>NC_064565.1:112570027-112873057 GCF_937001465.1 Orcinus orca
CAGTTCCCAGTTAGCTGGCCATAATCCCATGGCTTTGACCAAGGTCTCACCAGCCCTGTCCTGCCCTGGCTCACCCCACCTACCTGATTCAGGCTCTGTGGGACAGGGCAGGATGGGGAGGGAATCAATGACTGGCTTAGCATCAGTTTGCCTGGTTTCCCCAGGGCCACTGTTTTTGAAAAAGCACCAGGCCTAGGCCACAGTAAGCTCCAGAGCCTCAAGCCAGCCGGGCGTGCCCTGGTCGGCCCCAATCCACACTTCTGCCCTGACTCTCCTGTGCTCTGTGCACAGACCCTCACAAACATGCCTCCAACCACCTCTTTTAGATCATGATCCTTCCTCTGGTCCCCAGGGAACCACAGACATGGTGTGCAGGAAATTCACTATCTTGCCTTTCCAGCACCCTGTTCCCCTTCTTTTGGGAACTTTGCTCCCCCCGGATCCCCATGTGGGTCTGTGGGGGCTGCTTACCTCAGCATCCTGCCACTCTGGCCTGGTGGCAGGCCATGACCCAAGCCCACCAATCAGAATCCTTCCCTGGGATTTTCCATAGCCACTAAGGGAAGAGGACAGTTAGCTCCTCAGGAAAGGGGAACTCTGTGCCTGTGGTCCTGCCTCCCAAGCTACTTAGGGAAGGACAGAACCAAAACATATTTGGGAGCAAAGATGAGAGACCTGGAGGGTCCAGAGCCCATGAACAGCTCTGTTATCCTGGAGCCTAGCCGCACGCCTCTGCCCTGTCTGTGGTTGGTTCCATGAACAAGGGCTGGCTTCGTGGGTGCCACCTGTGCGTTTGCACAGAGCCCTGACCTTTAAACCTTCAAGACAGCAGCTCTGGGATTTCCCTGGTGGCACAGTGGTTAAGAATCCGCCTGCCAATGCAGGGGACATGGGTTCAAGCCCTGGTCTGGGAAGATCCCACATGCCGTGGAGCACCTAAGCCCGTGCGCCACAACTTCTGAGCCGCGCTCTACAGCCCGAGAGCCACAGCTACTGAGCCCGTGTGCTGCAGCTTACCGAAGCCCACGCGCCTTGAGGCCATGTTCCGCAACAAGAGAAGCCACCGCAATGAGAAGCCCCCACACCACAACGAGGAGTGGCCCCCGCTCGCCGCAACTAGAGAAAGCCCATGTGCAGCAATGAAGACCCAACGCAGCCAAAAATAAATATAATTAATTAATTGATTAATTAATTATTTAAAAAAGACAGCTGCTCTACTATTGCTGTCTTGACATTCTTAATGATTTTTTAACAGGGGACCCTGAATTTTCATTTTGCATTGGGCCCCACAAATTATGTAGCTGATCCCGCCATGAACCATTAGCATTTACCTCCGGTGTCACTTTCTCAAGGGTAATCTAGAAGAGTATACACACATGCAGTGCATGCACACACACACGGGGGGAGTTGCGGGGGGGGTTACTCCACACCTCACGCTCAGCCTCCATCCTAAACCGAAACACTCGGCCCTTTCCCCCAGGCCCCTGGAAGCCCCAGCCCCATACCCAGTGCCTGGCTCCGCCCCCCTTCCCAGCAGCAACACTTACACAACATCTTGGTCACCTGTGTCCGACCCCTATCCTGCAGCAGCTGGAGCCTGCGGCCGTTGCTAGTCCTGGCCCTGCCCTTGGCCTCCTGCCTGCGGATCAGCAGCCGGTCACGCCGCAGCCGCAGCCCGATGAGCAGGTAGAGCACACTGATGGTGGCCATGGGCAGGCAGAAGAAGAGCAGCGCGGTGACCTGCACGACCAGGTTGTAGAGGGCTCTCTGGTGGACCAAGGTGCACACGGCCGAGCCGGACACCGTGCCCCGGCAGGGCACGTCCAGCTGCCGAATGCCGTGCAGGCTGGTGTTGGGCAGAGAGCAGAGCAGGGCGAGGCCCCAGATGGCCCCGAGCACGCGGCGCACGTGGGCATGAGTCACTACGGACCTGACGTGCAGTGGGTGCACCACGGCCACGTAGCGCCCTATGCTCAGGGCAGTGACGTTGAGCACCGAGGCCAGGCAGACAGTCTCGAAGAGCAGCGTGCGGAAGTAGCAGCCACCGGGGCCCAGCAGGAAAGGGTAGTTGCGCCACATCTCGTAGAGCTCCAGGGGCAGACCTAGAAGCAGCACCAGCAGGTCCGACACGGCCAGGCTGAAGAGGTAGTAGTTGGTGGGCGTGCGCATGGCCCTGTGGCGCAGGATGACCATGCAGGTCAGCGCGTTGCCCACGGTGCCCACCACGAAGATCAACAGGTACGTGACACAGATGGGCACGAACAGCTCCGTCTGCTGGGGCCCCAGGTACTTGAGTCTGAGCTCCTCATCAGTCAGGTTCAAGTCCTGGGGGTCAAAGGGCCCCAGGGCCCTGCTGCCATTGCAGGGCACCGGGGTCCTTGTACCCAGGGACCTGTCTCCAGGGAGGGTGGAGCAATTGAGGCAGAGAGGAGCCTGTGGAACAGAAGAGAGAGAGACACCCAGAAAAGTCACTCAGGGAATCTGGTTCTGTTGTTATTCGTCAAACCAAAGATGCCATCAACACCAAGAAGGCCGATATATCATGTGCCGCTGAGAAGGAAAAACACCGCCATCCATTGTAAGATGCATCACAATTTCATCTTAAAAATGTACATCTTAGGGACTTCCCTGGCAGTCCAGCGGTTAAGACCGTGTGCTTCCACTGCAGGGGGCACAGGTTCAATCCCTGGTTGGGGAAATAAGATCTCGCATGCCGCGCGGTGTGGCCAAAAAAAACAAGAACAAGTATATCTTTAAAATGATAAAAAGTGGGACTTCAATTTTAAATTTCACGATCTACTGAAACCTTTGAACAGTGATGGAGACGCTCAAGCATGGGCTATGCCATCAGCAGTCACCCTTTGGGTCTCTCCCCTTTCAAGTCATGGACTTTGGGAGAGACACTCAGTTTGGGCATCTGTAAAATGGGCACGATGCACAGTATCACATGGTCTTTAAGAGCAAGGTCTCTGGAAGCAGCTGCCTGGATTCAAATCCAGCCTCCCCAGTTTCGAACTGTGGGACTATTTGCATGGTGATCTCTCTGTGGCTGTTCCCCTATTACAAGGATCCAGGAATTTAAGACGTGAAAGGCCTGCCTGACACAGGGCCTGCCTGACGCACAGAAGGGCCTGATTACATCAACTCACTGTGAGGACTGAGTCACCGTGGGGATCAAGCAAGGCAGTGAAAGGGCCAAAAACCATGGTGCTGATCCAAAAGTTGGTCCTTGTTTCTCTTTTCTATCACCTGAACTGTTTGAAGTAGGAATATTTGACACCCTTGACACTGCCAGCTCTGGGGTTCCCTCTCCTTTCTCCAGCTCCCATCTCTTTGCCAGTCCACCAGATATAGTAGTTAAGGAACCAGGCCATGGAACTAAACAGACTGGCCTGGGGTCAAATGCTAGCTCTGCTATCCTCTTCTGTGACATGCCCTCACTGTGCCTCAGTCTCCTCACCTGTAAAATGGGTAAGTAGAGCCTACCTCATAGTTTCTGGGAAGATTAAATGAAAGAATAAAGTTCTCAGGAGTGTGCCTGACACATTTCAGGCGCTCAGCTTCAGTGCATAGTGACATGATCCTTATTTCCCACCTGGCAAGGGAAGGACAGTCTAAGGGACATGGGGCAGGGGTTGAACGGGATTCCACTGGGCGTGTGTCTTGGTGCGAAAGATCAGGAGCTGCCCTTCTGAGCCTATTCCCCAAGCCCGCCACCACCACCTCCCCTCCCTTCGGAGCAACTGCGGATTTTCGGCTCGGCTCCTGGATCCTCTCCCTGGATTCTTTTTTCGGCTCCATTTCCTGTCCTCAGATGGGGGGCTGGGGCTCCCGTGGCCCATGTACCTGCGCACCTACCACTCGACTTTCTTTTTCAGGTCCGTCTCTCTCCTAGATCCCAAGTATTCTTAATCCTGAGTATCTTTCTCCTCACCGAAGCCTCCACCCAGAAGCCTCCCCCAGCCTCCCTGCCTCTCTTACACCTAATCCCCGCACTTTGGAATCGGGGGGCATCTTCATCCACTCAAACGTTCCGCCCGCGCCCGCCGCACCCGCACTCCCTACGCCGGCTGTTGCGGGAGCCGGGCGGGGACAGAGGAGATGAGTTGGGAATGCGCAGGCACCAACCCAGGTTCGAGAGAGGTTCCCTACTCCCCCGAGAAAGGTCGCTGCACCGGAGCCCCCAGCCCCGCGGCGTGCGTGCCCGACAAAAAGACAGAAATACCCTAGAAGGCTGCGAGTCCCCCGGGAAGGGGGGCGTCCCGACGCGCCCTCCGATCCCTACAGCCCTGGGGAGACCCTGCCCGTGCGCTCTTCCGGCCGCGCCCGTGCCCACGCCGGCATCCCGTTCACCTACCATGCAGTCTGCGCCCCGAGAGATCCAGGGGCCGGGAGCCCACCCGCCGAGCGTGGGGCGGGCGTCCGCGGATCGATCGACGGACAGACGCGGCGCCAGAGCGAGCCGACGGGCAGACTGAGGGCGGCCAGCGCACTAGCAGCCCGCCGGGTCGCCCCGCCTGTCAGAGGTCGGGGACGCTCTGGCCAGGACCGCCAACAGGGGGCAGTGGTGCCCCTGCAGCCCACCCGGCCGCTGAACCCAGACACGCCCGTCTGGGGCCCCCCGCAGCCACCTAAACCGTAGCGACTGTGTTTCCAAGTGTCTGATGGGGCGCTTCCAGGAACACCCTTACCTCATAGAGCCCTCACAACAACCCATTTTACAGATGAGAAAACTGAGCCTCAGAGAGATGAAGTTCTAATGATCTGGGTCTCACACCATGTCCCTGCGCTCCAGCGTGCTGACTCTTAGCTTAATCCCTTATTACGGTGTCCCTCCAGATCCCACCTCCTCCTGCCCCACGTTTCAAATGCACCTCCAAGGAGGTCCCACCAGCCACTCCAAGTCAACAAGCCCCTAAAGGGCTCACCCCGCCTCCTAGGCTTCACATGGGATTCCTCCCCGTCTATCTCAGTCCCAGGATCGCAGTCTCCACGCCCTCTCCCTTAACGCTCTCTCCCTTCGGGTCCTCCAGCCCCTGGGTCCAGTACTCAGCACCCCACAGGACTGCTGCCGGAACCTCCATTCTTCCTTTGGTCTGGGCTCCCACAGCCCAGTCATCTTCCTGAAACCCCAACCATGGCATTCCTCTTCTTTTTTTTTTTTTTTTTTTCCCCGTGTACGCGGGCCTCTCACTGTTGTGGCCTCTCCCGCTGCGGAGCACAGGCTCCGGACGCGCAGGCTCAGCGGCCATGGCTCACGGGCCCGGCCGCTCCGCGGCATGTGGGATCTTCCCGGACCGGGGCATGAACCCATGTCCCCTGCATCGGCAGGCAGACTCTCAACCACTGCACCACCAGGGAAGCCGCGGCATTCCTCTTCTTGAAAACCTTCTGTAGGGCCCCCCACTCCCTTCTGAAAAAGAACACCAAAGTCTAGTCTGGTTTCGTACCTCCCCACCCCACTTGCCTTCCTGGTCCCCTGTCACTATGTTCTCCCAGCCCAAATACCCCAAATACCTCTCAGCCATTCAAATGTTCCCCCTGCTCCTCTCTCCCTACCGCAGGGGGTCCACAGGAGGGAGGAGACTGTAGAGAGGGAAGAGGCCTCCTCCTCTCCCCCAAACTGTGCACTTGTTCAACCCAGCAGGGGGCACCTTCCCTGCTTGGCCCACCTCCTCCAACCAGCTCCTTAGCTGAAGTTATTTCATCAGGAACTTGCTAGGGAGCTTAGAAGCGTGGATCTCACAGGCTGAAATGCTGGCTCCTGGGCCTCTTCCCAAGGTTTGATTTACTTAGTCTGGGCGAGATCCAGAAATCCTCGTTTTTGATACACACACCCTCCAGAGAGCCCCAGGCCCCAGAATCTCGCTGTGAGAAGCACCAGGAAGGGTTAAGTATAAAGCCCCAGGCCCCAGGAAGGCTGCTGTGAGCTGTGTAGAGGGAAGAGACTCAGCCCCTCTGTGCCTTGTAGGACGTGTAACCATCCTTACCACTACTGTGTGCTCGCTGTGAGACGCGGACTGCAAAGATTCAGCCCAGGGCTGGCACAGGGCCAGCACTCAAGAACGTAGGGTGGGATTTGCGTGGGATTATCTCTATTTAATGTTAACTGGAGGCAAAACCTTCTTCCCTCAGACTCTCGCTGCCCCACCCCCTCCTCATGAGTCACTGTCCGGGTCTTGGAGACCGGGAGTTAGATCCTGTCCCCCTCGCTGCCTTCCCAGGAACTCCACATGTAAACACAGCCCCAGGCACAGAGAGGTTGCAGGCAGCACAGGGACACACAGTGCCCATGTCCCTGGGGGAAAGGATTCTGGGGTGTCCCTGAGACTTAACTACTCAGCCTCAGATGCGTGAGCCTGGCTGGATGGAAACTTCAAGATCGGGGCCGCCATCACATCAGTTGAGCAGTGAGGGGAAGACAGCCCACCATGGGGTCACAGACCGCACTTGGCACGTCATGAGCCTTGTCGACCCCTACCCCCCTCAATGGAACACACCCACGCACACCACTGTGACCACTTCGTACAGACTCTGAGGGCCCGAAACCCACTGTGGACCCTTTGGAGGCACTCAGAGCCCAGGAAAGGATGGGGAAGGACCTTAGCTCTGTCTTCCAGAGGGAGAATGGCTCCCGCCTGTTGGGAATTCCTACAGCTGGCTGCATCTTCACAGCATCAGCAGCCGTCAAACACCATGTCATGCTAAAAGGGTAGCCCCCCAAAAGGAGAGGCCCAGTGGCCATCATGACTGTGGCACTGACCAGAGGACCCTGGGTGTCCCAGCCTCTGGGCTGGAGCTTGAGAGCACCACGGCAGCATGTCCCATCAGAACCCCATGACATCTACTGCCTCCCTCTCCATCCTGAGGTGGCTTCCCCAGGGCCGTGTCCGGCCGGGGACTCCCACAAGGCTGAGGCCTGGCCTAGATGGGTGCCAGGTTTTCTGGGTGTATACCTCAGTCTCCTGAGCTTAGCCGGTGGACATCTACCCAGACTTGGGTGCTAGGGGCCCAACTCCACACGACAGCAAATCTGCCAAGCGTGTGCCACTGGGACCTCCGGGAGCCGGTGGGCACACCTCCCAGGTCCTGGAGCGTGTACAGGGCTCACTGGGCCTGAGGCACGTGATGAGTCCCATAGCCCTCCCTGCCCTGCTGACTCCTGGGAGGTCCAGAAACCCCACCCCGCCTGCTTTACTGCCCTCGGGGATGAGGTGAGGATGGAGGATGAGGTGAGCTTGGGGACACTGGGGCGCTGGATGGGACGGAGGGGCAGTTCTGCAGCCTGGGCAAGGGGGACAGCCCGGGACCCACCAGTGATCGGGCTCAGCAAACACGGAGAGCTGGGAACAGCAAACATCCGAGCAGGAGAGTCGCTGTGCTCACCTGGGCACTTTCCCAGGTCAGAGCCCTTTCCACCTGGCTCTGCTCGGCTGGCTCGGAGCCAGGCCATGGCCAGGAGAGAGGAGGAAAGGTCTGGGTCCCACAAGGTGGTGGGGGGCTGGGATGCACCTCAGTAAGCCGTGCGGCTTGTGTGGTCATCAGTACTGCCGAGCCCCCATTCCTGGTTCCGCTCACAGAAACTGGCCTACTCCCAAGAAGAGAGACAGTAAAGGAAGGCAGGGGACAGTGGGGCCTGGATGAGAATCCCCGCTCTGCCAGAGACTGTGCACGCCAGACCCCAGCTTCCTGGTCTGTAAACCAGCAAGAACAGCACCTGTCTGTCAGGTGCTGTGAGGATTCAGCGGGATAACATGGGTTAAAACACTTCGGTCTGACACACTCAAGAAATGGTGGTCATAACTCTGCTCAGAATTCTCTGGGAGACACCAGAAAACTGCCAGGAGTCAGGGCTGGTATGGGAGCCGGAAGACAGAGGAGCGTCACTCAGCAGGTTGTGGGGGAAGGTCCCCAGCAAGCTGGGGTGGGAGAGCTGGCCCCAGTGGGAGGGAAGGAGCACACAAAGCTGTGGGGGGCATGGGCAGGCCAGGCCCTGCAGCTGGACCTCGGAGACCTCCGCCTCTCCTGCCCATGAAGAGGCCCACTTGGGACCGTCCGGCCCCTTGCTGCCGAAGGGCCATGAGCTGCTTCTGAGCGACCCCAGTCTCTCAGCTTTGATATTGGCACAATTTCACACTTCCAGAAAAGTTGAAAGAATACAACCAAGAATTCCTATACACCCTTGACACTAATTCACCAAGTGTTAAAATTTTACATTTCTTAAATCCTTTTCTGTGTGTATGGATATGCGTGTATGCAATTCTTCTGGACTCTCTGAGAGTCAGTTGCAAACATAATGCCCCTTTACCGCTTAATACTTCAGTTCTGGTTTAGTTTCAAAGTGTTCCATGAATATTATTAATTCTACCTTCCCATAGGAGGTGGCATACCAAGGGATGAGGGTAGAAGGAACAGTCAGCCTGGCAAGAATAATATCTTTCCACTCAGCACTTTGTGATTATAGAGAGCAGACCACTTCCAGCTGGTCTGATTACCACTTTACCTTTCTTCCCAAGTATTGCCATTCCCAAGGCAGACTGCTTTCAAGCCAATAGATACAAAAGCAGTATTCAAAGTGTTAGCAAAAAGAGGCCCAGGATTACAAAGGAAATAACATTAAATTGGAGAAAATAAATTAAAGAACCTAAAAGCAGTGAAAAAGTGACAACTGTTTGTGCGTGAGTCTTTCTAGGGTTATCGCAAGGTAAGTGAAAAGTGCTGGCTGTATCCACCAGCAATCGTTAGACGTGGTGAAGGGCACAAAACACAGGGACACGGAGACTGTGTTGGGGGTTAGGCATCAGTGTGGGTACAGTTGGCCCAAAGTTAAAGAAGGCCAGGAGTCTGTGCGCTTGAAGGCGGTGTGCCAGAAATGCTGCTGCTGAAATTCTTGTCGCAGGTGATGGTGGGCTCCTGTGCCAGATGAGGATCCTGGTTTGCAAATATCAAAACTGGCTCTGGCTAATTTAGGCAGGGTTTCCTGAAGACCATTAGGTAGCTGAAGACCCCTTGCAGGTGAAAGTGCTGGTGGTGCGGCCCTGTGTCCCCTGGACATGAGCCCCAGTCCAGGACCATGTCCCTGCTTCTTTGAGACACTTGATGGACCCCTGCCCCGGGGTGATGCCCCGGATGCTGTGAAGTTGGATCCTACCCCAGCACTCTCACTGTTTGGGACAGGTGAGCCTTCAAGCCTTCTGGGGTGGAGGAAGGCAGATGCCCCGCCCAGAGGGGCATCCACAGCCCCTGGCAGAAGTGCTGTTGCCAAGCAACCAAAACAAAGCACACAAGTCTCTGCCACCCAGGGGTCCAAGGCCTCTTCAAATGCACCAGCATCAGAGAGAGGGGCTGGTGCTCACATGGGCACAGGGGAGCCTGGCATTAGGGGTGGGGTGGCTTGTCCCAACAGGCTCACAAGTGTCAACAAAACCTTTTTGGAAAACTACACCCAGGAGAACACATGTCTGCAAAGAAGATAAGAGATTCCAGTTATGCAAAGTTGGAAGGACCAGTTCACACTCCTATTTGAGGGGGCCACATCCAGGAACTGAAAGTTGAAATCCTTTTTGGTCCATTTGGACCAAAAACATGGCGGACTTATAAACAGCCTGTCCTCAAGTAGACAATGTCAGTTCTCCTCCCAGCTGCCTTGAGATGGATATTATAACCCAGCAGCCCTTAGCTCTGAAGTTGCCAGGGGTTCTCTCTGGGGAGTGGATTAGGGTAAGAGGAGGGGAGGTAATTCTTTTTGTTTTCCGTTAAACAGATTTTTTTCAACAGTCAACATTTGTTTTTCTTATAATAATTATATATGTAGATATATATATATATTTTTTTATTTTAAAATGCAGTTCCTTGCTTAATCCTGGTAGCTTGTCTCGGGCCAAGCCCTTCATTGGGGTCAGGCCTAGCCTGGTCAGAAGCCTTCCAAGGACAGGTGGGGAAGACTTGGACACAGAGATGCACTGCAGCTGGTCACATGCCCTGGTGTCCCCAAGGCCCCCTCTGTATCGCTACTACTTTGTCACCCCCAACTGTCACGCCCTCCACTGTGTCACCCCTACCACGCACCCAGGATCCCAGGCCCTGTGCGAGGAGCCAGGAGCCACAACACCAGCCTGCTCTGCTCCCTTCTCCTCGCCCCCAGGTACAGGGCCTTCTGCCCTATGGTTCCCCACTCCTGGTCCTCGTGCAGCGGTCGGGATGGAAGGGCAACCTCTGCCCAGGCCCAGTATGGGCACTTCCTGGCCACCAGGGGCAAACAGAGGCTTCTGGCCAGGAGCCTGGACCCAGATCCCATCCCCTGTGTGGTCCCTGTGTCGGCAGGGGATGCATCATGCCCAACAGCGTGGGCCTGTGGGCACTTACAGGCTTTAGTATTGCTTCCGTGGGGAGGGCGCCATCCTCTCTATTTCTCCCCACTTCTCACTCCCCGTGCAAAGCCCTGATCTTGACCAACCACATCCCTCATTGAATGACCTAAAAGGACAGCACAAGCCTGGCTGAAACCCCTGCTGCCCCGACTGCCTGTGTGAGCTGCAGGGCCTCATTAACCATCTTTCCCCAGCTGCTGTGAGGTTGAAATAATTCTTACAGACTCCGGGGTACATGTGGCATTTTTAATGACAAAATACATTCCAGAAAAATTTTGCAAGAATAGTACAAAGGGCTTCCCTGGTGGCGCGGTGGTTGAGAGTCCGCCTGCCGATGCAGGAGACACGGGTTCGTGCCCCGGTCCGGGAAGATCCCACATGCCGCAGAGCGGCTGGGCCCGTGAGCCATGGCCTCTGAGTCTGCGCGTCCAGAGCCTGTGCTCCGCAACGGGAGAGGCCACAACAGTGAGAGGCCCGCGTACCGCAAAAAAAAAAAAAAAAGAATAGTACAAAAAGGGAATTCCCTGGCTGTCCAGTGGTTAGGGCTCCACGCTTTCACTGCTGAGGTCGCGGGTTCGATCCCTGGTCGGGGAACTAGGATGCTGCAAGCTGCACGGTGCAGCCGGGGTAAAAAAAAAAACAAAAAAGTACAAAAGACTTCTTGTCCTCAACCTTTCGGAAGTAAGTTGTTGGCCTGAAGCTCAGTCTCCCTAAATACTTCAGTACATGTTTCCTGCAAATGGGGAGCCTCTCCTGCATCACCGCAACACAGCCATCAACCTCAGGAACTGCACTGAGGCATTACTGACGGCTAACCCACAAACCCTTTCAAGTTCTGCCAGTTGTCCCAGTCTGGAACAGTTCCTCAATCATCCCTTGACTTCGTGACCTCGACATTTTTTTTTTTTTTTTTTTTTTAGCGGCACTTGGGCCTCTCACTGTTGTGGCCTCTCCCGTTGCGGAGCACAGGCTCCGGACGCGCAAGCTCAGTGGCCATGGCTCACGGGCCCAGCCTCTCCGTGGCATGTGGGATCTTCCCGGACCGGGGCACGAACCCGTGTCTCCTGCATCGGCAGGCGGACTCTCAACCACTGTGCCACCAGGGAAGCCCTCGACATTTTTTAAGATTACAAGCCAGTTATTTAGTAGGATTTCTCTCAATTAGGGCTTGCTGATGTCTCCTTATGATACATTCAGGTTATACATTTTGGGCGGGAATATCATAGAAAGGGCGATCTGCCCTTTTCATCGCATCCTATGAGGTAGCACCCAGCTTTGATTGGCCTTGTTACTGAAAATGGTAATTTTATTCCCTTGATTAAGGTGGTACCTGCCAGGGTTCTCCTCTGGAAAGCTACTACGTTTCCTTTTGGGATTAGTTTGTATTTTGTAGAGGATACTTTGAGATTGTGTAAATATCCCATTTCTCATCAGACTCTTACCCACTAATTTTAGCATTCATTTATGATTCTTAGATGAATTAATTATTGGTTGCCAAATGGTAATTCTAATTCTATCATTCCTTCATTGATTAGTTGGTACTGTACTCTAAGATAAAAAATTTTCCTCTCACTATATCCTTGTGGACTCAGGATTTCTTATTGTATTCAATGAATAGTAATCCATTATCATTATTTATCATGTTTAAATTGTCCCAGATTTGGCCAGTGGGAACCTCTTCAAGTTGCCTGCTATATCCTTTTCACATGTCTTCATCATAAATATTTCTGTGTCTTCTGGCACAGTCAGATATTCCAGGTTCATCATGTATTTCCCTGCACCAGTCTGGAATCAGCCATTTTCCAAGGAGCTCTGGTTCTTTTTAGCAGAGACTGGAGTTTAGAAACCAAGATCTGGGTGCCATGTGTGCTCATTACTACTAGGGTGTTGCTGCCCCCAGGCCCTCTCAGGAAGCCCAACTAGGGAATACATGTATAAACATAAATATACATGTAGGTAAACATAACACACATATATGCACACATCAATATTTATTTGTATGTCTAGCCATAAACATTGAAAAACATGAACGGACATCAGTACCCCTAATTCCAATCCAGCGCCACAGCATTCATCCTTTACTATCCCTCCCTGACAGTGAGAAATGTGCCTTCTGTTATTTTCAGCATATTTACTTACTAGGTGGACCCCCCTCAGTATGTAACCAATCGTGCCAACCCCTCCTCACCCACTCAAGTCTAGCTCTGAGCCGTCCCTGCCCCCTCCCCTCCTCTAGCTGAGAAGCATGCAGGACACCCTCCTCACTGCACTCAGCTTCCAAGATAGAGGGAAACAGGCTCCCTCACCATGGATGAGTATTACAACATTTCTGGAGGGCAAATTGGCAATAGCCACCAAAGTATTGAGATTTATCCCTTTCGCCCTGCAACTTTACCTCCAAAAATTTATGGGAAAGAATAGTAGCTAAAATACAGAGATACGTGTAAGAGGGTATGAGTTATAACTTTGTCTGTAATAATGAAAAATTGGAGACAACCTAAACTTTCTTTATCTTAGCTCCTGAAAGAAGAGTACCCTGCATGCCTCCCAGAGTCATCTGCCTGTAGGACCAGACAGCTGGTTTCTAATTGACTTCCTCCAGAGCTCTTAGCTCCCCCTGTACTTCCTGACTGTGTTTGTACAAGAGTCCAGAGGGCTCCTGTGTGCCAGAGAAGGTCTTGGAGTAGAAAGAGGAAGATGCAAAGCATGTGCCTGAGCAGGGACCCTCCCTCCCCAGCTGAGGCTGAAATCAGAGTCAGGCCAAGGGGAGGAGACAGGGGACCCCAAAGACATCTGCTATCTCTGTCAATAGGGAATGGGCACAATAAATGGTAGAACACGCATATTAATTGGCACTGTGCATGCATGTGAAAGATGGAGGCTGATCTACACATGTTGCCCTAGAAAGGCACCCAGACAAGATATGTTGCCAAGAGGAGCCTGTAAGAAACATAGCAGCAGGAAGGGTTGGATCCCAGGCATGTATATTACTAGGTTGTTCTTTTTTTAAAAAAAAAACTAGGGTAGGTTTTTATGCTCAGGAAATTGTTGAAGAACATACAACAATCAGGGAACAGTGATCGTTTCTAGAGAGTGGGATTATAAGGGACTTCTACTTCTTAAGTAATATATTTTTGTGTTGTTTGTATTTTCAGCAATGTGTATTGCTTGTATAATCATAAAACAAACAAAAATCAAATAAATAGTTAAAGAAGTCTGTGGAATCTGCTGAAACAGCTGTTGACCAAGTAAGGGAGGAACAGATAAGAACGCACAGGCAGGGGAGGGGAGGGATGTTAGCATGAGGGCAAGTGTTGGGTGGTGGTGGGCCTTTCGGCAAGGAAGGAGGACGCAGGAGACCTGACGTGGGACGGGTCTGATCACTATAACAGGTGAAGTCAGCACCCTGCATTTATCTCCTGTAAACATCTGCAGATACAGCTCATACACAGTGACAATTTCCTGAACCTCTCTCTCCGCCTGAGGGTGTTCTTTAGCATGGTAGTGTCTTCAGGGTTTTCTGGTTTAGGCCAAAAGTGCCAGGGACTTAACTCCCCAGAAACAACCCTCCTATGGAGGGATGGGAATGGATGGATAAATGCTCCACATGGTAGGCAGCTTCCAAGATGGCCCCCAATGAGCTTTGCTTCCTGGTATTCACACCCCGTGTAGTTCCCTCCCACACTGAGAAGGGTTGAACTATGCAATTGCAGAAATGATGGTGTGTGACATCCAAGGCTAGATCATAAAAGCATTGAGGCTTCTGCCCTTCTCTCTTTTGGACCACTTGCTCTTGGTGGAAGCCACCTGCCATGTTATGAGGATACTGAAGCAGCACAGGAGAAGGTGTATGGGGTGAGGAACTAAGGACTCCTGCCAACAACCAGCACTAACTTGTCAGGCAAGGGAGCGAGCCCCCTTGGAAGGGGATCCTCCAGTCCCAGTCAAACCTTCAGATAATTCCAGTCTCATGAGAGACAGTAGCTAGAACCCTGAGCCAGAACCACCAGTTCAGCTGCTCCTGGATTCCTGACCCTTGAAAAAAGTGTGTTATATAAATGTTTATTTTTTTAAGCTTTGAAGTTCTGGAGTAATTTGTTATGCAGCAATAGCTAACTGATAATCTCATACACTCCTGGTGGGAATGTAAAACAGAACAGCCACCTTGGAAAACAGTTAGGTGGTTCCTCAAATGATTGAATATAGAGTTACATATGATTCAGCAATTCCACTCCTAGGTATATTCCCAAGAGAAATGAAAACATTTGTTTACACAAAAACTTGTACACAAATGTTTATAGCAGCATTATTCATGAGAGCCAAAACGTGGAAACAACCCAAATGTCCATCAATGGACAAATGGAGAAACAAAATGTGGTATATTCGTACAATGGAATATTATTCAGCCATAAAAATCAAAGAAGTACAGATACATGCTATAGCTTGACTGAACCTTGAAAAGTGATAGAAGCTGGTCACAAAAATCCATGTATTATATGATTCTATTCATATGAAATGGCCAGAATAGGCAAATCTATAGATACAGAAAGTAGATTAGTGGCTGCTTAGGTTGAGGTGGGGTGGTGGTGGATAGGGGTGACAGTTAAACGTGTGGGATTTCTTTCTGAGGCTATGAAAGTCTTCTAAAATTGACTATGGTTGGTGATGGTTGCACATGTCTGTAAATATACAAAAAAAACTTTGAATTGTATACTTTTAATGGGTGAATTGTATGGATGGCAGTTATATATTTTTTATATTTAATTAATAAATTTATTTATTTATATTTTTGGCTGCGTTGGGTCTCCATTGCTGCGTGTAGGCTTTCTCTAGCTGTGGTGAGCAGGGGCTACTCTTCATTGTGGTGCACAGGCTTCTCATTGCGGTGGCTTCTCTTGTTACGGAGCACGGGCTCTAGGCACGTGGGCTTCAGTAGTTGTAGCACACAGGCTCAGTAGTTGTGCCTCAAGGGCTCTAGAGCGCAGGCTCAGTAGTTGTGGCACACGGGCTTAGTTGCTCTGCGGCATGTGGGATCTTCCCAGCCCAGGACTCGAACCCGTGTCCCCTGCATTGGCAGGCGGATTCTTAACCACTGCGCCACCAGGGAAGTCCTGACAGTTATATCGTAATAAAACTTATTTTTTAAAAAAACAGATGACGAATACACCACAGCTTCCTTTCCCCCTGGTGGAACAACTCTGAGGCATGTTCCACAGAGCCTCTCAGAGGGTCCCCAGTAGGACTGAACACTAGTTGCACAAAGCCAGAGCTGGTCTGTTAATAAACACTGGATTTTCTTTCCTCTCGTCATTGTCTCACTCCTCCACCCCACGCTTTTTGGGATCACATCTCAAATAAACTACTTAACCCAATTCTTGTCTCAAAGTTCGCTTTTGAGGGAACCCAAACGAAAGCGAGCATGTTCTTCAGGTTGAGAGTCAAGGTCCTCCGGGGTGGGGCTGATTCTGAGCCCCATCCCTACGGATCTCAGCTGGGGGGACTGCCCACTGGCTGACTGTCCAGGGCAAAGGCTTGAACCAAAGTCCAAAATAGTCGCAGAGCTGGCCATCCCCACAGCATGCGTGGCATGAGCCTGGTGTGATGTGCACACATGCTAACACACACACACACACACACACACACACTTTCAGGCCTGGGAACAGTGGTGGGACCATTAAACAACCAGGCCCTGCCTCTGCGTTTTATCCGAGATGGGATATGTGGGACATGTTCATTTCCCCTTGGGCTTATTTTTCCTGTCTCTGTGGCTGGGCGTCATCTGACCACACAAACCACCAAGACAGAGAAGCAGGAGGTTATGAAAGGCTGTGGGGTGAGAGTTCAGCAGAGTCTGTGGGAAGGGTCAGACCCTTCGAGTGTGATCTTGAGGTATCTGATTAAGAAAAAGCAAAGATTGCACAGCCAAGACTTGCAGTTAGGGAGACAGGAACACCTCTTGAGGTCCCCCAGGCAAAGGGACCAGTGTGGTGAGGCATCTCCTGCCCAGCGAGTCCCAGGTCACTTTGGCAGTGAACTTCACCAACAGTCACTGAGCAAAGGCTGAGAGTCAAACAGCAGAGGGGAGAGGTTTGGGCTCAGCCATGCTTCTCACTCCAGCCTCCAGGCCAAGATTGGGAACCAGGTGCCCAGAACTTTATTCCTTCCCAAATTCAGACATGCTCAGCCCGAGTCAAATGCCTTCATCTTCAAGCAAAAGATAGTTGGTGGATGTTAATATTCCCAACATACACAGAGTTGCCCAGAGCAACAGAGCCAAAGAGCCCAGGTTGGCTCAAAGGTTTCAATATCCATCTATCTATCTATCTATCTATCTATCTATCTATCTATCTATCTATCTATCTATCTATCTATCCATCTATCTATTTATCTATCCATCCATCCATCTACTTACCTACCTCTCTATTTATCTATCACCTATCTCCTATTGGTTCTGTTTTTCTAGAGAACCCTGATTGATGTATCTACTCTCAGTGGAAGGCAAGACAGAGAGGTGCTGAGTGACGGGATGTCAAAGATAAGGGTACCCCATTCAGGGGGCACGAGTGTCACTCCTGGGGAGACAACCCTCAAGGTCATAGAAAAGCAGGTAGGAGATTTGCTGAGACTTGCCCTGCTGCTCTGCACTCATAAAATGCATCCTGCTGTTGGTTTAACCAAGCTGGCCAGAAAACCAAAAATAACCCCCATAATGCTATCCCAAGACAGCACTGCAAACGGAAAATTACAGAAGCCACTCAAAGGACTCATGAAGTTCAGGTCCCATAGCCAGCTTGATCATGCCACTGTCCTCCTGAAAATCCTCCCAAGGCTCCTAGAATAAACCCCGGCTTAAGTCAGCCTGCAGCTCAGCCTTGCCCAACTCTGTTCACCTTCTGCTTCCCTGTGCTTGGCCAGACCACTCTCTGCCACCTCAGGGCCTTTGCACGTGCTGCTTGCTCTGCTCGTCCTAGCTTCCCCTGGCTCTTTCCCTGGCATCTTCTCATCCTCAGAGCTCTGAGGTGGCTTCCCTGACCACACATTCTGGCATGCCCTCCTCTACTCCCAAACCTTCTGCTACATCCCCTGTTTATGCCCTTCCTGGAACTTATTACAGCCTGGAATGATCTTATTTGTTCGTTTTCTTGTTTATTGCATCTCCTCGATCTGTCTAGAGGGTCCAGGAGAACATGCTCATCTCATTCTCTTCTATCTTCCCGATACCAGGTCATAGGAGAGAGCACCTGATATGTATTCTTTTTTTTTTTTGGCCATGCCACACAGCTTATAGGATCTTAATTCCCTGACCAGAGATCGAACCCATACCCATTGCAGTGGAAGCACTGGGTCCTAACCACTGGACCACCAGGGAATTCCCTTGATACATATTCAATAAATGAATGATCCCTCAGCTCCTAAGCTCATCCATGTTTGGTCAGGAGCCCTTCCCCCCTTCCCACAGTGCCCTGGACCAGCCCCATCATGTCCCTTGGTTGTTGACAGTACAGCCATGGAATTCAGCTGTGCAGGGGTTTGGGCCCCTCACTGGAGGGTACAGGACTTGGATACCTTGACCAGGGTTGGACCTAAAGAGAAAAACTTGCTGCCAAACAAGATGGAACTGAAATGAGCCCTGAAGAGTGTTCCAGGCGGAGAGAACAACAGGGGAAGTGCTGTCGGGCAGTGCCCTCAGTAACTGACTGGAAGCCAGAGGACCTCCCACTATGAGCCAGGAGGAGAGCCGCGTGAGCTGAGGGCAGAAAGGAGGGCAGGGCCTGAGAGCAGACTCTGGGATCCAGGGAGGGGTCTTCAGTAGGAAAATGCTATGGTCTGGTTCACATGTTGAAAATTCAGAGATTGTTTCTGGACTGAGGGAGTGGGGAGTAGGGGTGAGAGAGGGACATTTTTTACTATAGTATCAGCTACACTAGCAGTATCAGTACAGTATCTAGCAGTATCAGCTACACTGCTAGATTATTTTCTTTCCACTCTGTAAAGGTACTGCCTTAAAATTTAAGCAAAAAAACAATTGCTCTGACTGCTAGGTGGAGGCCGGACTGTAAGAGATAGAGGGGATTTGGGTTGGGACCTGCGACAGAGACGCAAGCTGCCCACCTAATATCCATTCTCCTTGCTCGCTCTTTCCTCACTCCCAGATCCTAGTTTCTTTGCTTTTCCAAGCGACCCTTTATACAGTATGTATCCAGCTAAATAATTACATTTCCCAAACAGGATATACTGTTCAATAGAAATTGTTGCATGGGACTTATGAAAAAATTCTTTTCTTTTTTTTTGGCCATGCCATGCAGCATGCGGGATCTTTTTTTTTTTTTTTTGTATTTTATTTTATTTATTTCTTTATAGAGCAGGTTCTTTTTTTTTTTTTTTTTTTGCAGTACATAGGCCTCTCACTGTTGTGGCCTCTCCCGTTGCGGAGCACAGGCTCCAGACGCGCAGGCTCAGCAGCTGTGGCTCACGGGCCCAGCTGCTCCGCAGCATGTGGGATCTTCCCGGACCAGGGCACAAACCCGTGTCCCCTGCATCGGCAGGCGGACTCTCAACCACTGCGCCACCAGGGAAGCCCGAGCAGGTTCTTATTAGTTATCTATTTTATACATATTAGTGTATATATGTCAGTCCCAATCTCCCAATTCATCCCACCACCCCACCACCCACCACTTTCCCCCCTTTGTGTCCGTATGTATGTTGTTTACATCTGTGCCTCTATTTCTGCCCTGCAAACTGGTTCATCTGTACCGTTTTTCTAGGTTCCACACATATGCGTTAATATAAGATATTTGTTTTTCTTTTTCTGACTTACTTCACTCTGTATGACAGTCTCTAGATCCATCCACGTCTCTACAAATGACCCAGTTTCATTCCTTTTTACAGCTGAGTAATACTCCATTGTATATATGTACCACACCTTCTTTATCCATTCATCTGTCGATGGGCATTTAGGTTGCTTCCATGACCTGGCTATTGTGAATAGTGCTGCAATGAACATTGGGGTGCATATGTCTTTTTGAATTATGGTTTTCTCTGGGTAAATGCCCAGTAGTGGGATTGCTGGGTCATATGGTAATTCTATTTTAGTTTTTTAAGGAACCTCCATTCTTTTCTCCATTAGTGGCTGTATCAATTTACATTCCCACCAACAGTGCAAGAGGGTTCCCTTTTCTTCACACCCTCTCCAGCATTTGTTGTTTGTAGATTTTTTTTTTTCTTTTGCGGTACGCGGGCCTCTCACTGTTGTGGCCTCTCCCGTTGCAGAGCACAGGCTCCGGACGCGCAGGCTCAGCGGCCATGGCTCACAGGCCCAGCCACTCCGCGGCATGTGGGATCTTCCCAGACCGGGGCACGAACCCGTGTCCCCTGCATCGGCAGGCAGACTCTCAACCACTGCACCACCAGGGAAGCCCCTGGAAGATTTTTAATCACAGTTTCAATTTCATTACTTGTGATTGGTCTGTTCATATTTTCTGTTTCTTCCTGGTTGTCTTGGAAGCTTATACCTTTCTAAGAATTTGTCCATTTCTTCCAGGTTGTCCATTTTATTGGCATAGAGTTGCTTGTAGTAGTCTCTTAGGATGCTTTGTATTTCTGCGGTGTCTGTTGTAACTTCTTTTACTGACACCTTTTACAGAAACTCCTTTTTCATTTCTAATTCTATTGATTTGAGTCTTCTCCCTCTTTTTCTTGATGAGTCTGGCTAATGGGTTATCAATTTTGTGTATCTTCTCAAAGAACCAGCTTTTAGTTTTATTGATCTTTGCTACTGTTTTCTTTGTTTCTATTTCATTTATTTCTGCTCTGATCTTTATGATTTCTTTCCTTCTACTAACTTTGGGTTTTGTTTGTTCTTCTTTCTCTAGTTCCTTTAGGTGTAAGATTAGGTTGTTTATTTGAGGTGTTTGTTGTTTCTTGAGGTAGGATTGTATTGCTATAAACTTCCCTCTTAGAACTGCTTTTGCTGTATCCCATAGGCTTTGGATCGTCGTGTTTTCATTATCATTTGTCTCTAGGTATTTTTTGATTTCCTCTTTGATTTCTTCTGTGATCTCTTGGTTTTTTAAGTAACGTATTGTTTAGCCTTCTTGTGTTTGTGCTTTTTACGTTTTTTTCCCTGTAATTGATTTCTAATCTCATAGCGTTGTGGTCAGAAAAGATGCTTGATATGACTTCAATTTTCTTAAATTTACTGAGGCTTGATTTGTGACCCAAGATGTGATCTATCCTGGAGAATGTTCTGTGTGCACTTGAGAAGAAAGTGTAATCTGCTGTTTTTGGATGGAATGTGCTATAAATATCAATTAAATCTATCTGGTCTATTGTGTCATTTAAAGCTTGTGTTTCCTTATTAATTTTCTGTCTGGATGATCTGTCCATTGGTGTAAGTGAGGTGTTAAAGTCCCCCACTATTATTGTGTTACTGTCAATTTCCTCTTTTATAGCTGTTAGCAGTTGCCTTATGTATTGAGGTGCTCCTATGTTGGGAGCATATATATTTATAATTGTTATATCTTCTTCTTGGATTGATCCCTTGATCATTATGTAGTGTCCTTCCTTATCTCTTGTAATATTCTTTATTTTAAAGTCTATTCTGATATGAGAATTGCTACTCCAGCTTTCTTTTGATTTCCATTTGCATGGAATATCTTTTTCCATCCCCTCACTTTCAGTCTGTATGTGTCCCTAGGTCTGAAGTGGGTCTCTTGTAGACAGCATATATATGGGTCTTGTTTTTGTATCCATTCAGTGAGCCTGTGTCTTTTGGTTGGAGCACTTAATCCATTCACATTTAAGGTTATTATCAATATGTATGTTCCTAGGACCATTTTCTTAATTGTTTTGGGTTTCTTCTCTTGTGTTTCCCACTTAGAGAAGTTCCTTTAGTGTTTGTTGTAGAGCTGGTTTGGTGGTGCTGAATTTTCTTAGCTTTTGCTTGTCTGTAAAGCTTTTGATTTCTCCATCGAATCTGAATGAGATCCTTGCTGGGTAGAGTAATCTTGGTTGTAGGTTCTTCCCTTTCATCACTTTAAATATGTCATGCCACTCCCTTCTGGCTTGTAGAATTTCTGCTGAGAAATCAGCTGTTAACCTTATGGGAGTTCCCTTGTACCTTATTTGTCGTTTTTCCCTTGCTTTTAATAATTTTTCTTTGCCTTTAATTTTCACCAATTTGATTACTATGTGTCTCGGCATGTTTCTCTTTGGGTTTATCCTGTATGGGACTCTCTGCGCTTCCTGGACTTGAGTGCCTATTTCCTTTCCCATATTAGGGAAGTTTTCTACTATAATCTCTTCAAATACTTTCTCGGTCCTTTCTCTCTCTCTTCTCCTTCTGGGACCCCTATAATGCAAATGTTGTTGCGTTTAATGTTGTCCCAGAGGTCTCTTAGGCTGTCTTCATTTCTTTTCATTCTTTTTTCTTTATTCTGTTCTGCACCAGTGAGTTCCACCTTTCTGTTTTCCAGGTCACTTATCCGTTCTTCTGCCTCAGTTATTCTGCTGTTGATTCCTTCTAGTGTAGCTTTCATTTCAGTTATTGTATTGTTCATCTCTGTTTGTTTGTTCTTTAATTCTTCTAGGTCTTTTTAAACATGTCTTGCATCTTCTTGATCTTTGCCTCCATTCTTTTCCGAGGTCCTGCATCATCTTCACCATCATTATTCTGAATCCTTTTTCTGGAAGGTTGCCTATCTCCACTTCATTTAGTTGTTTTTCTGGGGTTTTATCTTGTTCCTTCATCTGGTACATAGCCCTCTGCCTTTTCATCTTGTCTCTCTTTCTGTGAATGTGGTTTTTGTTCCACAGACTGCAGGATTGTAGTTCTTGCTTCTGCTATCTGCCCTCTGGTGGATGAGGCTATCTAAGAGGCTTGCGCAAGTTTCCTGATGAGAGGGACTGGTGGTGGGTAGAGCTGGCTGTTGTGGGCAGAGCTCAGTAAAACTTTAATCCACTTGTCTGCTGATGGGGGGTGGGGGGTGGGCTGGGTTCCCTCCCTGTTGGTTGTTTGGCCTGAGTCAACCCAACACTGGAGCCTACCCGGGCTTTTTGGTGGGGCTAACGGCAGACTCTGGGAGGGCTCACACCAAGGAGTACTTCCCAGAACTTCTGCTGCCAGTGTCCCTGTCCTCACGGTGAGACACAGCCACCCCCCACCTCTGCAGGAGACCCTCCAACACTAGCGGGTAGGTCTGGTTCAGTCTCCTATGGGGTCACTGCTCCTTCCCCTGGGGTCCCGATGCGCACACTGCTTTGTGTGTGCCCTCCAAGAGTGGGGTCTCTGTTTCCCCCAGTCCTGTCAAAGTCCTGCAATCAAATCCCGCTAGACTTCCAAGTCTGATTCTCTGGGAATTCCTCCTCCCATTGCCGGACCCCCAGGTTGGGAAGCCTGACATGGGACTCAGAACCTTCACTCCAGTGGGTGGACTAATGTGGTATAAGTGTTCTCCAGTTTGTGAGTCACCCACCCAGCAGTTATGGGATTTGATTTTATTGTGATTGCGCCCCTCCTATCATCCCATTGTGGCTTCTCCTTTGTCTTTGGATGTGGGGTATCTTTTTTGGTGAGTTCCAGCGTCTTCCTGTCGATGATTGTTCAGCAGTTAGTTGCGATTCTGGTGCTCTCGCAAGAGGGAGTCGGTTCTCTAGAACTTTTAGTCATTTCTTATATACAGTCTTATTTTCTTGTTCCTCTCTAGCACACAATTTAACAATTGTGCACCATTTTGTCCATTACTTCAGTGTGTATATTTTATCTCCCCAACTGTATGTAGTTGCTCCCTGTTACAAACTGAATGGTGTCCCCACAAAATTCATGTGTTGAAATCCTAACCTCCAGTTAGCATGACTATATATGGAGATAGGATATTTAAAGACATAATTAAGGTTAAATGAGATCACTGGGGTGGGCCCTAATCCAATATGACTGGTGTCCTTATAAGAAGATGAGATTAGGACACAGAGGGAAGGCTGTGCCAAAGACACAGTGAGAAGATGGCCGTCTGCAAGCCAAGGGGAGAGGCCTCAGAAGAAACCAGCCCTGACGACACTTTGATCTTGTGCTTCCAGACCTCAGAACTGTGAGAAATTTCACATCTGTTGTTTAAGCCACCAGCCTCTGGTACTTTGTTACGGCAGCGGCAGGAAACTAATACACTCCAGTCCTGCATTTGTTCCTTACGGTCAGAAACACACATACTGAGCACCCATGATGCACAAGGCTCACTGGATACACTGATGCCTGATTCTCAGGCCTGCCTGCTTCCCTTTTCTGCTGACTGCTCTGCTTGGCCTGTGGTGGGGCTGTGGGCCAGCCGGTCCCCAGGAGCTGTTTGTAAACGTTCCATCCTCCTCCGCCTCAGTCCCCTAAATAAAGGCATCTCCACCTTGCCAGCTGATCCTCTGCCCTCCCTGTGCGTGATGGCCACCTCACTCCCTAGCAGTGGTCCTTACCAAGGTCTCCCATACCCTCCATGGACAGAATCCAGGCTCAGCCCTTCCAAATGGCCTTCCGGACCTGTCCACTGTCTGGTGCTTCCATCATCTTTAACATGAACAAATGGTTCACATCTCCATCTCTGGGGACTAGGCCTGTTCTCCCAGCATGGCTGGGCTTTGACCTCTCCCTGCGCTCACCATCCATCAGCCACCAGATCCTGTTGATTCAGCCTTCAAACTATCTCCCTTGTGGGCCCTTCCACTCCACCCCTGGGGACCCGCTCGGGCAGGGCCCCTTCTCTCCTGAAGGCCCTTCTTAGGAGAACCTGGAGGGTTTGCTGAGGAAGTAAAAGGGAAGAAGGGCAGAGTAACAGCTATAAAGAGGGCAAGGTTTCCCCCTCCCCCAATTAAAGGACGGGAGGGAGAGATGGGCAGAGAGGGGAGGGGAGAGAGGAGGTCAGTGGGTCTGAGGGCAGAGGGGCCCCCATCTCCTGTGTCCCAGCAGTGCCTCTGGGGAGCGGCAAGACCAAGATAGGGATGCCACTAGCCAGGTGCCCCCAGGACGAGGGCCCCGGGGCAGCATCAGGTAAGAGACCAAGCCCAAGGGCAGCCCCAAGCTGTGGGGAGCAGCCACCCTCCAGGGTTCAACAGAGAGACAAAAGGAGTCTTGCAGCCACAGGGTGGGTTCTTGACCCTTTGCTCTCCCACCCTGGCCTCAGCTCTGTGGAATGGTGTGCGGAGGCAATGGAGTGGGAGAGGGTGCCCCTGCAAAGGGCTGAGGTGAAACCCATCAGCATGGGGGCTGGGGGGGGAACTAAGCAAGTAGTCTGAGCGTTATATGCGCTAAAGCTCAGCGGTGAACTCGTTTTGGAGATTTCTGACATTCGTAGGCTTGGTTTGTTTGGTTTTTTTCCACTTATTTCCCAGATGAAAAGTGCAAAGACGCCTCTATCCGGTTCCAGACCAGACATCAGGCAGCTCTGAGTCCAGGTTAGGGCTGCAGAGACCTCCCCGAGCAACCAGCCAGGCCCCCAAGCCACACATGCACACCTTCGCCCCCCAAAGGGGAAAGAGGGACACCCTCCTCACTCGGCTCTGCGTCTGGCTGGAGGTGGAGGTGTGTGTGTTGGGGGGAAGGGGGTGCAGTGGGGAGGACCACGGACGGCCAGGGGCTCCTAAGTCTGCCTGCAAAGCAACGTTTTTAATAGCCCCAAATGACTGAAGCCGGCGTGGGGAGGATCAGCGTGGAGACCAGCTGGCAGTCTTCTGTATCCGTCAGAGTCACCGAACTGTTGATTGTCACCCCAGAGTTTCTGAGCCAGCAGGGGTGCGGTGGGGCCCAAGAAATGTGCATTTCTAACAAGGTCCCAGGAGAGGCGGATGCTGCGGGTGAGGACCGCGCCTTGAGAAGCGCTTATGCGGAAGTCTGGCTCCCGGGGTTCTGGCGTCTCGGGCAACCTGGGTTCCAATGGCAGATCTGCCCCCTGCTGGCAAGTGGCCCCTTAGGCCAAAGAAATTGCTTCTTCAGCCTAAATTTCTTCTCTACTAGAGAGATAAATAAATATATTTACCTCCTGAGGTGGTTGTATGGATCAAGTTGAGATAACCTGGGTAAATTATTTAGCACAATTCCTGGCACGTAATAAGACCAGGGAAAAGTTCTCTTTCAATTTGTTGAGGTGTGGGAATTTGGCTGGAAGGAAGCTGCCATTTTGGGGGTGGGTTGTTTTTTGTAAGCCTTAAAGAATTATTTGACTTTTAAAAACATGTACCTGTGCAACCTTGGTTAAAATGAAAATTTAATTTTTAAAATTGCATATCTTTTTTAATATCATTAAAAAAGAGCCCAAAACACTTTAATAGTTTAAAAATGGAAACATCTGTAGACAATTGTATTATTATTTCCAATTATTCACTCTCCCTTCCTGAAAGAGTATTATACAACCCCACCCACTGCCTTGTGACCTGTGGTGCCCCCTGGAGAGGAACTATTCGCCCAGCCCCACTGACTTTGGCCTTGACCCCATGACTGCGTTTGCAAACGGCCTGTGTGTAGACAGGACCTGTAGCACATCAGAGCAGAGACTTTAAGAGCCATTGCTTTTTTCCACCCGCTCGCTTGCTCTTGTCCTCTGCCACAAGGCTGACATGTCCCCCCCGGGGGCTGTTCCTTCAGCTTGAACAAAGGAGAATTACAGCCACAGCTGACCCACAGCCAAAAGGTGCCAAGCCACAGGCAAGCTGTGAAGGAAATGTAAGAGGGTCAAGAAACGAGCCTTGATGGCCATGAGCTACTGAGATGTGGGGATGCGTTGTTACTGCAGCTATACCTAGTGAAAACTGACTAAAACCATCCTACAAGAGGTGCCTGGCTAAATAAAGTATGGTGTGTCTTAATGATGGGTATGCAGCTATTAAATGTAGTTATATTTTCAATTAAATTTTATATTTAAATATATTCAGCTATTAATATTAAATTTAAGAATATAGGAAATTTCTCAAAGTATCATTTCTAATAAGGGAACAAAGGCAGAGTTTCAAACTGAAAGTACAGGATCCCAACTTTGTAAATAAAAATATATCTTGTACATATTGCTTGAGGTAAGTTGGGTGGTAATTTTGCCTAGAAACAAAAGGATTGGGGGGTGGGGTAAAGACACCTAAATGTTAACAGTGATTATCTCAAGGTGGTAGAATTAGGAAGGGTGGTTATTCTCCTTTATGCTCATCTGCACTTTCCAACTCATCCATAATGACGTGTCACGCTTTTATAATTTAGATAAATAGTACAGGTATGTTTAAAAGAATCCATGGCCAACGGCAGCATGGAGGGCAGGGAGCCCTGGGAAGGCAGCAGGGCTCAGGGGCCCAGTAGGTCCTGGAGGGGCACAGAGGTGGGAGTGGAGGGATACTTCTCATGGTCTCCTTATACCCAGGCACCCCATGCACAGGCTTAAACCTAGCAGCTTTTTTTTTTTTTTTTTTTGCGGTACGCGGGCCTCCCACTGCTGTGGCCTCTCCCGTTGCGGAGCACAGGCTCCGGACGCGCAGGTTCAGCGGCCATGGCTCACGGGCCTAGCTGCTCCGCGGCATGTGGGATCCTCCCAGACCGGGGCACGATCCCGTGTCCCCTGCATCGGCAGGCGGACTCCCAACCACTGTGTCACCAGGGAAGCCCAAACCTAGCAGCTTTTAATGTCCTATGAGAATATGTGCAACTTTTAAAAAACAGATTAATTGGCTCCAAATATAAAAATAAAAGTGTGATTTCTGGGTTAGTAAATGTTAATAATAAAAGTTAATAAATGTCTAAAAGTTGTAACCACGCATCAAAAAGTTCAGTGCAGTGACTGCTTAATGGGTACAAGCTGCCATTTGAGGTGATGAAAACGTTCTGGAACTGGATTTATGTTGTGAATGTACTTAATGCTGCTAAATTGTACACTTTCAAATGGTTCAAATGGTAAATTTTATGTTATGTGTATTTGACCACTGCGGGGAAAAGAACCCTCAACTTCAATGAAAGTCAAGCCTTCTGTGATTATATGGAACTCACATTTGATGTGGAATTTGGATGGCCTCAGTGTATCTAATATAATGTGAGTGGGACCCCAAAATAAAATTGCCCCAGAAGAGGCAGTGGTTGGTAATGATCCATATTCTCCTGTCACTGGACACCTTGTGGAGTAACAGAGAATGTGTAGCTTTTAGAGTGGGGGTAGGAGTGAGGTGTGGAGCACAGACCTCTTCCTCATGCTGTCACGTGGCTGGGAGAGGTGCCGCCTGCGGAGCCAGGGGCCTGAATAAGGGATGGGCAGCCTCCTGCAATGCCGCAGAATCAGCACTGGGTGGCAGCAGAGAGCCAGCTCAAGAAGAGATGGCACCTGGGAGCTGCCCCACATCCACTGCTTTCTCTCCCCGATTCCCCTGCCCCTGACTCTCCCAAGACACCAAGACTAAGCAAGACAGTCGTTTCAGCTTGATTTTCAGAAGATGGTGCCATTTCTCAAGAGGAAATTGTTTTGCAAGCAAACCTATGTTTTTCACCAACTCCTTCCAGTGGGATATTCAAGAATATTCAAGATAGGTCAGTTTTTACATGTTTGATACATTCCATCATCTGAAACATGTTTCCGATTTCTCTGTAGCCAGTCCATGGCTAATTTCAGGGACTGAACTAATAAAACTCACATCCTGTTTTTGTGGTGTGTCCGTTTAAGATTTTTCACCTGATATTCATCATGCTGATAAGACTAGAAAACTTTAATAGCAAGACTGGTGGCAAAGATGTTTCCCCACAGTACTGAGAAGGTTAGCCTGGTACAGAGAGCAGTGCCCTGAGAAGGCTATTCCTTATAAAGCAGTGACAGTCATATGTCTTTTCTAAGGTGGCTTTACTGCTATGAAAGAAAACACTTCAAAACCAAGAAGTTTAAAGAAAATGTTATTGTTGTTGTTGTTATTATTTATTATTATTATTATTATTTGGGCTGGGCTCAGCTGGGTAGTTCTTTGGGGGGGTTATTTATTTATTTATTTATTTATGGCTGCGTTGGGTCTTCGTTGCTGCGTGCGGGCTTCTCTCTAGTTGTGGAGAGCAGGGGCTGCTCTTCGTTGCGGTGCGTGGGCTTCTCATTGCGGTAGCTTCTCTTGTTGCAGAGCACGGGCTCTGGGTGCACGGGTTTCAGTAGTTGTCACACGTGGGCTCAGTAGTTGTGGCACGCGAGCTTAGTTGCTCCACGGCATGTGGGATCTTCCCGGACCAGGGCTCGAATCCGTGTCCCCTGCACTGGCAGGCGGATTCTTAACCACTGCGCCACCAGGGCATTCCCCTGGGTAGTTCTTCTGTTGGTCTCACCTGGGTACACTACGTGGCTGCAGTCAGTAGGCAGGTGGGCTGGGGGCTGAAAGGTCCAGATCCCAGACAGCCCCCACTCACATGTCTGGCATTTGGCTGGGGTGATAAAGGCAACTGGGCCACATGAATCTCATTATCGAGCCGGCCAGGCTTCTTCGCTTGGCAGCTGGGCTCCAAAAGGAGTAAGAGAAGCCAAGCCCCAATGCACAAACACTGTTAAAGCTTCTGCTTGTGTCATGTTTCCTACTGTCCCCTTGACTAATGCAAGTCACATGGCCAAGCCCTGATTCAGGGGCTAGAGAAAATAGACTCCTTCTTTTGACAGGAGGAGCTGCAAAATGTTGTGACCTTCAGAAAATATCTACCACATCTTCTTTCTCCTCTCCTGTCATACCAAGGACATCCTTATACAGGCAGGGATGAATGACAGCCACCTGCCAACTGACAGTGCTCCCTGCCACCCTATATCCCTGGGCTCAAGTTCAAGGCAATTAAATCCGCATCTCCCCAGATCTGGGGGAAAACCAGTCTCACGAAGTAAGACGTTTGGACTAAATTGTGTCCCCTCCACTCCCGGAAATTCATATATTGAAGCTCTAATGTGACTGTACTTAGAGATACCTTTAAAGAGGTAATCGAGGTTAAATGAGGTCAAAAGCATAGGACCCTAGTCCATTAGGATTCATGTCCTTACAAGAAAAGGAAGCGACACTACAGCACTCTCTCTCTCTCTCTCTCTCTCTGCGTGTATGCACAGAGAGGAGACCATGTGAGGACACAGTGAGAAGGCAGCCATCTTCAAGCCAGGAAAAGAGACCTCACCAGAGCCAACCTTGCTGACACCTTGATCTGGGACTTGGAGCCTCCAGACTGTAGAAAACAAATGTCTGTCGTTTAAGCCACTCAGTCTGTGGTATTCTGTTATGACAGCCCAAGCTGACTAATACACAAGTGTTCCTTGGTTAAATACGTTTGGGAAATGTGTGTTCAATACTGATCCCCCTCCTTGAAAATCCATAGGGCTCTGTAGCCTATTAAAGCCTCTGAGAAGTTCCTCAGCAAAGAAACTTTTAGTTTAACACAGTGTTTCCCAAATTTATTTAAACATGAGATCCTTTCCCAACACCTATGATCACCATTGGGAAGGTGTATTTATTTCTAGGATTGTCATAACAAACTACCACAAACTTGATGAACTTATTCTCTCACAGTTCTAGAAACCTAAAGTTAGAAATCAAGGCGTCAGCAGGAATGGGTTCCTTCTAGAGGCCCTGAGGGAGAATCTGTTCCATGCCTCTCTCCTAGCCTCTGCTCGCTGCCGGGCCCCTTAGTGTTCTGTCTCCCATCTCCCCTCCATCTTCACATGGCCTCCCCCTCTGTGTCTTGTTCTTATCATCTTCCACTTGGTCTTATAAGGACCCAGTCTTTGGATTTAGGGCCCACCCTAAATCCAGGATGATCTCATCAAGAGATCCTTAACTTAATTATATCTGCAAATTCTAAATAAGGTAACATTCTGAGGTTGCAAGTGGACGTGTCTTTTGGGGGCCATAGTTCAATCCACTACAGAAGCTAAGGGACACCCAAGGTAGCTGGCTGAGTGTGGACATGGAGTCGGGGCGAGTGGGACCCGTCTAGGTACCTGCAAGCTGGCGGTCCCTCCCCTCCAGGGGATACATCACACTCTTCCCCTTGATAACGCTGGCGCACCAAATCCTCGTTTCCTAAACTCCTTGCTGACCATCCTCCGTGAATACATTCCTGTCTGGGACAGGTGGAGACTTTCCGTTCTGTTGTTTAAGCACAAACCCGCCTGGACCTCCGGCTCTGCTCTTCCTGCTTTGTTCTGGAAGACAGAGCCTGTCTTTCTGGGGAATGTTTGCACAACGCAGTGCTCATTCACGCAGCAATGTGGCAGGCAGGCTCTTACAGGGCTGTGCTTCTAGAGGCTTCCTCCCCAAACCTTTCCAAAGCCCACTTCCTCCATGCCTGTCTCCTGCCCAGAACCCGCCACCACTTCCTCGGCCTCCAGGAGAAAGTGACACCTTCTGCCTCCAGGGAGGGCCTTCCTTCTGGGATGAGCCAGGGTGTTCCCACTGCCTCTCCACAGGGCGTCCTCTTGCTGCCTTGGTGTCTTCCACCTGGATTGCATCCCTGACCACCCTCCCCTCCACTTGTGCATAACTCTGGACCTACAAGCCACTTGGCAGGTGAATTTTAGGGGTCTGCTGGTCCCTGGAATGCAAAAACCAGACACAGCTCCAATCTTAGAGGTGGGGCTCAGGGCACCTGTGCATGTGCAGTTTTCTGGGGAAGGGCCCAAACATTTCATCACTTCTCCAAATTGTTCCTTCCTGACTAAGGAGGTTAAAACCACTAGTTCAGAGCTAAGGCTCAGTGAGTAACTTCCTTAGAGCAATAACTTTCTGGAAACCCACCTGAGGTGGAAGAACCCCTCTCCCCACTCTTTCTCGTGTTGAGGGGGCCCTGGTGGGAGGAGAGAAGGAACAGCAGTGAGTCCCAGCCCTGGGACGCACAGACCATCCAAACGGGTCAACAATCCACAGGATGCCCCAGGGATGGAGCAAAGCTGGCTCCGTGCAGTCACAGCTACGAGCAGGAGGTGCCCAAGGCTCTGCACCCACGCCAGCGCCCCCCCAACACACCATAGGTGACTAGCAGATCTCAGGAGCTGGGAGGGAGCTGGGAAACTGAGGGCAAAACCCCGTGGCCCCACTGCCATGGTTTGGCCTCTAGCGGCCCTGTTTAGTCCTTCCAAATCCTGGGAACTCACACTTTGGGGAATGTGCTGGGAACTCACACTTTGGAGAGTGTGCTGGGAACTCACACACTTTGCGGAATGTGCTGGGAACTCACACACTTTGCGGAATGTGCTGGGAACTCACACTTTGGGGAGTGTGCTGGGAACTCACACACCTTGGGGAGTGTGCTGGGAACTCACACTCTGGGGAGTGTGCTGGGAACTCACACTCTGGGGAGTGTGCTGGGAACTCACACTTTGGGGAGTGTGCTGGGAACTCACACCTTGGGGAGTGTGCTGGGAACTCACACACTTTGCGGAATGTGCACTGGGCCCACTAGGTCACGTTGTGACAAGAGATTTGTGACTTGTCTCACATATGGGATGGTACATTTTCTGCAGGTAGACACCTGTCTTTTACCTCTTTGTGATTCTATTCGAGGGTCTAATCCTGTGCTCGAGAGCGCTGTATCCAGCCGCTCAGGCTGCCGGAACACAGTACACAAGTTTGGCGGTGCTTAAACAACAGAAGTGTGTTTTCTCACAGTTCTGGAGGCAAAAGTCAGAAATCCAGATGTTGGCAGTGTTTACTCCATCTGAGGGTTGTGAAGAAAGGCGCTGTCCCCAGCTGCTCTCCTTGGTTTGTGGATGGCTGTCTTCACGCTCGCATGGCGTTCTCCCAGTATGTGGGTCTGGGTCCACATTTCCTCTTCTTAAAAAGACACCCGTCATATTGAGTTAAGCCTCACCCTAATGATCCCTGCTAACTTAATGACCTCTTTAAAGGCCCAATCTCCTAATACAGTCACATTCTGAAGTACAGACACCCAGGAGGAATATAAGAAGGACGGATAGAAGGACACGTGGGCAGAGGGATAATGGTTTGAATTCCAGCCTCTCGATGCTGGTCTGCCCCAGAGTCCCCTCAGGGCCCCCTCAGGCCACTGCACTGCCACCAACCAGGCCTCTGAGGGGTTTGAGTCCTCTCATAGCAGCCAGCAGGCCAAACCTGAGGGTGGGGAGACACCAGGGTGGACCCTGAAGAGGGGGGCCGGACTAGAAAAGGCATCCAAAGGGCTGGGGCAGTCCAAGGGGGGAGTGTGTGGTGTGTGGGGGGCTGAAGCACCCCTTTGTTTTGGAGATGGAGGTGGGAGAGATGCCCTCTCAGTCCAGTTGCCTTCCCACTCAGAGTGGGTGTTTGGGTGGCCCCAGGAATCCTACTTGCATACAGGGCCCAGGCTTCTGGAAGGTTAGGGAGAAGGAATTTACTTTAACTTGCAAATTTGTTCTAATGCATCCAGTAATATTTACTCATTGTTGAAAGGTCAAGTGAATTGTACAAATTTTAAAATGCACAAAAGCTTGAAAGAAAAAACTTGCTCATGACCCACCACAACTGAAAGCCTCTGATGCTGGCTACTCATTTGTTATTTAACCGAACCATGTACTTTGAACTTTTAGAATCTTTTCTTAATGCAAGTACTAAATGTTACTAGAGAAACACCAGAAAATGCAGTTGGCCAAAAAAAAAAAAATTTAAGTCACTTATAATCCCACTACCAAAAGATACCTTGTTTGTTTGGGGTTTTTTAATATTTATTTATTTATTTGGCTGCGCCGGGTTTTGCTGCAGCAGGCAGGATCTTAGTTGCCACGTGTGGGATCTTTAGTTGTGGCATGCGGGATCTAGTTCCCTGACCAGGGATCGAATCTGGGCCCCCGGCATTGGGAGCGTGGAGTCTTAACCACTGGACCACCAGGGAAGTCCCTATCTTGTTTTTTTTATCTGGTATTTCTTTGACCACTAGTACTTTTGAATATTGTCCCATGGTTATTAGCTATTTACATTTCTTTGGTGAATGGTCTGTTCTCATTCTTTGCCTGTTGTGTTATTTGGAATACAATGGTGTCTTATCAATCTGTTTGGGATCTTTATATAGTATAGATATTAACCCTCTGTGGTATCTGTAGCAAACTTTTTTTCCGTTTGTGGTTTGTTCTTAAAATTTTTAGATTGTTTTTTGACCTACGTCGATTTTTCCACCTTGGAATTTCTTTACTGGCTTTTATATTTAGAAAGTACTTCTTGGGACTTCCCTGGTGGTGCAGTGGTTAAGAATCCACCTGCCAGTGAAGGGAACACGGGTTCGATCCCTGGTCCGAGAAGATCCCATATGCTGTGGAGCGACTAAGCCCGTGAGCCACAACTACTGGGCCTGCGCGCTAGAGCCCGCGAGCCACAATGACTGAAGCTCGTGCACCTAGAGCCCGTGCTCCGCAACAAGAGAAGCCACCGCAATGAGAAGCCCGCGCACTGCAACGAAGAGTAGCCCCTGCACGCCGCAACTAGAGAAAGCCCGGTGCAGCAATGAAGACCCAACACAGCCAAAAATAAATAAATAAATAAAATTTAAAAAAAAAAAAAAAAGAAAGTACTTCTTCCCCAAATCAAGTATTTTCAGTTTACTTATGACCTCTCTCTGTCTTCCTTTCTTTGTAGTTACCTCTTTAAGTGAAACTGAGAAACTAACCCAATGCTTTTCCAGCAGTTAACCAATTTTCCCAGCGCCATTTTGTCACTCAGCCCTCCACAGTGTCCTGCGCTGTCCCCAGGGCAGTCTGCTCCAAGTCAACCTACGGGAGAACACCCTCCCCCGGGGCTGCAGTTCCCTGGCTGCCGGAATTCACACAAAACCACTAGCAAACAAGGTGGGATTTTTGATGTGGAGGTGCGGGCTTTACCTTGGAGACCTCAACGCAAACAATTTAAACATTCCCTCTAGATATTTCTGTTCACCCCAAGCCTCATCCGCTCCATCCCCAGAGAGACCCGACCTTTCTCCCCTTCTCACTGCAGCCGAGGAACCTCCAAACCCTTACCCCTTCTCTCCCGCAGAGCAGCTGGGCTGTAGGGCCCCTGGCCCAAACCCAGCTCTTTCCAGACTCAGGCTCTCCTCTCTGGGTAACAGCATCCACCTCCTAGAAAGCAGGGTAGCAACATCCTTTGTCATTTGAGAATGCCTTTGGGGTCTCAGCCCCCACCCTATGGGCCTTATTAACCTGCTTCTCCCAAGCGAATCCAGTGTAGCTTCTAAGTAGAATCCCCTGCCACCTGCTGATGGAGCCCAGGTTGCACTGAGTCCTTAAGTGTCTTGAATGGAGGAAGCCGCAGTTCTGGGAAGACACAGAATCTGGAGTCTCCCCTTAGAGGGGCTGCCCTGAGAGCGAGAGCTGGGACGGAGCACCCCGCCCGAGGAGCAGCCGTCAAAGACTCAGGCCCAAGTGTTCTCACTGGCGGGCAGAGGCCACGGGCACCAACCTCATCCTGCACGGGGCTCCGGGGTACATGTGTACGCAGGGCTGCAGGGCTCCGGAAGACTCCAGGCACACGCTCCCGGGAGCAGCTGCGGGAGGCTGGGGAGCGGCCCAATCCCAGTGGCCACCACAAGGTGGCAGCAGCTAGAGCAGTGACCATGCTAACGCGTGCTCATCACCGCAAGTGTAGAAAGCCAGTAGGGGACGTCCCTGGAGGTCCAGTGGTTAAGACTGAGCGCTCCCAATGCAGAGGGCCTGAGTTCCATCCCTAGTCAGGGAACTAGAGCCCGCTTGCCACAACTAAGACCCGGTGCAGCCAAATAAATAAAGGTGATTTTATAAAAAGAAAGCAAGCAAGCAAGAAAGCCAGTGGCAACATCAGGTACAGGGGCAGCGGGTGAGGGGTGCTGCCCCAGATATGATCACACAGATTTGTGGGAACAAAGTTCTGACCTGCTCTGTTCAGAGCAGACCGGGGCGCTGGCTCCTCAATGTCACGATCATGCAGTGGTTAAGAGTGTGGGCTTGGGCCAGAAAGCCTGGCTCACACCCCAGCTCTTCCCCTGTCTGAGCTGCAGTTTCCTCATCTGTGTAATGGGGTAACAGTACTGGGTGCCTGACAACCACAGAGAGTTATTCTCTCATAGTTTCGGAGGCCCCAAGTCTGAAATCAAGGTGTCAGCCGGGCCACATTCCCCCCGAAGGCTCCGGGCGAGGGCCTCTTCCTTTCTGGGGTCGCCAGGCCTTCCTTGACTTTCATCACTCTGGTCTCTGCCTCCATCTTCACGTGGTCCTCTTCCCTGTATCTGTGTCCTCTCCCTTCTCCTTCTCCCTTATCGTGTCATTCACACCCACGGGATTTTAATTTATGGAAGTGACTGAATGGTGACACCGAGGGGTCCACGTCATTGAAAGAAGAATGTATTACATGTCCTGAGGGAAGGGGCCTGCCCCACCACACAGGACACACTGGAAACGTCAGCGTGTTGGCACGCAGAAGGCAAGGAGTGAGGGGAAGCCACGGGCAGAGCCTTTACTGGAGTTCCTGTGGGGAAGGCGAGGCAGAGTTAACAGTTTAGGATTGGCTGGTGTGAATAATTCCAGCGGGCTTTCGGCTGCAGGGGTGGTCTACAGCTGCCTGGTACCTGGCCCTGGGATGACTTAGGGCAGGGGCAACATGGGCTTGCTGGGTGAGAGTCAGATAAGAGGCTTTGAATCAGCCCGCCTGCTAGGAGAGGAGAGTCCCAGGCGAGCTGACTTGCAGGAGAGAGGTGAATTCTTTGGTCCATAGTTTGGCCTGGTGATGAATGGATGCCAAGTAGACACACAGAATCTAAGCAAACACAATTAAGACTCTCCTCCTCTCTTCTAAACACACTAATCATTGGACTTCGGAGCCACCCTAATTCCAGATGATCTCAAGACCATAAATTATGTCTGCAAAGACTCTTCCAAATGAGATCACATTCAAAGGTTCCAGAGGTTAAGATATAGACATATCTTTTGGGGGGTGGGGTCACAATTCATCCCACTACAGATGCCCATTGGCTGGATTTGTTTATAGTTTTCTGCTCATTAGTGTATCTCTCTCTCTCTCTGTTTTTTTTTTTTTTTTTTTGCCCCTGCAGCAAGGCTTGCAGGATCTTAGTTCCCCAACCAGGGATTGAACCCCAGGCCCACAGCAGTGAAAGCGCAGAGTCCTAACCACTGGACTGCCAGGGAATTCCCATCTGCTCATTAGTGTAGACTCTGGGGGAGAAAAAACAACTTTTGCTTTTTTTGTGGTTGTTTAAAATATTTATTTATTTATCTGGCTGTGCTGGGTCTTGGTTGTGGCATGCGGAATCTTTAGTTGAGGCATGCATGTGGGATCTAGTTCCCTGACAGGGATCAAAGCCTGGTCCCCTGCTTTGGGAACGCAGGGTCTTAGCCACTGGACCACCAGGGAAGTCCCAATTTTTGCTTCTTTTGATGAGAAGCCATGCAGTGCTTCCTCCACTGTGACGGCTTTAGCTGAGTGCCAGTGCCAGGGAGGAATCCAAGGGAGGGCGTAGGAGGGACCCTGTGGAGTGATTTCTGCTTACGATGGAGAGGTCTGAAGCCCAGGCACGAGGGAGGTGACACAGGAGCAGTGGCCATCGTGGTCAGAGGATCCAGGGTGCTCTGAAGGGATAGGATGGTGGGGCCTCCATGGCTCAGGTGCCCTGGATGACTTACCTTAAGGAATAGGCTGCTATTCCTTAAGGTACCTTCGGTTGTTTGTAATGGAAAGCCCTGACTCAATTTGCTGAAACAACTTGGAAACAAATCACCTCCCATCACAGGAAATCTGGTGGCTGAGTGACTGCAGGTACAGTTTGATCAACGCTTTGCCCTACTTTCCTTTGATCCCAACTCCACCATTCTCTGTGTGAGGATTTTTCTTGGGCCAGGTGCCCTCGTGGTCCTAAGAGGCCCAACTAAATATGTTCACCTACAAGAGCAGAGCAGGACCACATCTTCCTGTGTCTCTTTTTTTTTTTTTGCGGTACGCGGGCCTCTCACTGTTGTGACTTCTCCCGTTGCGGAGCACAGGCTCCGGACGCGCAGGCCCAGCGGCCATGGCTCACGGGCCCAGCCGCTCCGCGGCATGTGGGATCTTCCCGGACCGGGGCACGAACCCGCGTCCCCTGCATCAGCAGGCAGATTCTTAACCACTGCACCACCAGGGAAGCCCCATCTTGTTGTTTTTTATCAAAGTTTCATTATGGGGACTTCCCTGCTGGCTCAGTGGTTAAGAATCCGCTTGCCAATGCAGGGGTCACAGGTTCGATCCCTGGTCTGGGAAGATCCCACATGCCGCGGAGCAACTAAGCCTGTGTGCCACAACTACTGAGCCTGCGCTCTAGAGTCCGCGTGCCACAACTACTGAGCCCGCGTGTTGCAACTACTGAAGCCCGCGTGCCTAGAGCCCGTGCTCCGCAACGAAAAGCCACTGCAGTGAGAAGCCCGCGCACCACAACAAAGAGGAGCCCCCGCTCGATGCAACTAGAGAAAGCCCACGCGCAGCAACAAAGACCCAGCGCAGCCAAAAATAAATAAATTAAATAAATTTTTTTAAAGTTTCATTATGTAGGTAGGATTGAATCAATCATTGATGATTAATTCACTCCACCTCCAGCCCCTCTCCCTGCTCAGAATTGTGGGGATGGGGCTGAAAGTTCCAACCCTGTAACTACATGACTGGCTCCTCTGGTGACCAGATCCCATCCTGAAGCTACCTAGTCACCTCATTAGCATAAACTCAGGTATGGTCAAAAGTTATGAATAACACAAGACACTCCTATCGGGATATTCCAAAGGTTTTAGGAGCTCTGTACCAGAAACCTAGGACAAGGAGCAAGTATATATTTTTCATTATACCACAGGTAAGGCCTCTTATTATCCCCATTTCCCAGATGGGAGAACTGAGGAACAGGTGTGAAGTAACTTGCCGTAGGTTACACAGCTAGGTATAGCAACAGCAGGATTTAAACCTGGGCAGCTCAGCTCCAGCTCCACACCAGTTGCCTTGCTGTGTGGGACTCTGGGGAATCATGGAGAGTGGCCTTGAAAGGAACCCTAAGTGTAGCTCCCATGAGAAGGCAGGGCAGACAGTCTCCCTGTCGGGGAAACAGAGCGTAATCAGGTACAGTGGGGATGCGGGTAAACAACCAATTTACTGCAGAGAAACAAAGCCCGGATTTGTAGCCACTTTCTGTGGTGTAAATAATCCCACCCAGGAAAGTAATGGATTGGGAGATTGAGATTAACATATACACACTATATATAAAATATAGCATAAAATACATGTAAAGTATGTATAAAATAGATAACTAACAGAGACCTACTGTATAGGACAGGGAACTCTACTCAATATTCTGTAATAACCTATATGGGAAAAGAATCTGAAAAAGAATGAAGATATATATATAACTGATTCACTTTGCCGTACACCTGAAACTAACACAACACTGTAAATCAACTATACTCCAATAAAAAATTTTTTAAAAATCCCACCCGGGCAGATGTTAAGCTACCAATCTGCCATCACTGAGTGTGGAGTTGGGAAGAGATGCGCTGGGTTGGCCTGTCCTGCACTGACTGCGACGCCCGGACACCGCGTCAGGTAGAAGCTTCCTCCTATGGTGTGAGTTTAACGCCCACTCAGAGCTGGGCTGAGCAGGCAGCCTTGATTGTCTCTGGCTCATGGGCAGAGCTTTGTAGGAGCCCTCCCCACTGATGGGGAGGCCTGCCCAGGGCCACAGCAGCAGTCCTGGCAAGGACATTAGAAAGTCCTCGACCCCTGACCTCACCCTTCACCCAGCCCAGTCCTTCTATCCTTTCTGGAGCCTGGGAACCTCCCATGTTTTGTAGCTTAGCTATCCATTTAACCCACTGTGGGCTGTGTTATTACCCAGCATTTCCGTGTGTTAGCAGGATGGGAGTATATATGAATGTGTGTGTGAGTGTGTGTGAGTGTGTGTGAGTGTGTGTGTGTGTATAAATGTGAGTGTGCTGGGGTAACAGGCTTCCCACTCATTCGGTCCACCGTATTGCTTAGGGTGATTTTTAATTTTACTGCTATTTACATTTTTTCTTTAATACTCTTTTGGCCACACGTTATGTGGGATATTAGTTCCCCGACAAGGGATCGAACCCATGCCCCCTGCAGTGGAAGCATGGAGTCTTAACCACTGGACTACCAGGGAACTCCATTATTTACTTATTTCTGCTTATATGTATTTTCTGATTTGTTACAATAATCAGAATCTCTTCTGGGCTTTATTTCCTGCCATGCTTTTCCCCAATAAATAGATTTTCTTTAAATACCTGTAATCATCATAGAGCAGGTTTTGTCTGTGTTTCCTGCCCAGCATCCTTTTTGCCTTCTTTTGGTAACAGCACCCCAATTTCCTTTGGGGACCAACTTGACTACCACTTACAGGCCTTATGTTTCAGTGGAGCTGACCCCATGCCCCATTCCAGGCCTGACCAACCAGGGTTTGGTCCCAAGCTGTATAGATTTCTTCAGAGAAGGCCACGGGAACCCATGAGACTCAGGGCCTGAGGTCTGCCGTAACTAGTGAGGACCAAGGTGTCTGCACTGGCCTGAAGCTGCTAGCAGCCTGCACCCGGAGGAATCTTCCTAAAACTCTACATCAGTGAGAAAGGAGAACCAAGAGAGGGAGAGAGAAGCCTGAATCTTGACAGCATCACTGAACTCTGTGCAGAAACTTTCCCTTAGACTTTAGGTTTCTGTGAACCAAGAAATTTCTTTATTTGGATTATTTTTGCTCACACCAGTTTGAGTTGATTTCCATTCCTTCCAGCTGAGAGTACTAACACATCTACATAGTGCACATTAAAGATCATATCCTGGGTTTAGGGTGACATTATATACAAGCATTTTGCCATGTGTCTTTGTAAGCTTTATACAGTGACATAATACTCCATAAGCTGGGTTTACCCTAAAATAAGAAGGTCTATTTAATAGGAGCGTCATTGTCTCTATGAGACAGGAGTTGAAAAGAAATCAAAGACAAATTTTTTGAGACGAATTTCCTCTTCCAAACGCTACGTAACAAAGGCAGGCAATTTTTGAACTGAACTAAGAAAAAAAGCTCTTTTAGATACAGTTTCTTTTATAACTGTGTGTATATATGTATATTTCAGGTAACAACAGAATTACATTATGTTCTATACCAATATTGTTTAATATTTATTTATAAACAGACAATATTTTTGTCCCCAAATTTTAATAATCCTCTCTGCTTTCTGACATGAATCCCTCTTTATTCTCCTGTCTTTCCTCAGCACAGATTTTTAAGACATGTGAAACTTAACAAGGGTAAGTGTAAAGTGCAACATGTAGAATCAAAACCCGAATTCCAAATGGAAGGTGAGGACAAGGAGTTTGACTTAAGTGCCTATGAAGAGTGCCTGATGGGGCTTCGCTGGTGGCACAGTGGTTGAGAGTCCGCCTGCCGATGCAGGGGACGCGGGTTCGTGCCCCGGTCCGGGAAGATCCCACATGCCGCGGAGCGGCTGGGCCTGTGAGCCATGGCCGCTGAGCCTGCGTGTCCGGAGCCTGTGCTCCGCAACGGGAGGGGCCACAACAGTGAGAGGCCCGCGTACCACCAAAAAAAAAAAAAAGAGTGCCTGATGGTTGTAGCGGGTCACAGGCTGTCCATTAGGTGACATCAAGAATTTGCTGTGTACTTAGTTTCTCTAAGTCTCAGTTTCCTCACCTGAAAAGTGGGAGAATAACACCTGTACAGTGCCAGGTACTCAATGGAGTATGCCGACCTTGATTTTTAGGACAAGAAGATATCCAAAAAAACACTGAACAACCACCTGACAGGAATCTCATAACTGGGAACTGGATAAGGATTAACTTTAGCTGCATATAATAGAAGACCCAAAAGAACAATAGTTTGAGCATATATGTGATTATTTTCCCTCATGTAAAGGAATTCTGGAGGACAGCAACAGCCTGGTGGCTGGTGTGGCATCTCTAACCACGGGGCCCAGATCCCTTCTATCTTTGTGCTCCACAAATTGTGTGCACTTCGTGTGTCCCTGCAACCTCAAGGTTACCTCATGTATCGAGATGGCTGCTGGTGCTCCAGCCTTCACATTCTTGATAACAGGATGACAAAGGGGAAAGAGCAAAAAGGTGTTCTGATCTTTGAAGGACCCTTTCTAAAGTTCCTCTCAATACTTTCTGCTTACATCTCATTGGCCAGAAGATCTTACCTAGCTGCAAGAGAGACTGGGAAGTATATTCTTTGTCAAAGCACATAGCCACCCTGAATAAAACTGGGTTTCTGATCCTAAAGAAGAAGGGCTACTCAAATGAGCAACGAGCAGTCTTCTCCATGATTCTTTCACAAAGTACAGGGTTGTCCCACCCCAGCAAAATTGGGTTTGCCCTGTGACCTCTGAGATGGCCACAGAGCATACATGGGGAGAAGAAATACTTATTGAGCATCGAGCCTGGTGCTGGGAGAAGTGACAGCAACTGTTACCTACTGATGTGGTGGGATTATGGCAGGCCTCTCTCTGCATTAGCCAGTATCCTTAGCACGCCAGTCATTCAATATTTTAATATCCCTTCTGGGTGTAAAATAGTGCTGGAGAGCTTGACTTCTGAAGCCAGACAAGGTTCAAATCCCAGATTCAGTGCTTATTAATAGTGTGCCTTTGAATAAGTCACTTATTCCCTCTGAGGCTAAGCGTCCCCATGTATAAAATGGATATAATAATGGATCCGCACCTACCTAGAGACGACGGGGTAGTTGGAAGGATTAGATGTTTAGCTCCTTCTCCTGCCCATGATAAGCAGGCACGAAATGTTAGCTGATAACCCCCAAGGGAAGCACAGACACAACAGACTAGAAACTTCACTCCAACCACCTTCTTAACGAAGAGCACAAGTAGGTTTATCTGGGTCTACGGGTTTCCAAAGAATACTCGAGGGTTTACAGATCTTTTGTTGTTCTCTGCCCTCCCAGCCTAGTTAAACAGGGAGAAGATGGAGACTGTTTATCCTGAGTCACAGGGTAAAACTCTGTCTTAGCTCATTTGGGCTGCAGAGTCAGTGTCCAGTGAGGACCTGCTTCCTGGTTAATAGATAGCAGTCTTCTCGCTGCATTTCACATGGAGGAGGGGGCCGGGGAGCTCTGTGCTGTCCCTTTTATAAGGGTGTTAATCCCATTCATGAGGGCTCTACCCTCATGATTTAATCACTTCCCAAAGGCCCCACCTCCAAATACTATTACATTGCGGATTAGCTTTCAACATATAAATTTTGGGGTGGGACACAAACATTCAGTCTGTAACTCCCCACAACCAAAGACAGTCAGGGCTGGGAGCTGCCCAGGCCCTTAGCCTTCACTTGTTCCTACTCACCACTGCTGCGAAACTGTCTCTGCAGAAAGACTGGCCAAATCAGTCACCAGCGTGGACAGAGAGGTGCTGGGAGTGGTCCCTTATAACAGTTATTATAAATCAACACCCGCAGCCCATTCTCTTTCATCAGAGTCACAGCCATCCGGATTCCTTGTGGGCCCTGCACCTGTATATAACCTCCATGCTTTTCCAAGACGTTTGCCTCTCTCTCCTTAGATACCCGCAGACTTGGCTACGAATAGTCCCATAGACTCAGCCTGCTAGGGCAGCCTCTCCGGAGGCTCAGGACCCTTGCTGTGCAGGTGCCTGTGACATCGCCAGCTTCAACAGCCCCCTGTGACCTCACCACCTGGACAACTCAGCCCAGTGGGGCCATGGCCACTCCCTCAACCAGCACAAGTGACAGAGGGCCTAGATGACCACCACGCCCTCGGGAGAGGCCAGAGCCTCCAGCATCCCCACACATGGTGACAGCAGGTGTACAGACATCCCAACAGTGCGGTCCCAAAGCCAGGTCCCCCTCCTTGCAGATGTCCCAACGGCTCACGACACTGCAGCATCGGCTGAACAGCAGGATGTAGGTCGGGCTTCCAAGCCAGCCACCTTGGGGGCCACGTCAGCGTCTGGGGACAAGGACAAGCGTGAGGCTGCCGCGGGGCATGCCCAGGAGCCCAGGAGCCCACAGCCCTGCTTGCCCCCCTGGCCCCAGGTGCCCTGCACAGGTCCACGGGCTTCCAGAGCCTAGTGCAGAAAGACAGGGAACAGGAACTAGCTCCATCTACCCCAAGCGCTGCGGTACAGTCCCCGCCAAATGCGGAGGCTCAGCCCGTCGTGAGCACAGCAGATGCCAATGACCAGCTTGACACTCGGGCTGCTGACACTGCTGAAGCTGTTGAGGAGAAACCTGAGGGTCAGGAGGCCTTGAACCCTGGCACTGATGCTTTGCCATCAGCCCCTGCCTCGCCGGGCCCCGGACTGGCAGCCGTGGAGAGGAGGCCCCTGGACTCCACGGCCAGTGAGAACAACTACATGCGCTCCATGACCAGCTTGCTGGGCGGGGGTGAGGGGTCCATCAGCTCCCTGGCAGACATCCTGGTGTGGTCTGATACTGCCAAGGGCATGGCCACGGGCACCCTGGCCTCCGGCCACGGCTCCGTGACAGACCTGCTGCACAACACGGGGCCCAGCCTGCACTCCATCTCCAGCATCCGGGGGAATGCCAGCTCTGCCTCATCCTCCGGGCTGGCAGTGGGGACCAGTCGGCCCTGCACTCCGTCACCCACATGCTGGAACCGGTGGAGCGGAGGACCGTAGAGGGCATCCTCTCGGCCATGCCACCTCGCCCCACGCCAGGCCCAGGCCGGCCCCAACTTGGACGAGGCCCCGCACTCGGCAGCCTCCCGAGACCCCGGGAGCACACATGCCCGACTCTCTCACGCATCCCTACCGTGGACGGCTCTCCCCAGACCGGGCAATAAATCACCGGCGAGCGTTTATTTTCCAAGCGCCAGCCTCATACCTTGTCTGTGCAGCGGACACAGGGTGGAGGGACAGGAGGGGGCTAGAGTGTTCTGGAAACAGAAAGGTGTCCCCTGAGGGCTTCTCGGGTTGTCCCATTCATGGGCTGGGGGCCAAAGTGCAGAAAGAGAAGGGCCTGGGCAGGCCTGGGAGACCAGGCATTGCAGGGCTCAGACCTGAAAAAATTGATCTTGGCTGGACCTCTAACCAGGTAAGTGCATTTCTGAGGAAGTAAGATCTGGTCCTTCCCCAGGGCCTACTGGCTTAGCAGGCTCAGGACACCCAGCCAGGGTTTCTGATCGTGGGACTGAGAGTGTGGGGTTGAGAGCCGGGAATGAGACCAGTGTGGGCTCAGACCTCAGCGTGGCAACTGGCCACGGGCCAATCCCTTCACCCTCTGACTGCAACTCTCCTCTGTAGAACAAATAACGAGCCCACACCATGAAGATGTTATGGGATGTAAGGGAAACAACACAGGTCCTAAGGCATGATGTCTGGCACTTAGGAAGCTCACATACTTCAGCTGCCATGATTATTACCCTCCAGCAGGCTGGGGACACAGGGGGATTCAGGGATCTATGTAGGGTGACAACCACCCCGGTTTGCCTGGGGTTCCTGGGATATGGGACTTTCAGATTTAAAACCAAGAAAACCCCAGGCAAAAACCAGGATAAGTTGGTCACCCTAGACCCGGGTCTCTTTCCGTGGTTTTTTTTTTTTTTTTTTTTTGGCTGTGTTGGGTCTTTGTTGCTGTGCATGGCTTCCTCTAGTTGTGACGAGCAGGGGTTACTCTTCGTTGCGGTGTGCGAGCTTCTCATTGCGGTGGCTTCTCTTGTTTCGGAGCACGGGCTCTAGACACATGGGCTTCCGTAGTTGCAGCGCATGGGTTCAGTAGTTGTGGCACACGGGCTCTAGGGCATGCGGGCTTCAGGAGTTGTGGAAAGCCAGCAGCCCACCCTCTGGCTGGACACAGTGCCATGCCGGCCACATGACTTGGTGAGTAAAGATCTGGCTGGACATCAGCCCCGACCCCTGCCCTTGGCTGGGTGCCTTATACAGATCACAACCCACACACCTTCATGCTGCAGCCCTGGCTGTGGATTCCTTCATTCATCCATCCCTCATTCCCAGCAGCGTCTCCAAATGGGAGACCTTGGCTGAAGCCAGCCCACTGATGGATTTGCCCTACACAGTGTTTCTTTTCTTTTTAATATTTATTGATATATTTATTTGGCTGCGCCGGGTCTTAGTTGCGGCACGCAGGATCTTTGTCGCCGCTTGCGGGATCTTCGTTGCGGCATGTGGGCTCTTTAGTTGCAGCATGCGGGATCTAGTTCCCTGACCACGGATCGAACCTGGGCCCCCTGCATTGGGAGCGCAGAGTCTTAACCACTGGACCTCCAGGGAAGTCCCCCTACACAGTGTTTCTTAAATTGGGAATTAGTTGCTAATGTTTAAAAGCCAGGAGATTTCAAATAAAAACATGGATTTCTGCTTCTCTTGAGAAACGTAGGGGCCTTATTTCTTCTGGGCAACCGGCAGCTGAGCTGCCTACTCTAGAGGGAACTACCTGGCCTGTGTCAGTACTGAGTCGCCTGCCTGATCCCCAGAGGCATGCGTCTACTACCCTACCACCCCTACCCGGCAGATGGCTCCTGTGAGGAGGTCTGATGCCGGGCCCCAAGGGGATGAGAAGACAACCAGGTGTGTCTATCCCCTTCCCTCAAGGAGCTGCCACTTTCTGTAGATGAGACGTGAACTGTCCCCATGTAGTGAAAGCAAAGAATTCAGAGGAGGGAGATGGTCAGTTCAGATCCCAGTATCAGGGCCTCCTTGACTCAGACCTAAAAAGAGAGGAGAGATGGTGTCCCCGACAGAGGCATGGACAGCAAAAGTCGAGGCAGGCGTGATGGGGGCTTGGTGGGGGAGGGCGGCTGAGCAGCTCAACCTGCCTGGAGCCCAGAGCAGAGCGTGGGAGACAGAGCTGCCAGGGTGGACCTCAAATGCTTTCAACAAATATTTTCTGAACCAGGTAAGTGCCACTATACGCCAGGCACTGCTAGATACTGAGGCTGCAAAGGTGAATGAAAGATTGAAACCAGGCTCAACCCAGGTCAGGGGCAGGGCTGAGCCAACTAGCACAACTGCCAAGTGCGGGCGTGTCTGGACCCAGGGCTCAGCCGTGTCCTCAGGGCTCCGTCTTTCCAGTTCAGCCCCTCCGTGCTGGCTCCATTTCCAGGCACTCAGCCACCTTCCTGGAAAGAGAGAGGCCCTTGTTTCCACTGGATCTGGCAGGAGAGTCCCAGGTGAGGACACTGCCAGGCCTGGCTTGGCTCCCATGCTCTCTGCTGAACCAATCACTGAGGCTGTGGGAGTGAAATACCTCGTTACCTGGCCTGGGCCTCATGTTCACCTCTGAGGCCAGGGTCAGTCCAGAAATGGGGGTTCCCCACAGGAAGGGCTGCTGGACCAACAACATTTTGTGTGTGAAAGCCAGTAGAGTTGTGAAGAGCATGGCTTTGGGGGTCAGGCCACCTTGAATCCTGGCTCTACCTCCTTCTAGCTGTGTTACTTTCATCCCCCCGTGTTTCAGTTTCCTCATCTGTCAAATGACAATACACCTACCGTGTCAGGCTGCTGTGAGGATTCAATGAGTCAGGTGTTTGGAAAGGTGCCTGGCACACAGTTGAGTGCAATATAAGTGTCAGCGATCATTCTGATTATTAGGACAGAAGGGTTCCATGGAGCTGTGTACTAAGAACGGAATTTCCCTGCTTGTTCCTGGCCTTCCTCTTTGCGGTGGGATTAACCATTGTGTTGTCAAATATGCCTGACAACGCATCTTCTCTGCAGGTGGGACCTGCAGGTAGCCAGGTGCTACTGTACCTGGGCCAAAGGTCAGGGCTGTGCACTCAGGGCTGAGGAATCCAACTTGGCGAGAAGTGGGTGCACCTCAGCTCTGGCCAGAGCGAGAAAGCAAAGGCCCAGAGGCAGGAGCTTGGAGAAATGCCCCGTTTTATAGGCAAGAGGAAGCAATTCATGAGACACAGGAGCAATCAGCAAGTGGGGGTGACCCAGCCCATCACGACCCTGTGAGCCCACCGTGTTGGATGAATAAAAACTGAACAACTATTGAAGCATTGGGGAGAGGCAGTCAGTAGAGACAGAGGTGGTGTGTAAGGGGAAAAAGAATGAGCGGTCGTCAGAATAACAGGGTGGCTGTGTGTAGGGTACCCTTTGGTGTTGAGAATTGAGGCACAACCAAGTTATAAATTCACCCCCACAAAGCTGGTGCCTCCGCACCCCTTCTGGTTTATACGTTAGGGTTAACACCTGACAGCCACCAGCATTTCTCTAGGATCAACAACAGTCGTTTTGGTTGTACGTTCTGCCACTGAGAGATTGGCCAGTAAGCAGAGGTTCTGCTTAAAGAAACATCTAGGCTGACCTAAGAGCCATGGGACAGGCACAACATCCTAACCTCTGAGCCCGGCTGGGGCATGGCTAACAGAAGGAAACCGACAAGTCCTGGGAGATAGCAGAGGAACACTGTGGCTTCAAGGGTAGGGCTTGGCCCAGGAGTCTCCGGATGGGCAGTATCCACTGAACTTGCACTGGCCCTCCCTGTGGAGTCCTCAAGTGGGCACTGCGGTCCTAGAAGATGGACCATTTCCTCGTCTACAAAATGCCTCACAGGGATGCTCTGGTCAAGAATGCATATAAAAAAACAAAAAATAGCATTTAACAGTAGGCATGCGACACGTTAGTGTTCTTCCTTCCTTGTGGTTTTCTGCATTGTCTGTATATTGGGCAGGAGTCTCTTAACGGAAAGTGACAAAAACCCACGGATTTGGTGGACTGGGCAGAGAAGGGCTGAGAAGGAACCGGCTTTCAAGATGCCTGGTGTCAGGGACTCAAAGCTGTCAGGACACCTCCATCGTCTATATATTAGGCAGGAGTCTCTTAACAGAAAGTGACAAAAACCCATGGATTTGGTGGGCTGGGCAGAGAAGGGCTGAGAAGAAACCGGCTTTCAAGATGCCTGGTGTCAGGGACTCAAAGCTAGCAGGACGCCTCCATTGTTATGTCCTCTGCCTCCATGGCAACTCTGCCCCTCCCCCAAGCCTCTGCTTCTCGTGGGGAATGAGGTTCCTGGAGGCTCTGGGCCCACAGCCTTGCGCTTTCCAGACGAAGAGGAAAGGTCTGGTTCCCTGCTCCAGTCTGATATTTCCCAAGGGGAAGGACTCTGGTTGGCCCAGGCTGGATCACATGTTGGAAAGGCTTTCCTCAGCCAGTGCCCGTGGTACCTCTCTAAGCAGGCAGTTCTGAGCACCCTGAGCCACGCCCCTCCCAGAGACAAAACGAGGGAGCCAGGCAACGTGTCCTCTCCTGGCCCGCCTGGGTTCCCCACAGCAGGTGGCACAGCCCTGACCTCCCTCCGCACCTGCATCTGAAAGCCTTCCCGGTAAATAATAGTCACTTTTCCCACAAAACCAGGCGGGCACTCCGGATGAGATCAGCTCTTTGCACAAGACCACACAGAGCCCAGCCTCAGGTTCTAAGCCCTGCAGAGCGCCCACCGCTACATGTGAGCTTGTCTGTGAACGTTCTGCCCACAATCAGAACTTTCCCTTAACCATGTGCTTTGGAAAGATCTGAGGCATTGTGACGTGTTCTCCCTCCAGCTCCATGGATTGAAAATTATTCCTTTGGAGCTCTGAATTTTAAATATCAATCAATGAGAAAATAGGACTCCCCTAAAACACATGGTTTTGTTTCTGACCACCTGTATTTTATGAGTGCTTGTCAAAATGCAGTTTTTGATGGCCCCTGAACGATTCTGGGCCTCATCTCCCAGTCTGCACTTGGGGATTCGGCACTTTATAATCTGCTACGGTGTGAAATGGAGATGGGCAGGGAGACGCAGCAGCCTCGGAACGACACCCATGCCAGAAACTCCGCGAAGTGCTCAGGTAGGTCCCTCCCTCCCCACTCCCCCACCCAGGGGTGGCCTGGCCAAACCGCACCCAGCACAGCAGGCGCGGAAGTGAATGCCTCAGCACAGACGCCAGGGGAAGGCGCAGGAGTGGAGGAGGGAACCAAGGATGGGAGCAGAGTGGCGTGAGCAGGGCCCAGTGTGTCCTCCGCCAAGGCAGATGGCCTAGCGCGGCTGAGATAGATGTCCTAGGCGGCTGGAGGGGAGGGGAATGGAAACGCCCCGTGCTGCCACCTGCTCCTTGTTTCCAGAGCAGGGACCCAGGTTGGCGCCTGGTGAGAAACACGAAGCAAAAAGGAGTCAATCAGATGGGCGACGGCGAACAAAGGCCCTTCTCTGGGGGAGAAACCCCGGCTGGCCGCGGGGCTCACTCAGGCCGCCACGGGGCCCTCGCCGGCCGGCCCGAGGCCAGGCGGCGTTGCTTCCTCGTCTGGGGCTGGTCCCCTTCCGTCGCGGGGAGGAGCAGCACCGGATCGGAACGGAGGGTGCGGCCAGGAGGGCGAGGGGCGACGAGGGGCGGGGTCATCCACCGCCTTGCCCAGCCCCGCCGTCTCCATGGCGACGGCTACCTCACCGCGGAGACTGGGAGAGCTGCAGAGAGAGTCTTTGCCGGTTGCTGCGCAACGGCCCAGTGACGTCAGGCGATTGAGTTTGGTTCCCAAGGTAACTGACCAGGCAGCTGGGCCCGGAACTATTTGTGTCTGTCCCCAGAGGGTCTGCGGAGCCTCCGGGGTCTGGCGCAGCTGAGGAAATGCGCTCCTGGCCCGCGGGCAGGCGGGAGACGGAACACAGAGGCCCTTTCAGCTCTCGGAGACTGGCGACCCAGGCGGGGCGGGGTGTGCGCCCAAAGCCGGACGCCCCAACTCCGCTCCCTGCCGCTCGGGTTTTTTCCCCCCGCTCCTGCCCGGGTGGCCCCTGGACCGCCAGGCTTTGTCCTACTTATAAACGCCCTGCTGGGTAAACTCCTTGAAGTAAAGCGCTTCTGTTTGTAGCATCCCGGCCCGCACTGTCACCCTCACTGGCACACAGCGGGCTCTCAGCGCGGCCTCTCCATGGGACTGTGGACGTTCGCTCCCCTTTCAGAGCTGCGAGACGCTGCCAGCACTCAGAACCCCTTGTCAGGTTCTGATCTCGAGCCCTGGTGAGCCGATCAGCAGACCGGCTCCATAATTTGGGGGCCACAATGCAAAAATAAAATGAGGGGCGGTGGGACAAGGTAGGGAACGGGCCCCAATGCTGCCCACTGAGAGTAAACTGCAAGAGAGTGAAAGTGACAAGCACATGGGTAAACTGAGGCAGGTGGCGTCAGTCACAGAGGAGAGAGGATAAGGTTCAAACCTGGAGCGGCAGAAGGTGAGGGACAAGGCACGACAGGAGCAGAAAGAGTAGCAGGTGTGTAAAGACAAAGCAGTGACCTAAATTTGGGCCTGAGAGCTGGCCCAGGCCCGCCTGGGGGACCCCTCAGAACTCAGCACTGTAACTGGGTCTTGGGACTTAAGTGACACAGTCTATCCAGGCCTCTCAGGCTCCTCCTTCGTTAGGCACCCGTCAAAACAGGGTAACACCCAAGCCTCTCACAATCTGTCTCCAGGGAGACACTACCACCTCCGCCTGTCCAATGGGCCAAGCCGGGCTGCACTCAGGGCCATGGGTTTATGAACCCAGGCCACAGAGAACAGGCCAAGCATCGACATCCAGACCAGCTGTTGACCCAGGAGCCAGGGCACACTCTGCCCGTCCCAGCAAGCGAGGCATCTGCTCCTTCCCTGTGAATCTTCACGGCTCTTGTCAACAGTCTGACAGCTGACTGGGGGCTCAGAGGGCAGGAGGCATCTGGCATCTCTGAAAGAGCAGCCGCAGGGCTGGCTTTCGCGGGCAGTGAACCTCCACAGCCTGATTCTCAGTTGAGAAAGCCTGCAGCCCTCATCCGCTCCTCCCCTCTGGGTGAAGCAGGCTCCATGATCCCAGATTCACACATAGGACCTGTTCAAGGGTTCACCCAGGCCCACCTCCCCACCGCCCAGGTTCCCTGGTCTGTCCCAGATGACCCCTCGGGAATGGGCCCTGGGCCTAGGAACCAAAGCTGTGGAACAGAACCAGCTACATAATTTATGGGGCCCAAGTGCAAAATGAAAATGCAAGGCCCCTTCTTCAAAAAGTATTAAGAATGTCAGGACAGGGACAGCAAAGCATAAAACCAAGCACGGAGCCCTGTGGGACTGCACAGATTGCAGGCTCACAAAACCAGGCCAGCTGGTGTGTCCTAGACACCAAGCAAGCCTCCTTCCCGGGCACAGCCCATCTCTTCCCTCTCTCATGGTCCATCTGTTGGCCTCTCCCCACACTGCCGCTGGCTGCTTCCAGGACCACTGTCCTAACCATCCATTCAACACAATGTGGGCATCTAGAGGGTCCTCAAAGAGGCCCACAAGATATTACATGGGGTGTGGGGGGGAGACGTACCCAGTGCTTTCTTTTTTTTAAAAAATAAATTTATTTATTTACTTATTTATTTTTGGCTGCATTGGGTCTTCACTGCACGTGCGGGTTTTCTCTAGTTGCAGCGAGCGGGGGCTACTCTTCGTTGTGGTGCGGAGGCTTCTCATTGCAGCGGCTTCTCTTGTTGTGGAGCACGGGCTCTAAGCACGTGGGCTTCAGTAGTTGTGGCTCGCGGGCTCTAGAGCGCAGGCTCAGTAGTTGTGGCGCACAGGCTTAGTTGCTTTGCGGCATGTGGGATCTTCCCGGACCAGGGCTCGAACCCATATCCCCTGCATTGGCAGGGGGATTCTTAACCACTGCGCCACCAGGGAAGTCCCCCAGTGCTTTCTTATCAAAGGACCAAAACCACAGAACAGTTCCAGAAATGCTTGTTTCTGCAAATGCTGGATGTCTGATTCTCTATTTTCAGCTGAAGAACACTTGCTCTTGAAAAAATACCTGAGGGTCATCTGCATAAGATGATGAAGTATGAAGTGTAGCAGCTGATTGATGGTAATTTGGCACTGGTAACACTAAAACAGTAGACAAGAACAAAAGTCAAGGATGTGTTTGTGGCCTCCTGAGGTCTACATCACACCCATGATTCATCCCACGCTGTCCTCAGGGAACCAAGGGAGAGAACTTCTGCCTCAGCCCCTCTGCTTCATCTCCACCCTGGGATCAGGGCCTGCAAATGCCCCTGCTGGACTCCCCGCTCCCTCTGCCAGCCTCTCTGAATCCTACCCTCCTGCCAAAGTGAGTCCCCCCATGTGGGCACTGTGCTGCACCATCCAGGTCCCCTGCAGCCCTGAAGGAGTAGGGTGCCCCCGTGCTGGGAGTACAGGCTGCAGACACAAGGACCCTCAGCTGCCAGCCCTCTCTGGAGATCCCCTCTACTGAAGAAAAGAAAATGCCTTGGCCAAAGCCAAGATCTTCACCTGTTTAAAGCATCCCTCTGGCTACAGTGAAGAGAATGAATTCACCACATGCATCGCCTGCTGTTGGGCACATGTTAACCCTTCGGCCTGATAGTTTTAACCTGTAGTTGTGCGAGATAACGTGTCTGCTGCTTGAGGTTGGAACCCAGCCCTTGGACTGTTTGGATCCTTGCATGGCCTTGCACTGAGTAGGTGCTCAATAAATATTTCCAGATAGCAATCAGCTGACACTTCTGTTTCTGCAGTGATCTCTGGGAGTCTTGCTTCTCAGACCAGCATCAGTAGCACTTGGGAGCTAGTAGGAAATATGCAATCCCAGACCCCACGCACACCTCCTCAATCATAATCTGTAATTTAACAAGATATCCCAGAAATTCAGATACATGGTAAAGTTTGAGAAGCACTTCTGGCGAGTGGAATAACTAGAGGGCTAGACGAGGAGGTGTGGGAAGTCAGAAGGGAGGCAGGAGGCGAGCTCGGGTGCATATAGAGGGCTCACCTGGGGAGTCTCCCTTAAGAGCGGCGATCACCCTGAGTCACTGAGTCTGAGACGGGACCAGTAACAAAGCTAACTTTCGCGTGCTTTCTATGTGCCAGACACTGGTTTCTCAACCTTTTACAGCCAATAACTACTTTAGTCTCCACAACAGCCCTATAACGTGGTACTATTAGGATCATCGTGTCCATACTGCAGATAGAGAAACCGAGGCCCCGTGCGGTTGAGATTATTCCAGAATCTTCAGCAGGTACACACATTTGGCTGTACCTGGTGTTTAGGGCAGGGTCTGTTCTGATTGGTCGCTGACTGTCCCACTGGTTATTCAAGGTTTTGAACGTCACCCTGGTTACACAGCTGGACGGAAGAGGCAGGATCCAAATCGGCCGCTATGCTGGAGCCACGCTCCAAACCAACATCCTCTATCCATCTAGTGCCGTCACCACCCAGAAACGGCACACCTCAGGGACGAGTAATGTGTGTCAAAGTGCTGTGTAAGCTGTAAAGCACAGTATAAATGCCAAATGGATTCCTCCGGGGCAGAAGTGAGAGAAGCCTGTTAAAGATGGAGAAGCTGGACTGTGAGAGGGGAGATGATGTGGGGAAGCAGAATTCTTTCTGCTTGCTCAAGGGGGTAACTGAGGCAAGAAGGAAAAGCCTCCCTAAGTGGAGCCCCAGGATCAGCCCACGAAGGCTCTAACTTGCCAGAGACCGTCAGGCACTAAGCAGGTTAGCCCGGATGTGTCCTCACGGAATAACCGAGCGCTCCTGATATCGACCACCAGAGGGCGCTGCTCCCCAACCTTCGTCCCACTGGACCCCACCTGCTCTGTGGAAACTAGGACTTGGAAGGAGTCCTAGTGAACAAGCACCAGGACTTTGAGAACTGGGAAAGGAGGGAAGGCAGATGGAAGGGGTACTTATACCACTTTCAATCCCAATACACCCCTATGGAGAAGCTCTTGTCCCCACTTTACAGATGAGGAATTTGAGGCCCAAAGATGTTAGATAAGATCCCCCAAACCAGGAAGTTAGGTAGAGGTCGAGCTGGGTCATTTGACTCCAACCTCAGTTCCCAAGGGGACCACAGGTAGATGCCAGCTCATTTGACCCTGTCCTGTCGTTGGTGTACCTGCTTCTATTGACCTTGTATTCTGAGAGGTGACTAGAAATCCTACCACAACTGTATTCCCACAATTACAACAGCCAGGCCTCATAAAGGCAGCCTTCTTGAACTTGAACTTTTTGAGGTGGTGGGCTCCTGCTTCATTGCCCTCTGGCCTTCAAGAACCCTCAACTGCCACCCCAGCCGAGCAGCCTCCCCATTCAGGCAGAACCTGAGGTCTCTTCTGCTCCAGAATCTGGCTCTGGGCCCCCAGAAGTATGTCCTATTTTACATCCCCTCTCCACGCCAGGGACCCAATGGGCTCAGCTTTTGCCCCCTGGCACCCCACAGCAGGCAGAAGCACAAATAAACAAGTGGACATTTGAGCCTGTGGCTGGGGCCAAACCAGGCACCAAGGTTTTTTCTCAGCTCCCACCAACTCCTTTTATGGCCTCTGGGTCCAGTTCCTTCTTCATAATAAGTCATAACTGGAAAAGGCCTCAGGAGTCACTGAGTCCAACTTGCGCCAACACTTTCCTTTTCTAAAGAGGAAAAAAAAGTATGCCTCCCGGTCTCCAGGCGGGTTCCTAAGACCAGGACAGGGCGGGAAGCCTCCTGAACGGGAAGGAAACTCCAGCCCTGAGACGGGACCTGGGCACGCACCTGTAATGTATGGGGAAGGGGGGACCCTAACATCGGCTTCTTCTACGGTCCTCTTCCCCAGGTCCTGAGGTTCTGTCACCTGCCCTGGAGACCGCCTAACGAGCATCTAATCCGCCCCCCCTTCGGTAGGACGCTTTCCTTCCCTCTGTCCTGGGAGCTGGGGAAGCTCGCGTGTCTGGCAGCACGGGCGTGTAAGTGATCATATGTGTACAGAGCGTGTGAGCCGCCACACACGCGTCTGCGCCATTGCCGGGTGGGGGGGGTGGTCTGTGAGCGCCCCCTAGGGGCCGGCCATCAGCCGGTGCCGCAGCTGCGAAGTGGCCGTGCGCAGCGCCGCGTGTACCCGGCGCGCACCAGCCTCGCCACCCTCCCGTCCCGGCCGAGAGCACGGGGTGTTTTGGCTGGCAGGCTGGCGCGCAGCACCCGGAGCCAGGGCGCTTCTGGTTCTCGGTCCCCGGGCCTCCCCTTCCCGCCTGGCATTTTCTGTTTTCCCGGGCCTCCCCTCCGCCCGCGAGGAGCGCTCCGGGGCGGGGTCCGAGAGCAGCCCCGCCCGGGCCGGCCGGCGAAGGTGGCAGGGCTGCTGGGCGCGCGCCGCCCCTCCCTGCCGCCCCCGCCCCCGCCTCGGCGCCCCGATGGGTTTTTCCATGACTGCATCCGGCCCCGGGCCGTCTTTGTTCCCGCCATCCCCAGCCGCGCCTGCGAGCTGGTCCGCCTCTCTCGCGCGCGCCGGGGTTTTTCCAAGGCTCAACTGGAGCACTGTGGAGCCGCCTCCCCGCCCCCGGCCTCCTGCGCCCCGGCCGAGCTGCGGCCCCCGCGCGACCCCGAGATCCCCTGCAGGGAGCCGAGCTCTCTCCAGACCCACCGCTCCGTCCGTCCTGTCCCCGCCTCCAAGGCCCGCAGCCCATGAGCCCCGTATGTGGGCTCAAAGTTGACTGTCAGTCCTGGCGCTGCCGCGCTTCTTGAGGCGCTCCTGGCGCCCCGAGTCCCTCCCCGGCTTCACGTTGGGGGGCGAGGGTCATGTGTCTGCAGAGCCGGGCCGCCTCTGCCTCCAGCTTGTGTTAGGGCCTCACATTTCTCCCAAGGGGCAGGCGGCGCAGAGGGGCACCCAGGGGCGCCCACACGGTCCGTCACAGCCTGAGGTCGCCATGTGTGATCGCCGTCCCACCGCGCGCCGGTCGCTCCCGGGCAGAGACGCGCCCGCCTCCGCGGGAAAATGGGCACACTCGCGGGCAGTACGCGCTCCAGAGCGCGGGGGACTCCTCTGTGCTCCTGGAGTCCCCTCCCCGCCCCCCGGAAGGAAGGGGAGATAGGCAGAAAAGGGGAGGTGGGAGATGGGGGGGGTTCGAGGGAGTGAGGACAGGCACACAGTCTCCATGTGCCCTGTGGGGACTGTGTGTCTGCAGCCCGATCCTGCACTGAGCTGCGTTCATTTCGTATGTGTCTGCGAACCAGCGGAGCCTCCCAGCTATTACCCTGACATGTTGGCGGGAAAAGTGTAAGAAACACGGTGTTTGCTTCCGAGTGAGGCTTGCTAAATCCTGCCAGAGAAGCCAGACTCCCAGCGTGGCCTCCAGGCTAGGGTACAGGGGTGAGGGGGCATCTGGGCAGCGGAAGGGGTCCTGGATTAAGAGGGTGTCTGGCTCTGTGGGGTTTTTGGCCTCCCTGGCTGGTCCCCTCCCCACATCCCCGCAGAAGGCAGCCTCACATGGCTAAAGATCAGGGGATGTGGGCGGCAGAAGGGTGCAGGGTAAGGGACCCCCAGATCCATGGAGGCCCAAAGCCAGAGGGAGCGTCCCCAGAGTCCTTTGAGTGCCAACTCCTTTCCCCCCTCCCTGGTGCATATTCTTGTTTCCTAAGCAAGGGGGAGCCCAGCTGTTCTGCAAGGGCGCCTTCTCCAGGTTTGTCTTTGTCAGCGGTGCCCGCTCTTTCCCTCTGTCCAGCCCCTTCCCCTCTTCTCTACTGTCAGAGGCTGAATTTTGCCCACCCCTACCCACTAGTCATCCTGGTACCAGGAAGCCTTGGTCCCTGGGCTCCCTCCTGCTCAGGGGTTAACTCAGACGCCCTTGCCCTTGTGGAGTTGGCAGAAAGTTCCAGAAGCTGAGGCAGAGCCCCTTGCCCTGCACCACAGGGTTTCTGCCTGTCCTTGGCGGGGGTCGGCAGTGGGGACAGCAGGTTAGAAAGAGAATCCTGTAGCACTAGCATTCTGTTTGCTTTTCCCTTGTCCTCAGTTGTCTTGTCCACCACTGACCCTTCAGTCTCCATGTTCTTGCTTAGGTTGAGAATCTTAGGCCCTGGTTTTAACCATTATCCCTCAGTTTTCCCATCTATAATCTGGGGTTAATAATGGTGCCTACCCCCCAGAATGGTTATATGGGTTAAATGAATTTATATTAATTTCATGTATGTAAAGAGCCTGGCATATAGCAGATACTAAACAAACATTTGCTATTGTTATTGGATGTTGAGCGACTTGTCCAAGGTCACACAGTCAGTGGCTAAACTTGATGCCAACCCAGGTCACCTGACCTCAGAGCCTAGGCTCTCATACTGTGCTAGTGAAATTTTGCCCTAACAGAATCGGGAAACAGTATTAATATACGTAGCTCATCTGTAACGTAGGGGAAAACAATAGTTGCTGGGGGTTAGGAGACATTTTTTCAGGGAAGGGCCACATTCATAACAGTAATGTCTGACCTAGTTCCCACTTTATGGCTGTTAAATTTGTTTTATGCGTTTTTTTAGTTATGTGTGTCAATTGAGAAATTTATGACAATCAGACAATCACCTTGCTGGGGGAAAAGTCTAGGTCTTTCCAGCAGTAATGTGAATCCTATAATGTTTCGTCATTTCATATTTATCAACTTGTCTGTGCCCAACATTGTAGGAGATGCCGTGGAGGCAGGGGGAGCATTCTTAGCAGAACGAACGCTCACTTCACTGTCTTCTTGGGAAAACAGTATGTATGTCTGTGTGACATGACACCCTTAATTGCCAAAAGGAGTAGTTCAATTAACGAATGGTTACTATCTGATGAGGACTTGTGGTGGACAGATCGGAGGTAGCTCCGTAATCCTTCCTCCTGGTTCATGCCCTGAATGTGGGAGGGCGGCATGTACGTGTGGGACTTGTTCTAACCAATAAAATAGGGCGAAGGTGATGAGAGGTGTGATTGTGTGCATGTGATTATGTTACACAAGATTGTAACAACCGTCTTGCTAGGATACCTTCTTCCTTGCTGGCTTTGAAGAAGTGAGCTGCCATGTTGTGGACTGCCTATAGAGAGGGTAAGATACTGAGATACCAGCTGACACCAAGCAAGAACTGACACCTGTAAAGAACTGAATTCTGCCAACAACCACGTGAGCTTGCAAGCAGATTCTTCCCATCAAGCCTCAGATGAGACCTCAGCCCTGGCCAACACCTTCCCAGAAGCCCTGCAGAGGAGCTCAGACTCCTGTGAGAAACTGTGAATAGTAAATATGTACTGTCTTAAGATGCTATGTTTGTGTTTATGTTGTTATACAGCAACAGAGAACTAACACATGATCTACTGGGTGAAGAGTCCTCCATGGGACTGTTAAGGGGCACGAAAAAGTATAAGGAACCCAGCACTTCAGGAGCTTCCCAGTAGTCAAGGTGATAAAGGAAACCCAGCATGATTCCACCACTGGACAAAAGGAAAGTAATGTTTCTGAAGAGGCAACGTGGCTCCTGTTCTAAGCAGAATTTGTCTTATGGAACAGTAGAATCTATGACCAGAGCATAGAGTCTGTAGGGTCTGGACCTACCTTTAGTTCAAGATCCTTCTTCATCCTGCCTGACCTCCTGGGACACCACGCCCTCCCATTCACTACCCTCTTCCTGGACTGCCCTTCTCCCTTTTCTGCCTGTTGACTCCTACACTCAAGGACCAGCTTGGTCCTGTGGCCTCTACTGTGAAGCCTTCTTCAGTTCCCTTGCAGAATTAACTGCTTCCTCCTGATTTCCCAAATGTTTGTTGTCAGAGGCATTATGTCATATTATTCATTTCTAATTATGTATTGAGCACCTACTAAGTGTTAGGCCTCCTGTTAGGTGCAAGAGATACAGTCACAAATACAGCACAGGGCTGTCCTTGGGGCCCACAGCCTGGTGGTGGCATGGCTGTCATGGGCCCATCCGCTCGTCCACTTAGGGCCAGGCCCTCTCTGTATCCTTAGAGCTCAGCACAACACACAGCAGCCACAAGTCTCAATGTTGGTTAAGTGAGTGACGAAGGCTAGGCAGGTCTTCCTCTGATTATCTCCTGACGAATTGCCAGCCTCCCCTCTTGACAGGCTTTGGGGGATGAGTTAACTATGAAATATGCCCCCAGAGAGCTGAAGCTGTTGGATATTATGATTTAGTGATGTCCATGGGAACTCAACATTCAGCATGTTGACAGAGAATGTCAGCAGAAACCGACTTAGTTTACCTGTAATTGATGTGGGGCTTTTGGGGCTGATGGTAATTAATCAGTAGGTTCAGCAGCATTTTAAGGTTGCTTAGTTCTCAGCAGTATGGAAGGAGGTGGGGAACATCCTGTGCCAGTGATAAGAGATTTATGCATCTAATTTATCTAAAAAAATGAAGGTCTTGGGAATTCCCTGGCGGTCCAGTGGTTAGGACTCCGTGCTCTCACTGCCGAGGGCCTGGGTCGAGTCCCTAGTCGGAGAACTAAGATCCCATGAGCCTCACGGCGCAGCCAAAAAAATAAATTAATTAAAAATAAATTTAAGGGACTTCCCTGGTGACGCAGTGGTTGAGAATCCTCTCAATGCAGGGGACATGGGTTCGAGCCCTGGTCCGGGAAGATCCCACATGCCGTGGAGCAACTAAGCCCGTGCGCCACAACTACTGGGCCTGCGCTCTAAAGCCCGTGAGCCACAACTCCTGAGCTCGTGTGCCACAACTACTGAAGCCTGAGCGCTCTAGGGCCCGCATGCTGCAACTACTGAGCCCAGGTGCAGCAACTACTGAAGCCCGTGCTCCGCAACAAGAGAAGCCACCGCAGTGAGAAGCCCGCACACTGCAACAAAGAGTAGCCCCTGCTCGCCGCAACTAGAGAAAGCCCTCACACAGCAACGAAGACCCAACACAGCCAAAAATTAAATAAATTAATTTTAAAAATAAAAAATGAAGGTCTTTAGCAGCAAGTTAAAAAGAAAGGGGGCCAGGGACTTCCCTGGTGGCGCAGTGGTTGAGAGTCCGCCTGCTGATGCAGGGGATGCGGGTTCATGCCCCGGTCCGGGAAGATCCCACATGCCGTGGAGCAACTGAGCCCGTGAGCCATGGCTGCTGAGCCTGTGTGTCCGGAGCCTGTGCTCCGCAACGGGAAGAGGCCACAGCAGTGAGAGGCCCGCGTACCGCAAAAAAAAATAAAAATAAAGAATCCGCCTGCCAATGCAGGGGACATAGGTTCAAGCGCTGGTCTGGGAAGATCCCACATGCCACAGAGCACTAAGCCCGTGCGCCACGAATACTGAGCCTGCGCTCTAGAGCCCGCAAGCCACAACTACTGAAGCCTGCATGCCTAGAGCCTTTGCTCCACAGCAAGAGAAGCCACTGCAATGAGAAGCCAGCGCACCGCAACGAAGAGTAGCCCCCTCTCGCCACAACTAGAGAAAGCCCGTGGGCAGCAACGAAGACCCAACGCAGCCAAAAATAAATTAATTAAATAAAATAAAGTAAATAAAATAGAAAAAGAAAGGGGGCCAAGTAGTGGCCCTGTTAGTACTTGTTGCTTGTTACCACCCTTAGGTGTTTATAAGGTGGGATATTCAATTCCCTTGCAACTAGTGGCAGCTCTACTTGACAAGATTTCAAATGGGGCTGCCTGCCCACACTCTCAGGTGGAGTTTGGAAATGTCTCAGGAACATGGAGGGCACAGACGGTGGCATTAGGGTGTCGCCACGGGGAGCAGCCCACTCCATCCACCCACTGCCCCTCCCCTAATTTCCTGGCCATCGCAGTCAATGTATGGCCCCCTTGTGCTCAGTTTCCTGAGAGCCTCCTTTCCCAAGTATCCGGCCCTCAGGGAAGGATGGGATGCTGCCTCAAGTTCCCCCATCAGCAGGGTCCTGCCAGCCTTTTCTAGGGCTGCCCACCAGGTCCTGCCTCTTGCTGCATCTCGGATGGATTTTCCTGCCTGTGGCCCATCCTTGCACCTGGGGCCTCCATTATCTCTGCTCAGAATTTCCAAGCCACTGCAAAATCCTGCAGTGGGAACGTCCACTCCCCCACCCCGCCTCCTGACACTGACCAGGGCCTCTAGGGGCCTTTTCGCAGTGTGACGAGGTTCCTGGAATCCGCCTGGAGCTGTGCTTCGTTCCCTGGAACTTGTTTACCGCAGCTTCCCCCAGGGAGCCGTGGGAGCCTCTTCCCCGGTGTCGAGGAACCTGTCTCTACTTGTTTCCTCACTGCCCCAGTTTGCCTTCCTTCCCTCCTGGGCAGAGCTGATGTCCCCTTTTAACTTAAGCTGCAGGAGAAGTGGTCTTGGGAATGACCTAAAAAGTTGCCCCTCAGCCCCATAATCTAAAAGCTCCTCCTGTGAACCTTGTATCCTTTTTTACCAGGTCTCCGCCTCCCCCATCCTCCCTGGAGCTGCACCATCTGGGGTGTCCTATCTTCACACCCATTTTTCTGATCCTTGGGATTTGATGACCCGAATTTTGGCCTGACATCTTGGCTGTGGGCCTGTCATTACTTTGGGTCCCCTCTCAGACTTGGCATGAAGTTCTAGAAGGACTGCGCGCTCCACACTGTCCATCCTCAGGGCCCTGCCTCTCCTCCATTCCCCAGGATCTTGCTCCACAGAGGCCACTGTGATGACACATCTCCAGGCTCTGATCTCTTCCTCAGCCAGACAGCTCAGCCCAGACAGTTTCCAGCTGATGGTATGGGATTAATAAACACTGTAGGAAGTCTTTATTGTTAAAAAAGAAAGAAAATTCTCTTTTAAAAAAATAGTGATGCACATGATAAAAAATTCGAAAAGCAAAAAAGAAACTCTCTCTGCTACCCTTGCTCTCCAATCCCACCCTGCACAGGTAACTATTTTGGGTTTCTTGTTTCTTCCAAACATTTTTTAAGCACTACTCTCCCCACCGCCCAGGCCACCCCACAGAAGGGCCTGATTTGCCAATTTTCCTGGTATAAATACTCCCACCATCGCTGACGTCAAGCTATGTGATGTCAGTGAATGTGGAGTTGAGAAGAAATGCACACGATTGGTGAGGGATGAGAACCACCTCCAGCTCGCCACTGTAAAGTTATGTGCACATCACCAAACACACAGCCAGACGCACACAGAGATGTCTTACGTTACATTACATTACACCTTGCCTCTTACATTGTATTGTACCTAACCAACTTCTCAGTAAGATGAAGCCACCTATAACAAGCACCACAGTGGAATGGGTGTCTCCGACCCACCTGCTCCCCATATAAGACTAAAGGTTGGGAAGGTCTGTCCCAGAGTCATTGAGAAGTGCGTGTGGCAGAAAACTATGTAGGGTCATGAGGTAAATTAGGGGGTAAGTGATTTTAAGAAGCTAATTAGTGGAATGTCATTTCTGAAGAATAAAAACTTTGTTTTGAAGAAACAATATCTTAATTTCTAATCGAGTAATTAGGAGTTAATTCAAGACAGGATTTAGACTGCTCTGCCAGGAAAAAAAAAAAATCTTCACCTAACTCCTTTTAAAACTTCAAATGATCAAATTTCTCAGCCAGAGAGAATTCAGGAACCTACAAAACCTGGAGAGCAGAGCCTAATGAGGGAGATCACAGGCAGGTATGTGACCGTGAACTTCCCGGGTCCTCTTCAGAAGCCATGGACAGCCCAGGCCGACATCCTCAAATGATCCATCTTGGTGGCTGCCCAGGACCCCCTCCGAGCTCCACTAGGAAACATTTGTTTCCGCTGTGGCCTCTCCCGTTGCGGAGCACAGGCTCCGGACGCACAGGCTCAGCAGCTATGGCTCACGGGCCCAGCCGCTCCACAGCATGTGGGATCTTCCCGGACTGGGGCACGAACCCGTGTCCCCTGCATCGGCGGGCGGACTCTCAACCCCTGCGCCACCAGGGAAGCCCTTGTTTTTTTTTTAAACAAGCTCTCGAGAAGAGGATTTCGACTCTGGGTTTCTGGTGACTTCCTCTGTGGTTGGCCTGTCACTCTGCCTCCTGGCACCTCTGTCAGGCATTTTGAGTTCCCAGCAGTCTTTGTCACAGGAGGGTAATTAGGACTGGTGTCCACCTGGGCTCTTGGTCTGGGTTATTCTCCGAAAGGCTGCTTCTCATAGACAGCTGAAACGGTTTTGTGTACCCTTCAGGTGACAGAAGGTGACTCATGGGACGCCTGCCATGCTGGCCTCTGTGAACCCCTCCTCTCCCGTCTTAATCCCGGGAGTGGTCGGACGAGGGGGCACAGGGTTGAGCATTAGAAGCGCAAACTATTGTTTATAGGAAAGGGATAGTTTCTCGTGCCGTCTCATGCTTAGAACTGAGCAAGGGACTCATTCCGAATGCTAAAATGTGCAGGCATCAGAGTCCCTAGACTCGTCCCACTGGCCGTTGTTCTGTAGCAGGAGGTTATGGGTGACTCTGCTGACAGTACCCTGGGTTCCCTGTGAAGCAGGTGATGAGCCCCCTTGGGAAGCAATCCTCTGGGCCCCACCTCTTCCAGGGATACATCTCGGGCAAAGCCATCGCCAACGGGCATAGGGGAATATACAGAATGGGCATATACAGCTAACAGGTATACACAAAGTTCAAAAGACTTGGTTGGAACCAGATAGCTAAGAAATCTCTTTGGCTTAAGATAGCTCCTTGAGGACAATGGCATTTCAGTCTGTTTAGGGAGCGGCAGGAGGAAAGATGGGTCGTTATGAGGGCCAGGTAATCACAGATGACCTCCCTGTGGCGAGCGAGCCCGCTAGTTTCACTGGATCTTAAAAGCGGGGGCGGGGGGTGGGGCGGGGTTAAAAACCTAGAAGGGAGGGAGATTTGGTATCTAAAAGCCACAGGCTGATAAAGAAATGAGGCTTGTCCTGGGAAGAAATGTCAGCCATTGGATTTATCCCTCCATCCTGCCGCTTTCCAGGATACAGTTTTCATTCATTGGCAGGTATGTGTTTCAGAATACCCTTGGGGACAGGAAACACATGGCCATTTATTTTTTTGGCGTTTGGGCCTGATTTACTTGCATCTTCAGTGGTAGACATGCCTCATTCATTTAGGCTGAAGGGTAGTAATGCAGAAGACTTCACTCCTCCCAGCAGGAGCCTCGCTGCACAGCCACGGCCTTGCCTCGGTGGGGAGAGCAGAGCTTCAGGACTGTACCTGGGAAAGGCTCTTCCAGGGCTGGCGCAGATGAAACTCCGCAGAGCGGGAATCTGGGAGGGGGGGTGGAGCAGAGCACAGAAGGCCCTGGGTGGGTGGTCCTTCAGTCAAGATGGAGGAAAGGCCCAGCTGCGTAACGTGCAACAACAGACTGGGAGCAAAAGAGAGCAACTGGAAATATGGAAGGAAACATCATTTTTTAAAAAAGAGTAAATCTGAAAATAAACAGATGCTGCTGAGGAAGGGAAATGGGTTCTTTTAAACACAGTTGCCAGGAGGTACTGGGGACTGCATAGCAGTCCTAGTAAACTGAGGGTGTGTATAGCACATGCCATCCGCCCCCTCCACGGGTCTCCCACCAAGGTCTTTGGCACAGCTGCTCCAGAAAACAAGTACAAAGATATTACTCTTGGTGGTAGATACAGATGTTTATCCACATAAACATTTGTAGCTGTGGTGGGCTGAATAATGGCCCCCAGAGATGTCCGTCCATGTCCTAGTCCCCAGAACCTATGAATATGTTGCCCTATAGGGTGAAAGGGACTTTGTATATGGGATTAAGTTGAGGATCTTGCAATAAGGAGATTGTCCTGAATTACCCGAGTGGGCCCAGCGTAACCACAGGGGTCCTTATAAGATGGAGGCAGGAGAGTCATCAGAGCCAGCAAGAAGGGACAGGACAGTGGAAGACGAGGGTGGTGGGATGTGCTCTGAAGATGGAAGAAGGGCCCAGGGCTGAGGAATGAAGAAGGTCCCTAGAAGCTGAAAAAAGCAAGGAAACAGATTCTCCCCTGAAGGCTCCAGAAGAACACAGCACTGCCAGCACCTTAATTTTAGGCTCCTGAACCTCTGGAGCTGTAAGAGAACAAATCTGTGTTGTTTTAAGTCACTGAATTCTTGGTAACTTGGTATGGCAGCAATAGGAAACTAGTCCAGCACTTCTGGGGGGATGTTCTGTAATTCAAAATTTTGTTTGTTTTCATTTTATGATGCTAAGTTAGGAGACTGGTGATAAGACCTAAGCCCTGTCTTCCTGGCCCTCCCCCTTCACAGGAGATAGAGCTATTTGGGAACTTTGTCAGGTGAGGCCGAGCTGTACGCCCATCTCAAGTGGGCCCTGGGGTTTCTGGAAGGCCTGGTTGTCAGAACGTGTGCAGGGAGCTGGGGGGAGATGCACCCCAAGAGAATGTCCGGAGCTGCTCTCTCCCTCCCCAAAAGCTGCTGGAAGCTCACAGAAGTGTGAGGGTGACTGCTGAGGTGAACTGAGGCTCTGCACAAGGAGCTCCCCAAGACACTCCCGGCCCCTTCATCCACCTCCTGAAGAGGCCATGGAAGGTTTGGGGTCCAGCCCATGTCGCAGGGCTTTGCCTGGGAGTGGAGAGTCCAGATGTTGGATGGCCAGGCCCTCTTCCAAGGCCAAAGCGCTTCTGCCCCTATGGGGGAGGGGAATGAACAGCACTGTGCTGACAGGAGCCTCCACCCGCTTGACCTGGGTCAGTGCCTCCCCGGGAGGATGCGGCAGGAGGGATGCAGCCTGGGGTCAGCCTGTTGCAGGTGTGATGTACAGTATTCAGGCAGGGAGCCCATCGGGTGAAGCAGTTGGGCTCCAGAGGGAGGAGACTGAAAGGAGAGAGGGTTTAAAGGCATGTAAGGATCCAGAAAGAGTTGATGATTTTCAGGAAGAGGAACACCTGTGTGCATTTGTGTGCGTGTGTGTGCACAGATGCACACACAGAGGCCCAGAGTGAGGGGCTGTGGAGGGGAGAGCAGCTGGGAAGAGACAGGGGTGGTCGAGGCCGCAGGCTGCCGGGGAGGCTACAGGGTCCAGATCTGAGCACAGGCAGAAGAGCGGCCTTGGTGGGAGTAAAGATGGTTCTTCTCTCTCCAGATCTTGGAACTAGGTAGCAAATCCATGGACAAGGGTCTGGAAGGACACCCCACCTGCCCGGAGTTACCCTGGGGTGGGACTGGGGAATGGGGAGGGTGAAGGAGTGTCACTCCCTCTGGGTCACCTGAATTGCTTTACAATAACGATGTGCTCCTACATTACTTGTGAAATTAAAAAATAAGCTTAGGGCTTCCCTGGTGGCGCAGTGGTTGAGAGTCCGCCTGCCGATGCAGGGGACACGGGTTCGTGCCCCGGTCCGGGAAGATCCCACATGCCGCGGAGCGGCTGGGCCCGTAAGCCATGGCCGCTGAGCCTGCGCGTCCGGAGCCTGTGCTCTGCAACGGGAGAGGCCACAACAGTGAGAGGCCCGCGTACCGCAAAAAAAAAAAAAAAAAAAAAAAAAAACTTAAATATATTAGACCCTCCGAGCAGCACGGACAGTAAGCGCCAGTTGTTGGTCAGGCAGGTGTAGGACTCACCCAGGGGGTGAGCTGAGGGGTGGGATTTGACCAGGTGAAGGGGCACCTGGGGGGAGAGCTGACGAGTAAAGGGAAGGTGTGCCGGGTTGTGAAGGCGGCAAGACCCCCATGGCCTGAGAGGGGTCCCTGTTGGAGAGGAACTGGCCACTGAGGTGATGCAGGCCACTGAGCAGCGGCTTCAGAGTCTCTGGGAGGCTTGTTTACAAGCAGAGACACCAGGGAGTTCCCTGGCGGTCCAATGGTTAAGACTCGGTGCTTTCACTGCCAAGGGCCCGGGTTCAATTCCTAGTCGGGAAACTAAGATCCCACAAGCCACGGGACGCAGAGACAACACACACACACACACACACACACACACACACACACAAACAAGAGGCCTGGCAGGGGCTCAGAATTCCTGTTGGTTTAGTTCCTCCAACGATTCTGATGGTAATGGTAATGGGTCCACCTCTGTAAGGATTCTGCTGGGGGTGGGCGCAGGGGTCCAGGTCTCACCCCCCACCCCAGACCAGGGCAGCTCAGCATTTTTGTTTTGCATGGGGGGCAGCCAACACCTGGGTCTACAGCTAAAAATAAAGTGTGGACACCGCTAGGCTAGAATAAGGGGATGGAAGCCGTTGTGTCACTTTGAAGTAAGCTGGACTGTACTGGGCACGAGCACATTTCTGAGCTGCCAGGCAACACTGGAGATAGCGTGGGCCCTAGGGAAGGAGGGCCAGGATGCGGGGGATGAGGGGGAAAGAAGTGGCCAGGCCAAGAGGCGTTTTAGGAGGAGAATCAGAGGAAATGATGGACCGCTGGGGATGCACAAAGGGCGGTGACAAAGATGAGCCCCGGGCCTGCGCCTCAGAGCTGGCCTTTGTCAGGCAGAGCCGTCCGGAGGCAGCCATATTTGGGGGAAGATTCCAAGTTAGGGGAAGACAGGGAACTGGCAGTTCAAACCCTAGGCCAGGGTAAATCTGCTCTCACGGCCACCTTAAGGATGCAGCTGTGCCGATGGAGAGAAGGTCGCTGGAGAGTCCTGGCCGTATTAGGGAGCGCCAGGAGGACAGTGGGAGGAGCGAACGCAGGGAACTCACAGAGGAAAGTTCGGGTGATGGGGCAGTTTTCCATAAAAGGGTTTCTCTGTGTTCCCTTTCCTTTCCAAGAGACCTTCACCGTGCGAAGGCCTGGGACAGCCCAGCACCACGGTGACAGCAGGGTGGGTGATAGGAGAGGCAGAGGGTGTGAGACCCTAATGCAGCCTATTAACCCCTCCCCTCCTGTAAAGGACTTCTCACCCCAGCAGAGGGCTCAGCATGACGGCTTCAGTTACTGGTAATCCAACCGCCAAGCTTCTTCCCAAGAGCCTGCCTCCTGCTCTCTGGCAACTTCCCTCCACACAGCCTCCTTGCCCATCTCATGGGCTTCATTCAACCCAAGGTCCCACACACCTCAGAGCAGGAACTGAAGAGGAAGACCCTTTCCACAGACGACAGGACCAGGGAGGGGCCGCGTTAGCCCTCAGGTTCACCCCGGCTCAGAATATTGATCAACTGAATTTTTCATTAAGATAGTGAAATACAGTATCATGTTCTGGCACACGTGTTCAGAATTTAAATAAATGTAACATAAAACAGGCCCAGGAGCATTGGGTGTACAGTCAAGAAAGTGAGGACAAAATTGTAAATGCATTTTTTTCTTTTTGTTTTAACAACGGTACTGCAACAAGCACTTTTGTACGTGCATTTTGGACACCTTAAAGATTCCTTCCAGGTAACTTCCAGAAGTAGAATTGACAGGTCAAAGGGTACCGGTTAATTTTAAGGCTTAATTTTCCCTCAAAAAAAGCTCTTCCAATTATTGGGCATTCCTAGAAGTAATTAATAAGGAAGCCCCTACCCAACAGTGGGGATCCACTTGTTAGTCTGATACATAACAAGGGGAAATGTTATCTCGAAGGGTTTTATTTAGCCTTGCTTTGAGTATTAAGGAAGGTGAAATTCTTCTTCTCTTATTAACCATTTGTTTCATTCTTTTGATGAATCTGCCTGCTCACATCTCCCATCTTTTCTTTGCTGCCCTATACTTTGTAAAAGCCTTTGGTATATTAAGGATATTTGCCTCTGTTGCCACATTTATCTGGAAAATATATTTTTCAAGTTTGTCTTTTCAATTTGTTTTGTTTTGTTTTGTTTTGTTTTGTTTTTTTGAGGTACGCGGGCCTCTCACTGTTGTGGCCTCTCCGGTTGCGGAGCACAGGCTCCGGACGCACAGGCTCAGCGGCCATGGCTCACGGGCCCAGCCGCTCCGCGGCATGTGGGATCTTCCCGGACCGGGGCACGAACCCACGTCCCCTGCATCGGCAGGCGGACTCTCAACCACTGCGCCACCAGGGAAGCCCTGTTTGTGGTTTTTGACTTATAGAAAATTTTCATTAAAAACGTTGAATCTAATAGGGGTTTTTTTTGCTTTAGTTCAGTCTTGGGTGCGGCACTGAGGTATAAGCAGTAAGGACAGAAAGGAATTTTGAGGGAGGTGTGACACTGTCTGGGAGGAGAGACTGAGTGTGGTTCACTAAAGGTAGCTGTTCCACGCCCACCCAGGACTTCCTCCCCGAGGTGAGGGAAGGGAGGGAGGGAAAAAGGGGGAAAGGACAGAGGGAGGAAGGTTCTCGATGGCAGGGCAGGGCCTGGCCAGACCCAGTGTGTAGATCCGTCTCTAGGTGGGTCCCGCCTAGCGATGGGACTGGAGAGAAGCCTGCCTGCCCAGGCCTCTCTCAAAAAACAACACAAAAACCAACACAGTGTCTGAAACGTCCCGGGAAGGGGACAGAATCTACACAAGGGGGTAGTTTTTGGACCCAACTGAGGGCACTGCTGTCCCCTAGACAGGCAGTCTAAACACCACACTGGAAGTTCTGCCTAATCACAAATGAGGCCAGACTGTGAAAACCAGAAGAAGGTCAAATCCTCATTTCAATTCCTAATTAGTGACCGGTGCTGTCCAGAAGGAATCTTTTCCTGTTGTTCACTCTACACTTTCAAAGACTCCAAAGTTGTTACTGTTTTCCTGTTTACCTGGGTGGAATTTTAAGAATCATTTAAAAGTTGGTAAACTTGCCTTTCTCCTACATCCAAAAGCTGAAAAAAATCTCCAGCACAGTTTGTGAATTTAAATTTAAAACTGTCCTCTAAGTTTTCACACTGTGTGTTTTGTGTTTGCATAGTTGAATTTGAAAACTAAGGTCAGAGGCATTCTTTGCAACTTACTATAGGCACTTCAAAAGAACAATCTCTAGCTAATGTTACAGAAATAGACCTTTTGGTCACTGGCTGATTAAAATGGAAAAGCCAAAGCTTTTCCGAGAGGAAACAAAAGGATGTGACTCTTCTAGACTCTAGAAGAGTGTGTGTGTCACGGAGGTGTGACCAGAAGTTTTGGGGGGCTTGCCTCAGCACTGTCTAAATCTGGGTGAGCGTTTTGGGGGGTGAGTGAGGAGCAGGATCTTCAGTCACACAGCTGTTTCTGACTTGAAGGCTTTCCCTGGGGGCATATTCGTGTGGCAAGAGGGTGTGCATGGGGCAGCCTGCTTCAATGCATTCTTCCTGTGCAGAAACAGTTTGCGTGTGTCATCCTAGGGCTGGTGTGTTTCCCTGGGTCTGTTATTCCGTGTTGCCGGGCAACCCAGTGTGTCTGGGTGTGTCCCCTTAGCACGCCGCGCTCTCTCCTGCTAAAGTCTTTGGGTACAACCTGCGCGTGAGCATCTGGGCTGTGACCATCCCCACGTGAATTGGGTCTGTGACAGCTCCCGTCCTCTGGTCTCAGTGAATAAATGCCCAAAAGCACAAGTGGTGCATGGCTGGGGTTCTCCCAAACTGCCGACCCTGGAGGTTGGGACTAAAACTGGACGTTTCCATTTGGCCGTAAGTGTGCAGACCCCTCTGTTTGAGTTTTGACTGTTTAAGACCCTAGCAGGACTCTGCTTGTGGCTGAGAGTCTGCAGAGTGGACTGGCCACTCCAGACACTTCTCACCATCCTCCCGGGAAATTTTTGAATTGGGTATCTGGAACGAGCCCAAAGTCTCTCTGTACCATGGGCAGTGATCCCTCCAGGCAAAAATGAAATGTCTGAAAATGTAACCAGGCAGACTTGTGAGTGCCTGAAACTGGTTCTAAAGGAATTTTTTAGGAAAAAAAAAAAAAAGACTTTAAAAATATTTTGCACAATGAAAGCAACATATTTGGAATAGAGAACTTTCTGGGGTGATTCCTTTAGAATTCTGTTCTATTTTGATCTTCAAGAGATCTATTTTCATACTGTAGAGGTGGAAAAATGGGTTCAGGAAAGGAGCTGATTTGCTCAGGCCACACAGGGAGTGGAGACAGCTGGAACTAGAATGGGGCTCCTGAGGGTCCCGGAGGGTTTGCCCAGCGTGTTTGTTTCTGTTTACAGCTGTGTGTCTCTGGGCGTGGCCCCCTCGGGGTGGTGCACAAGCAGGCTCTAGGTGTGTCCCATCTAGGAGCAGCTCTGCCAGCCTGGTGATTCTCCACCGCAGGGAAATTCCAGGGGGCAGATCCTGCCTCAGCTGCAGTGAGACATTATTTCCTTGGGAGGAAACCAGCTCTCAGCAGCCAGAAAGGAAACAGTTTCCACTCCGGGAGGGAGGGAGGAGGGAGGAGGGAGGAGGGAGGGGCAGGAGGGAGGAGGCAGGAGGGAGGAAGCAGGAGGGCAGGAGGGAGGAGGGCAGGAGGGAGGAGGGAGGAAGCAGGAGGGAGGAGGGAGGAGGGAGGAGGAGGGAGGAAGCAGGAGGGCAGGAGGGAGAAGGGCAGGAGGGAGGAGGGAGGAGGGAGGAAGCAGGAGGGAGGAGGGAGGAGGGCAGGAGGGAGGAGAGCAGGAGGCCGGCCTGGAAGGGAGCCGCCCCAGGGCCCACAGGCCCCTGGCTCCTGAAGCCTCCAGACACAGTTTAAATTTAGACCTTCTATTCTGGTCCTTGCAGCCCAGGCCTCACCCTCTAGCTGTAGAACCAGCCAGTTTCCCTAAGCACAACTGCCCCTCTCAGGCAGTGTGTAGTAAGCTCCTCTCCTGGAGGAGTGTCCTAAGAATTGTTTCGTGGCGCTGTGGAATTGTGAGGCAGAGAGGAATGGAAGCAAGATCAAAGGCAGATTAATCCACCACCCTCACTCGCATCGTGGAACCTGGGAGCCCTAGGTCCACATCGTGGTCCCCGTTCACCCTCAGACGAGAAGAGGGCTGACCGAGTGCAGCACTATGGGAACGTGCAGGAGGGATGTCAGCATAACGCCACCACGGTTCCTATGGTTGTTACCACTTCATCCGGTCTCTGCTGCGCGGATGTCCCCTCCCTGACCAGCCGAATCGGGCGCCTCTCCCTCTCTGCCCCTCTCCTGCTTCCTTTTCTCCTAGTGTGCGCTGTCCCCTGATAACGGCCTGTGTTCCCCTGTCTAGCAGGTTCCTCTCCAGAGTGGAAGGCCCAGGAGAGCAGGGGCTCGGTTTTGCTCAGCGCTGTACCCCCAGCACCCAGAGAAGTGAGCTGTAGTAACAGAGCCCGTGCTCGGTGCCAGGCACTGTATGAGGTGCTTTCAATGCATTATCCAATCTTATCCTCAGGACAATCCTATGAGGGTTTTTACCCAAGTAGGGGAAGGAAGCCCAGAGAAGTTGAGAATCCTGCCCAAGAACACACAGTTTGACCTTGGCAGTCAGTGTTCCTGCACGTGCCCTTAACCGCTACACCGACTTGGCCACAGGAACGCGGCCTTGCACATCCTCTGCTGAGGAGACCACCGCTCTCACTCAGCTTTTGCTCGCTGAGCTCCCAGAGCCAGCCTCAGCGATGCTGAGTCAAAACCCTAGCTCTCGCCAGCTCACCGCAGACAGCCTGGCCTTTGAGGGAGAGAAGAGGTGCATTCATGCGGAGGGATCCAGAATATCCCACTGTGAAGAGTTTTCTTTTTTGGTTCTTGCTTTTTTTCCCTTATCTAAAAGCAGTGCCTCCTCAAAGCACACAACCGTCATAATTCCCCTCCCCAAAAGTTTTGCAACCAGGGAAGACTGACTCTTATCACTGGAGAGACGTCTACACTGGGTTAAGAAATCACAGAAATAGGGAGGGGGAAGGGGAAGCTGGGATGACGTGAGAGAGTGGCAAGGACTTATATACACTATCAAACGTAAAATAGCTAGCTAGTGGGAAGCAGCGGCATAGCACAGGGAGATCAGCTCGGTGCTTTGTGACCACCTAGAGGGGTGGGATAGGGAGGGTGGGAGGGAGATGCAAGAGGGAAGAGATATGGGGACATATGTATATGTATAACTGATTCACTTTGTTATAAAGCAGAAACTAACACACCATTGTAAAGAACTTATACTCCGATAAAGATGTTAAAAAAAAAAAAAAGAAATCACAGAAATAGTCACAAAACTATCAAATCTCTCATCTATTCTCCCAAGGGCTCTTTCCTAAAAGTCATTTATTTTCTCATAAATGCCTCTTTCCCTCTCCCCTTCCCCTCCTAAGATGATATATAAGCCCCCAATTCTAACCACCTCCTTGAGTCATGTTTTTCTGTGAACTCCCATGCACACATGTGAATTAGACATCTGTCTTTTCTCTTGCTAATCTGTATTTTGCCAGTTTAATTTGCAGGTTCCCAAGTACTGAACCTAAGAAGGTGGAGAAAAAGGTTTATCTCCCAGATAATGCTGAGTTAGATCTGCAGGGAGAAACACTGATGGTGCTGTCCTCCAGATGGGAAGGGGCCTGTTGGCCCCTGGCTGGTTGTGTTTGTTGTTGTTGTTTGTTTGTTTTACTTTTTGGCCGGGCCACAAGGCATGCAGGATCTTAGTTCCCCAAGCAGGGATGGAACCCGTGCCCCTGCAGTGGAAGCGTGGAGTCTTAACCACCTGACCGCCAGGGAAGTCCCAACCCCTGCCTGGTTGTTGATTGTCAGAATGGATTTGTGCTCCTTTTTCTTCTGCCTGGTCCCTGTACATCAGAGGACACTATAATCTCTGCAGCTGAGTTTCTTTCACACAAAGGTAATATATACTCGAACCTGCTCCCTCAGCCTCATTAACATGCTTCTAGCTGAAAGAAAGGCCCCACCAGGAAGGGCCACTGCCCCAAGCAGAGGGCCAGCTGGTCTCAGAGGGTAAATGGGCGTTACTGTGGGGAATTCCCCACAGTCTGCAGTGCAGCCCTTAGCTCTATGGGCCAGAGGGGATCTGTTTCAGCAGGACTGATTCACACTAATCAAACTCACCAAGCACTGATGTAAAAACCAGAATGCTATCTTCCTATTTTTCAGGTAAGTCTGGCCAACAAGATGCTCACATGGGCAGGTCTGGACAGTCTCTCTCTCTCCCAGTGTATGAATCTGAGAGGAAACTACACCCTGGCAAGAAGGTTGCTGGTGGGCCTGGGATCTGGAAGGAAAGAGAAGCTGGTAAAGTTTGAGGCTGAGGGACAGGGAAGGAGAGAAACTTACCACATTCTATTTTCAGCTTTTGACTGTTTTCCCATGTGCTCCTGTATCAACTCAAGAAACAGTTTGGGTTTTTTTACATTTATTTATTTATGGCTGCGTTGGGTCTTCGCTGCTGCACATGGGCTTTCTCTAGTTGCATCAAGCAGGGGCTACTCTTCGTTGGAGTGCGCAGGCTTCTCATTGCTGTGGCTTCTCTTATTGCTGAGCACGGGCTCTAGGCGAGCCAGCTCAGTAGCTGTGGCTCGCGGGCTCTAGAGCACAGGCTCAGTAGTTGTGGCTCATGGGCTTAGTTGCTCCGCGGCATGTGGGACCTTCCCGGACCATGGATCGAACCTGTGTCCCCTGCATTGGAAGGCGGATTCTTAACCACTGAGCCACCAGGGAAGCCCAACAATTTGTTTTTAAATTTTCATTTGGCCTGCTATTAAACTGCAGAGGCTTCTGCCTCTAGCTCTCAGACCCAGTTCTGTGCTCTGCTGCTAACCTGACTCCCAGGTCCTCATCATGGGTCAGGCAGCACTGCACATCTGTGCCAGGGAACCTGGGACCCTGGCAAGGGAGCAGGTGCGGGCAGCAGCACACGGGGTCCTCCGGAGCGAGTTTGGGGCCCGCATCTTCATGGTCTTCCTCACCATGCCCAGAAGGGACAGGAGGACCCCAAGCCCCTCACCAAAGCCACAAGCATGCTGTGCGGGCCAACCCCAGCAGATGGCGGTGCGTGGCCAGGCGGCCAAGGAAGGGTGCCAGCCACACACAGCGCACCGGATGCCGGGAGAGAGGCTGGCAGGGTGACTGTGAGGGTGGGCGGTGCCCTGGGCAGCCTGGGCGCGCTTAGTCATCTCTGTGCCACAGGCCCCTCTGGAGTCTGATGAGGCCTCTGGACCCCTCTCAGAGTGAGATTTTTTTTTTTTAAGCCAGATCCTTTATTTTAACAAAAATTGTACATATATGTGTATATTTCATAAAACATGACAATTTAAATTAAATGTATGTATGATTAAGACCACCAAACATAATTACAGACTCTTGAGAGGTTAATGTTTATTTCAAAAAGATAGCAAAGGGACTTCCCTGGTGGCACAGTGGTAAAGAATCCGCCTGCCAATGCAGGGGACACAGGTTCAATCCCTGGTCCGGGAATATCCCACATGCCGCGGAGCAACAAAGCCCGTGCGCCACAACCAATGAGCCTGCGCTCTAGAGCCCACAAGCTATAGCTGCTGAGCCCACGTGCCACAACTACTGAAATCTGCACACCTAGAGCCCGTGCTCAGCAACAAGAGAAGCCACCACAATGAGAAGCCCACGCACCGCAACGAAGAGTAGCCCCTGCTCGCTGCAACTAGAGAAAGCCCACACACAGCAACGAAGACCCAACACAGCCAAAAATAAATAAATAAATTTATTTTTAAAAGACAGCAAACATTCTGAAGTATTAAAGTCTATCTTATTAGTGAGAACATTTACTAGGAGATTTTTTTTTTTTTACCATCTTTATTGGAGTATAATTGCTTTACAATGGTGTGTTAGTTTCTGCTGTATAACAAAATGAATCAGCCATATATCCGCATATCCCCTCCCTCTTGCGCCTCCCTCCCACCCTCCCTATCCCACCTCAGAGTGAGATTTTTAAATGCATAGAGTAAAATACCTAGGGTTACCAAGGAAGCAAAATATACTGAAATACAATGACCACGTGTGATTGGTAATTCTTTATTAATGTATTAAATCAGGACCAGATCTGGTGGTGGGCCTGATAACGACTGTAATTTTTTAAGTCACGATGAAGGTAGACGATATTCAAATTATCTGCACCAACTGCGCTGTGATATGAAAATAGCTGTGACTTCTACTGTGACAAGGTCCCAGGAACCGCCTATACTATTGTGGTGAGATGCTTACAGGCACAATAGAAGGAAATGCTAGATTTCAATTAAAGATTATTGAACATAGACATGGAAATTTTTCCTGTCCAAGTTCACCAACTCCTAGAACTTTAACCACAGGCTAAGAATCTGAGTGAAGATTTGAAGGGGTACCAAATGGGGAAGAAAGGATGGATTTCTAGACCACCTCCCCAAACCAATGTTCATTTTTGCCATTCAAATCAAGTGTCAGAGACCGGAAGGCACAGGAAGGGCAGGGGAGATGAGGAATCCTGGGGGCTGGTCTAGCTGCTGCCAGGACACTTTGCCCCAGCTGGAAACAGGTGTGGAGTTTGCCCCAGCCTCCAGGCCCTCGGTGACAAAAGGAAATCAGGGCTCCCATCCCTCTCATTCCTCTCTCTCCCCTCCAAGGCCACCCCAGTTCACTTCACTGCAGGGGAGACAAAAAAAGAGCCCAGAGCCTCTCTTCCTCCCCTCAGAAGGTGGTTCACTTCCCCTCAATAATGGGCCAACAACAAGGAAGTGGGGGAAGTCCTTCCCCTCTGCTGTGCCTCCACCTGAGCAGGTGCTGAGAGTCTGAATCTATAAACAGGGAGGCCAGACATTTACATCTGTGGATCTGTGGGCTTGGCATATATATATATATATATATATGCCTATATATATATATTTTTTTTTTAGTTTATTTTTCTTTTCCACTTTGTGTTTCAAAAATTTTAAACATACATATAAGTAGCTAAAATGGACTCCCATATTGTACAACTATCGTTCTTTTGCAATACTGGCTTTATTTGTCCCTTTCCAGCATAATAATTATCACTCCCAAAAGTCCTAGCTTGGACAACTACATGGAATATCTGATCCTAGACTGGATTCTACACTGGAGGGGAAAAAAATGCTATTAAGGACATCTTTGGGTCCATTGATAAAACTGGGATATAAACAGTAGAGCAGATAGAAATATTTTGTCAAAGTTATGTTTACTCAAGTTGATTTTTTAAATTGTGGTTATGTAAGACAGTTTCCTGACTCTTAGGAAATAAATAGGAGTAAGGGGCCATGATGTATGCAACCAACTTTCAAATGTTTCAGGAAAAAAGTGTGTGTACACATATGTACATGTAAACATATGTACGTATATGTGAGTATACACATATTGTATATGTGTATATATATGGAGAGAGAAAGAGAAAGATTGAAAATAGGGAAAATGTTAAAATAGGTGAATGTGAGTAAGAGACGTAGGAGTGTTCTTGCACTATTTGTATTCTTGCAACTTTCTTTAGGTTTGGAATTATTTTCAGAAAAACTTACCAAAAAACATATTAGCAAACCAATGAGAAGCACTACTATGGACAATAAATTTTACAACCATCCTACCTAGAACTCATCTAAAGTCTAAAGTGGCCAATACAGCTTGACTGGGAGGTGGGTCCTGGGATTCAGGGGTTTAAGGAGTTCTGCTTTCACAGTTCCGTGTTTATTCTCTGCCCCACAAACGTTTGCATCTGTATGCGAGCCTACAGAAAATACCCATAAAACCGGCGCTGTTACTGAGCAAGGGCCCTGGGCCCAGGGCAGCAGGGTCCTGAGACTGGATGTGGCCCTTGGGCAGATGGACAGCTTTGGGGGCCATCCTGATAGGATAGAGCTCTTTGGTCCCAGGTTCGTCCCCACCAGTACCAGTCCTGGAGGCCCTCAAGTGCTGGGGTTCCACAGCCCGATTCCCCCAGTCCCTGTTACGGGGCTGGGGGGACACCAGGGCCCTGGCGCCTGTGCTATGGCCTGCAGCACTTCCTGCTGGGCAGCATCCCAGCACCTCACTGACAGAACGCTGATGCCCACCAGAACAAGAGCCGACTGTCCACGCCCTCACCATCGCCTCGGCTTTCCATAAAGGGGTCTAGGGTCCTTGAGAATTCCAAGGTCCACGAAAAGATCTCCTGGGCAGAAGCATTCTGCTTCATCACGCATTTTTCCGTATCCATCGCTGGGCTGGAATTTAACATATTAACTCTAATCTCCCAGATGTCTTTATGTCAATTCATGTGCCCCCTCCCCCTGCACTCTTCTCCCACCCTTAAAACACATATGCATAATAAAATCAATAGCTACCAACAAAAAAACAATAGCTACCATTTACTGACACTTTATGTGCATTTGATCATTTAATCGTCCCAAGGAGGTAAGTACTATTATTCCATTCTACACAGTTTAGTAATCATTAACTAAATTCATCCAGCTAGAGAGTTATGGAGCAGATCTTCCAGCACAGGCAGGCCTGGAAGGGGCGGGGCAGGTAGGCTGCACGTGGAAGGGGTCCCCCACCCCAGGACCTGGGAACCCAGAGGTTGAAAAGTCCTCTCTGGAAAGGACACACTGGTGAAGCACGGTCCAGGACTTATGAATCTCCATGACTACAGCTGGGTATCCTGAGTACACACTTGGGAACTGGCTGCTTGGCTTCAAACCTCAGCTTAGCTGATTACTAGCTGGGTGACTTTGGGCAAGTGTCTTAACCTTTCTGGACCTCAGTTTCCTCCTCTGTAAAATGGGGATAATAATTGTACCTCATGGGGTGGCTGTGAGGATTAATGAGTTACACACACACAGATTTTAGTACAGAATTAGTTCTTTTTACAAAATGCTGCCTTCTGTGCATCCCTCCCTTAAAGCTGTTAGATCCAAAGGACTCACCCACTTTTTGAAAATCAGTTAATGAGTTTAGCTGATTTTGTTAAAATTTGTTACAATGCCGATTCTGTAGGTCTGGGGTGGGGCCCGAGACTCTGCATTCCTAACCAGCTCCCAGGCCCACGGCCTCACTTGAGTAGGGAGGGTCTGGAGTACTTGACCTAGAGGGCCCCTACCCTCCGGATCTTGCTCCTTTGCATTTCCACAGCCTGTCAATATCTATTAAAATGTGGCTGCTAGACAGTCCCTGGCGCAATCAGTATGAGCTGGACCACCACATCCCTTACTCCTGATGGACTGGCAGAGTTTGGGGACAACTTCATCCTGCTACTAGTGCCAGCTCCCCAGAGGGAGCCTCCTCATGCCACGCCTGGTTCCACGGAGTGGTCTGGGCTGTATGGAGACTGCAGCCCTCCTCTCCATCCCTACCATCCATGAAGTGCCTCAGCGCCTAGGCAAGCATACATTTCTCAACCTGCCCTTCAAACCAGTTTCCCCAGGTCCTTGCAAGATGGCTCCTACCCATTGGGTGTGTCTCCCCCATTCAGTTGTGGAACAAAAGTCATTAGTCAAGTATTGAAAAATGGGAATAAATGTTGTTGAAGGTACATGGGGAATCATACTCTTCTACTTTTTCATTTGTTGAAAATTTATATAAATATTTTACAATTTAAAGCAGTTTGTTCTCAAGGCAGATGACCTTAAAAGTACATATAAAGAAAAAGTCTCTTGGTTCATCATCACTCATAACAAATTTGAAAGTCTGAAGAACTACAAAATCCTAGATGCCTAAGGAAGGCATAGAAACTGCTATCTTCAATTCATTCCCTCTTATATCAGACCTAGCTGTAATTTCCAGTTTTATAAAGTAGCCCTGTAGCCATTTGGAAGATTCTGGAATAAAGGGCAACGTGCTAAGTAGTCATTAGGGAGCTCTGCACCTGCCAGCCTTTTTTTCCGCATAGGAACCACTGGACTTTCACAGCAGGTACTTTTCGAAGCCCTTTAAATGCATTAACTCATTTATTCATCAACCCTACAAGAGTTACTACTATTATTCACATTTACGAGAGGGAAATGAAGCTCAAAGAAAGTGACTTGCCGAGGTCACAGAGCCAGTTGGAGGAGAGCCTGGGCAGTCCACTGCTGTTTTAAGAACAGTGTTTTTCATACTGGACCCCAGGGCACTTGTCCCAACGCGGATATGAAAGCCTAACCCTCTAAAGTCTTCTAAGGCATATCCACACGCCGGAGTATTATTCAGCCATAAAAGGGAATGGAGTACTGATACCTGCTACAGCCCTGATGAACTTAAAAACATTACGCTAAGAGAAAGAAGCCAGACACAAAGAGCACACATTGTGGATTCCATTTATATGAAATATCTAGAATAGGCAACTCCACGGAGGCAGGAAGCAGATTCCTGGTGGGGTTGAGGGGAGGGCAGATGATGGATGACCGCTAAGCAGCGCTGGGTTTCTTTTTGGGGTGATGGCTGCTCAACTTTGTGAATATATTAGAAACAACTGAGTTACATATACTTTTAAAGGGGTAAATTTAATGGTATGTAAGTTATATCTCAAAAAAAAAAAAAGTCTTTTGGGGATTCTCAAGAATCGGATCCAATGAGGAGAATATTTAACAATTCAGCAAACCAAAGCTGGTGAAGGGTGGCGAAATATGCCACCCCCAAATATGCCACTTGGGCATAAGGATTATTTTGAGCTAAAGGCAACTGAGAAGAAGCAGATACAAGAAAAGCTCTCTGCCCTCCTCCTGTTTGGACATAAATTTGCAGAGATGGAAGGACAGAAGTTAATTGATGGAGACAGCTCTGGACACTTACCAGTCTGGAGATGGCAACAGAGGAAGCTACATGACAAACCTTGTTAAAACCAGCCCTTATCTACTATTAGTTCCCCCGTATCTTTACTTTCCTACAATTTGATCCCCTAGAAACTCAAAAGTCCTTTTCCTTTTTCTTGCCACTTCTCTAAAATTTTATTGGTCTTGTGTTAGGTGCTATATAATAAGCCCAAGTTCTAAGCGCCCCCGTTCGAGTTACTCCTCACTGGGTGCTCCCATGTGTGTGTGTCATGCACATTTTAATAGACTTCTGTTTATTTTTCCCTTGGTAATCTGTCTTTTGTTAGTTTAGTGTACAGGGCTCCCGTCAGAGAACCTAGGATGGGTAGAAGAAAAAGACATTTTTTCTTCTCCTACTCCTGCAGAAACCTATACTGTCTGGCTCCTATCTGTCTGTCTCAATTCCTGTTACTGCCCCCCCGCCGCCCCACCACAATCCGCCCCCATGCCACCTCCCATGCCCAGCCTTTCTGCACTCCTTCAGTTCCTCAACTTTGATCTGCCCTTTCCCTCTTCAGAGTCTAAGGGATTCACTGCTTCCAGGGAGCCTCCCTGGCCTACTGCCTAAGTCAGGGCCGCCGCCACCTTGTGGACAGCCTCATCATCCTACACTTACCACCCTGGTCATTTGCTCAGGGTCTGGCTTCCTTGTTCAACTCTAGGCTCCATGAGGGCAGGGATGGGCTGTCTTGTTCACGATTCTACCCCCTGCCACCAGCACCCAACCAGAGGAGGCACTTACAAATCTGCTGAACAGAGACCGCAGGGCCCCGTCACAGAGAGAGCTCTGTGGCTTTCAGAGGGCCCTGCTGCTTTGAGAGGGCAGGGGGCCTTCCCTCTCAGGGCTGCAATTCACCTTGAGCCCCATCCTTACATGGCTCCATTTCACACAGCCCTTTTGTTATTTACTCCAGATAACACACATGCCTGATTCATCAAGCAAGCAACTGACTTGTTTCTCAAGTGAATTTTAAAACTTCTCTTTCCTTGTCTTGATGTTGTTTGGGGTAGAGCTGGGTACACAGCCGTCATCTGCAGGGAGCTATGGTAATGTTTTCTCAACGGCAACCAGCTAGTTGATCCTGCTTTTTTTTTTTTTTAATATTTATTTATTTGGCCGCTCCAGGTCTTTTTATTTATTTATTTATTTATTTGACTGTGCGGGATCTTAGTTGTGCCCATGGGATCTAGTTCCCTGACCAGGGATCAAACCCGGGTCCCCTGCATTGGGGGCACAGAGTCTTAACCACTGGACCACCAGGGAAGTCCTGCTACTTTCTTAAGAGAGAAGAGCCATCTGCCTTCCCCTCAACTGTTAAGAATAGACAATCTTGGGCTTCCCTGGTGGCGCAGTGGTTGAGAATCTGCCTGCTAATGCAGGGGACACAGGTTCGTAGCCCTGGTCTGGGAGGATCCCACATGCCGCGGAGCAACTAGGCCCGTGAGCCACAACTACTGAGCCTGCGCGTCTGGAGCCTGTGCTCTGCAACAAGAGAGGCCGCGACAGTGAGAGGCCCGCGCACCGCGATGAAGCGTGGCCCCCGCTTGCCACAACTAGAGAAAGCCCTCACACAGAAACGAAGACCCAACACAGCAAAAATGAATAAATTAATTAATAAACTCCTACCGCCAACATCTTCTTAAAAAAAAAGAATAGACAATCTTTCACTAAGCAAGAGAAGCACCTACCATTGATTAGTAATGCTGGGTGTTGGGATCCCCGCCTTGTGAAAGTTTAGACAAATAAGCATGGACTTAATTACAGATCCTATGGACGTGGTGGACCTGGAGGCTGAGGCTGCAAAGCAGATGCCTCAAGTTGGATGAAGCATCTCTGCTCCACTGTCCATCAGCTGATGAACTTGGGCGAGACTCATAAGCCTCAATCTCAGCTGCTTCATCTGTAAGTGAGGAATCATTCCTGCCCTGCCCTCTCTACCCTGAAAGGACTCTATTCTGATCTGCAAAACATTCCTCACAGGAGCAAACGAGCTTGGGAAACTCAAGTAAGGCAGTTATGACCTGAGAACGTGCTATAGCAGAGAAAGAAAGGACAGAGGAATAAGGAGGTTTTTCCTCCCAAGCCCCAGAAATGATCACGAGTCACGAGAATTCTCTGGGATCACCGGATGCCAACATTCTAGAGCTGGGGGTCTCCTCAAACATCACTTAGTGCAGACACTTCCCTGGCGGTCCCATGGCTGGAGTTAAGACTCTGCGCTCCCGATGCAGGGGGCATGGCCCGGATCCCTGGCCGGGGAACTAAGATGCCGCATGCCACAAGTTGTGGCCAAAAAAAAAAACCCACCTACTGCTGTCTCCGAATTTCACAGGACCAAGAAGCCCCAGACACCGAGCAACAGGGGCAACAGGAACTTCCGCGGCCCCTCCGGGCCTCGGAGCCTTTTCCATTTGCCCACCTACAGCTCTCCCAGTTAATCAAAAACTGGGCATGTATAACATGAACCAAACTTAAGGCAAAAAAAAAACACTGGCGGGAGCCATGCCAGCTTATTAAAGAGTGGTTGTCTTGTAAGGTGGGTTCACTACTTTTCCTGCTTTCCTGTACTTTAAGTACTTTTGTGTACTTAACCTCTCTGTGCTGCACTTTTTCCATCTGTACCTGGTTATGAAAATCAAAGCACTTAAAAACAGGACCTGGCATATAAGTAGTCGGTGAATGCCGGCTATTATTTCTTTCGAAATATTCTACGAAGAACATGTATTCCTTGTATGACGAAAAATGGTTTTTAAAATGTTTTATTGCTCTTAACAAACCTCTCTTTAATGGAAAAAAATTTACTTTTTGTTTATCAGTGTCCTCACCCTTCCCCCAAATCCACAGTCCCAATCTGAAATAACAAGTTAAAAACTATAGTAATTTGCGGAAGGTGCTTTTCTTTTACGAAAAACTATGCGAGTCACATCTCAAAAACTTTCCGAAGAGCTACATCGCCCCGCTTTAGCGCGGACAGAAGAAACAATTTTTGGAGAAGGCCTCGGGCGTTCCCGGAGGCGAGCCCTTGTTCCGCTCTTGGGGAAAAGTGGCTAGCTCCCGCCATTAGGACGCGCGAGGGAAAATGGACGCTCCCGGCCCGCCCCGCGGCGGCGGCAGCCACGAGCACGGCGCCTGCGCCCTGCGCGCCCACCCCGGCCCGCGAGGCCCTTACGGCTGTTGAGGGCGGGCGAGGGGAGGGGCAGGAGCGCCGCACCACGCCCCACCCCGCGCCCGAGCGCGCGGTTCCGGCGAGTCCGGCCCCGGCCTTGCGGTCCGCTCCAGGCCGCTCCGGCCCGCCAGCCGCTCCGTAGGCGCTATCCCGCTCCGTGCTTTCCCTCCGGCCCTTTGTGTCCTGGCGCGCGTCGGAGGAAACGCGGGAACGCGCGCCGCGCTGTGCGCCTGCGCCGGAGGGCGGATGGCGCGCCCTGCCGAGAGTCGGGAATGGGTACCGCTCCCGGACGCCCCGCCCTCTCCCCGCCCCCTAGCCGCCATTTCGTGCTCCGGCGCGCGCGGACACCGCGTGATGGATGCCCGGAAACCAGGACAACAAAGGCCCGAGCGCCAGGGCTACGCGGGCTGCAGGTCCTTCCGCTGCCCGCCGGGCGAAGATGGCGCTCGGAGACTGCAGCTGTGCCCGATCAGGGGGGAAATGGATGCTTCTACCTCTTTCGGTTGGCGTCAGGGCCACGCACGGCCTCGTGTGTGCACCATCGGTAGTGTGCACCTTTCCGTGTTTGCTCAACCTCTGGAGCTTGCACAGCCGTAGTATGCCCGAACTCGTGTTTGCACCCTCTGGCATGCACGAACCCGTGGGTTTCCACGCATTATTGTGTGTACGACCTCGAGAATGTGCTCGCACCTGAGTAGGCGCTCGCACCTGAGTATGCGCACTCTTGCATTTGAACTGCCTGCCTGCTTACACAGGTCCGGGTGTGCACGGACTCGTGTTTGCACCAACCCGGTATGTGTATAGATGCGTGGACTCTTGAATCTGTGTATTCACCAACCCGTTTGCATGGCCCAGGATGTTTTCAGACCCAGGAGTGCAATCCCAGCCTCCCGCGATCTGGGGCACCCGGGAAAACTATCCCGTTTATGGCCTGTTTTAGATTCTTTTCTCTTTTGCTGAGTTTATACGCAACACATAACCACCTGTCCGCTACCCTATGCTGTTCTTAACCTTTTCTCTGTTGTTTCCGCCCCGTTTATCGGGCTCCTGCTGTGGACCTGACTTTGCACTGGGGGCATGTGGTGACAATGATGCAGGGCTAGTGAGGGAAACAGAAATGGGCAGTTAAGGGCATCATGCTGCAGCTTTGAAGGAGGCGCCTGGTCCAAAAAGGTCAAGAAAAGCTTCCTGGAGGAAGCCATGAACCAAGGCCAGCCTAGCCGGTCAGGCCTTAGCTGAAGAGGGTATCAGGGGTCAAGCCCCAAGTTCGGGCTCAGGACTGAAAACTTTATTCTAGGAGGCATTTCGACCGGAGATACCATCAAATTCGCACTTGAGAGAGCACAGGGGGTTGAAGTAAAGTGGGTAGGTGATGGAGAGGAGAGTGTGTGGGAAAAGGAGGCCTCTTTGTGGAGCCCAGGAGGCGAAAGACCTGGGGACCCAGCTCAGCAGGGAAGTGGCCTCCCCAGGGAGGAGATGGGAAGGGAAAGCAGGATGGGGACTGTGGTCTCTGGTTTACACCTCCTGCTGCTTCTGTGTTGCACACACTCTTCTCCCCAGGGGAGGGGCACAGACTCAAGCCCCAGCACTGCCCTTTACCAGCTGGGCCCCTGCTCAAGCATCTTTGTCAGTGGGGATGGAGGGAGATACTGCTTGCAAGAGGACAGTGCAGGCACAGAGGAAGTGTTCAGTGAACATGGGATGCTAGCACTTGAACTGGACCGACTTTGCAAGTCCCCTTGTCTGGTTCTCCTTTCCCTTCCATCAGAGAACCACCTCATTTGTGTATCTTTCCTATGGTTAGGGATATTCTCCTGTTGTGCTCAGTATTCCTAGGTACATTTTTAATATATTTATTTATTTATTTGTTTTTATTTTTGGCAGTGTTGGGTCTTCGTTGCTGTGCGCGGGCTTTCTCTAGTTGCAGCAAGCAGTGCGTGGGCTTCTCGTTGTCGTGGCTTCTCTTGTTGCAGAGCACGGGCTCTAGAGCACGGGCTCAGTGGTTGTGGTGCAGGGGCTCAGTAGTTGCTCCGCGGCACGTGGGATCTTCCCGGGCCAGGGATCGAACGGGTGTCCCCTGCACTGGCAGGCGGATTCCCAACCACTGCGCCACCAGGGAAGCCCCCTAGGTACATTTTAAGGGTATAAAAGCCCATCTCTTCTAACATTCCCATTGAGAATCCCGCTAAAACATGGAGCGCCCACACACAAACCCACCGCCCACTCCCCCATTGAATGTCTCATGACGGAGAAAGGGCCACTTCACAGGATAGTCTTTTTAGTGAGACCCAGATCTTTGCAATCTGAAATGGCTTTTATTCCCCATCACCCAAAAGGTACTTTCTGAGCACATGCTGTGTGTTAGGGCTAGGAATATAGCAACCAAACAGTTCCTCCCTCCAGGCGCTTATAGACCCAAATTGCAGGATACCGGGCTCCGAGAGCAGACAGATAGCTCCTTTTTTTTATATATATATAAATTTATTTATTTTTGGCTGCATTGGGTCTTGGTTGCTGTGTGCGGGCTTTTTCTAGTTGCAGAGAGCAGGGGCTACCCTTCGCTGCACAGCACGGGCTTCTCATTGCAGTGGCTTCTCTTGTTGTGAAGCACGGGCTCCAAGCATGTGGGCCTCAGCAGTTGTGGCATGCAGGCTCAGTAGTTGTGGCTCACGGGCTCAGTAGTTGTGGCCCACGGGCTCTAGAGTGCAGACTCAGTAGTTGTGGCACACGGGCTTAGTTGCTCCATGGCATGTGGGATCTTCCCAGACCAGGGCTCGAACCCATGTCCCCTGCATCATACTTGATATGTTCATGCTGGAAGTCCATGCAGTGTGTACTACAGCACACTGGGCTGCCCGATGCACCTTGAATTAAAACTGTAGGGGGCTGTGCGGGTGGGGATTGGATGGGCACACGCACCCCGCCCACCCCCCCCCCCCACACACACACATACACACACACAAGGGGAGTGACCTTGTCAAGCACAGCCTCCCTCTCCCCCACCCTGTTCAGGGCATGGTCCATAGTCCATGCTACTGGGGGGTCAGGGGAGCTGACGCATGCTCGGAAGCACCAAACACTTTATGCAGAAAAAACCGGCAGGGGCCCTCCTCAGACGGGGACTGTGGGCACGGAAAACACCCCCGGCTGTCCTGACGGGTGGGATGGGCTGCCTCTGCCGAGCGCTCTCAGCAGCCACTTCTGGGCAGCCCCGCTTGCCTGGGAGCTGGGGCCTGTGGATCAGCAGCCATTTGTTGTTCTTGTGTCACTCAGGCTTGGGGCAAGTTCTGCCACCATTTTAATCTACCAGCAGGGCCAGAGGCTGGAGCTTCCAAGCCCGAGATCTGATCTCAGTAAACTCTGTGTAACCTGGAAGTAGGTAAGGTAGCCCCACCTCTTCTGCTGAACGGGCAAGCTGTACTGGATCACTGCTCTACATTTCACTCTTCCCAAAGGCCCAAGGATCTGGGTGATGTCACCCTCCCTCAATGGCCCTTTCCTGGAGCATGGGCTCCAGAAGTGGTCTCCCAGCCCCCCTGCCCCTAACCAGGGGCCAGAGCTGCCCCCTCAGAATTCTGTGATGGGCATTGAGTCTGTGCCCAAGAAACACCTGGTGAGGAATTTCTCTAGTTTTCCAAGAATAAACCACAAGGACCTAGAAGGTTCCACCCTTGGGCAGCTTCTTTCCTCCAAAGGGTCACATCTGAGAGAGGAGGGATCCCTCGGAAAAATGAGACTGTTTGCAGAATGAATGCCACCTTGTGTCTGCCAACTTCCTGCAGAGGCTTGTGGGCTTGTTCTGTGTAAATAACTTAATGGAAAACTCCAGAAGGGGACGCAGCCCATATGAGCCTGACCTTGCCAGCCAGCAGACAGGTTATAAAATGTTTCCTCTCTAAGCTGTGGCTGGGAGTCAGGATGCCTCAGTCACAACCCACAGAAATAAAACAGAACTCTGGGCTCTTGGGGAGGGACAGCTTGCGGGGGGGTTGTGTGGATTTCTTCAGGGAGACCATCGGTCCTCGCTGCCCGCGGCGGGTCTGGGTGGAGACTCCAGGGTGTGGCGCCTCTCAGATTGCAAAGCCAGGTCCTGGTGGTCCCAGTGGTGTCCGGCCCTCTCCCCGCCCCCAACCAAGGCAGCCTCGGGCTCTAGGCAGTTGGCTGGGGGTAGGGGGCGGAGGATAAGGCTTCCGGCGGCTCTCTTCCCAGCCGGGCGTGGTGTCCCCTTCGGGCAGCCAGGAACGGAGACCACCGATCACGGCCCCTGCCCGCCCACTTCCCCGCCCTCCGCCGAGGCCAGTCGGGGGCTGGGCGGGTCCCCCTGGGCGGGTCCCCCCGCCCCCCTCAGGGCGGTTCTTCCGGGAGTTAGACCGCCCCAGCCCGGCTTGTCCGGGAGGCAGGCGGGCGGCCGGCCGGGGCGGGGCGGAAGGAGAGGGCGAGCCGAGCCACTGCCCAGAGGCCGCGCCGCCCAGGCACAAACATTGCCTTATGTGGTGGCTCCGAGGGCCAGGGCGGCGCCCGGGGGGCTGCCGAGGACGGCCGGACACGCCCCGGGTGATCGCAGCTCTCGGGATCTCGGCCTCGTCCGGTGGACTAGACAGAGAGGAAAGGCCCCCTGCCCTGTTCTTTTTTCCGCTGGAGCACGTCCCACGTTCCCCTAGGAGGAAGTGGTCACTGCTACTCGGCCGGACCCTCTCTCTCCCCAACTTCCCCTGCGTTCGTGGGAAAGTGTCCCTGAGGGCTGAGGTTCAGGCAGAGACCTCGGGCCTGGGCGCTGGTGGTGTGGACTGCCTGCCCCCCTGGTGCAGGGACCACCTTGGCGCCTCCCAGGTCCGTCCGCACCCTCCGTTGCCTTGGGAGCTGTATTTGGCCAAGGGGGGATAACAGGGTGACTCATGGGAGGGACAGCCCGGGGGTGGGAAGTAGATGAGCTGCGTCCCTGGAAACGCCGTTGGTTTCTGTTCCTCGTTGCTGTTCCAGGTGGGCTTCAGGCTCTCGCCCTCCAGGAGGGCTTGGCACCAAAACATGGAGAAGGAGCTGCCTTCCCACTGCAAGGGCAGGACTCCAGGGTCCCCGCACTGGGGGCACAGGGACAGTGACCTGCGCAAGCACCCCAGCTTCCCAGAGCCTGATGAGTGCACCCTTGTCTCTGACACCTCCCAGGCCAGGTTCTGGGATGTCTGCTCTGACTCCCTGAATGATCCTGGATTCTTGGGCCAGTATCTCACTTCTCCGGTACTGCAGCCTTTGATATCTGACAAGGCGAGTTCCCTATGGGATATTTTTCAAATGGGGCTTTTAGTGGGACGTTCACTTCAGTGAATCTCTAATAGGCCTAATTTCAGGGAGTGTAATTTTTTTTTTTTCAGGGAGTGTAATTTGAGGCTGCATTTGAGAGAGAATCCTCATCCAGCCAGGGAGGCATTTGCCTGCTCTGCACCCTTCCCACCAGGCTGCGCGGGCACCGGCTTCCTGTGACTCCCATCCCTCCTCCGACAGCCCCTTGACCCCTGGCTCCCTGGGCTCTGTTCAGGAGTCTCGGGGCACTCATGCCCAAGCTGCCTTCCCCAGCTATTGTCCTAACTACCCAACACTGGGAAAATCATCTCCAGCCCTGTGCTGGCTCAGCAGGACCGGGCAGGATCCAAGCGCCCCAGTTAGAGGAACATTCTTCTGTGGGACATTAGGTTCCAGGAGCTAAAGAATCCTGTCAGTAGGATGGCAATGGCTGTCCTTTCCCAAGGCACTGAAACAGTACATCAGTGGATAGACTGTCCAGTTTTAAGACTCTCCTTTCACACCGGGGAGAGATCCCTATGGAATCTGAAGAAGGGAGATGGGGAAATAGATACTCAAAAGCACGAGACACTCTGTAATCCGTATGCGGATGAAAAGGCCAAGTCTTAGATTAGAAGGGATTTTAGTAGTCTCCTCATTCACCCCAAATACCTGAAGCGGAAATCTCTTCTACTGAATTCCTGGATTGCTTCCAGTGGCAGGAAACTCACTACTTCAGTGTGTTTTGGTTTTTAAAAATTAATTAATTAATTAATTTTGGCTGTGCTGGGTCTTTGTTGCTGCATGCGGGCTTTCTCTAGTTGCAGCGAGCGGGGGCTACTTTTTGTTGTGGTGCGTGGGCTTCTCATTGCGGTGGCTTTTCTTCTTGCGGAGCACGGGCTCTAAGCGTGCAGGCTCAGTAGTTGTGGCTTGCGGGCTCTAGAGCACAGGCTCGGTAGTTGTGGCGCACAGGCTTAGTTGCTCCATGGCATGTGGGATCCTCCCGGACCAGGGTTTGAACCCATGTCCCCTGCATTGGCAGGCGGATTCTTAACCACTGCGCCACCAGGGAGGTCCCTAGCGTGTTCTATCTTATACAGAGTTGAAATATGCCTTCTTTAACATCCATCTTCAGAACTGTGTGTTCTGTGAAGGCAGGGTCCCTGTGAGCCTTGCTGCCACCCACAGTGCTGGAGCACAGTGGTGTTCAGTGAACGTGTTGTCAGAATGAATGATGAAGCAATATTGAATGTTTGCCCAAGTGCCACCTTGAAACCCTCCACTCTGGGCTAAACCACACCAGCTTTTCCCCCATCCCATATGTCATGTGGGTTCCAGAACATTCTTCATCCTTCCCACCAAGCTGCTGCACCCAGGTGGCAATGTTTCTTCTCGGCTGTGCGCCCCCCGAAGCGAGCAGCGCAGCAGTGGAGTGGGGCGTGTCTCTCTCCCTGTGCGCTCCGTGCTGTCATCCACGCAGCCTGCCCCTGGAAGGCCTTATTTTCAGCATCCTGCCGTGGTCGCTTCTCTCTGAGCCCGAGACTTGCCCTTTGTGCGGCGCGGCTGTGACTTTAACTTTCACAGTTTTAACGAAGAGGAGGGCTGCTTGCTGCACGTGGCAATGGTGCCGTGCCCCGGGAAGGGCCCGTTGTCCCAGCTGGCATCTCAGGGGGCAGGGCTGGGGACCGGCAGCCCCAGTGCCCCTGTGCGGGACCTGTTCGTGAGGCCGACACTCTGGTCGTGGGCAGAGAAGATGCCAGAACGTGACTTTGGCTCAGCAAGCTTTAGGGCTCTCCCCAAGACCCCAAGCTAAGACCCATAATCAGGTGATGAGCAGATCCCTGAGCATGATTGGTGGAGCTCCCCAGGGCCCCAGGGCTTCTGGACGCCGTGGCTCAGCTTTGCCCTCCCACAAAGCCGAACAGGTGCAGGGGAGCTGTCAACACACAGCTAGGGGTTAATATGTGTTTGTTGACTGACTCCTGGATAGCTAGGAAGTGGGGAGCAGTCCTGGGTCAATGTCCACACCTCGGACACCTGCTCCTTCCCGCCCCCCGTCACCCCTGCAGTTTGGGGCCAGGCCAAAAGCACACCTCCTGCCCTCAGTTTGTGGATCTGATGAAGGGTGGAGAGGGGAGGCTCTGACCCTGAGGCTGCCTCGGGTGGACTGGGAGTCCTCCTGGGACCAGGCCTGGCCTGAACTTGCGACGGAAGGCAGGTGAAGGTCTACAAAGCCCCCGCAGGAAGGACTCGGGGGGGGGGGGCGTGGGCGTGGGCAGGCTCTGCGCAGAGAGGTTTTCCTCCCCTGAAGCGGCTTTATGGCACCCAGAGTGCCCACCCTCTAGAATGACTGTCAGCCGGGGGGGGGGGGGGATTCCAGATCACCAGGAGCCTGATGGTGGCCTGGCCAGCGGGAGAGGGCACAAGGGCAGGGGGCAGATCACTTCTCCTGCGGACACCCACTGCAGGACCATTGTGACAGAGAGGAAACCCCGGAAACCAACAAGGTCAGTGCAGGGCAACGGAAAGGAAGATAAAATTCACCGGAGTCTGAGAAAGGAAGGCTTGGGGGAGGCCCCTCACAGGTCAGCAGAATCCAGCTCTGTCCTGGCAGAGGGCAGGGAGGGCACTGGGGCCACGGGCCCAGCTTAGCTCCAGGAAGACAACGGCTCAGCCCATCCCCCCCCCCAGGGCTCGGTTGGGGGCCAGATGTGCCAGGGCGGGCAGGAGCTCACCCAGAAGCCTCCTCTCATCCCCTGCCCACCACCCAGCTCCCTCTCGATGACACTCTGTTAACCTTTCTCCACTGGGCTGACTCTGAGCGCACGTAGGTGCCTCCCTCCCTGCCTGCTGACAGTGGTATGGATTTGCAGACAGGCTCAGGCCCAGACCTCTGGTCCTGCCCCAGGCCTTAGAGAGCCTGAGAGAGCACCCTGGGACCTTTGGTGGTCCATCAAAGGCAGGCTGTGGGGCAGCGGTGGGGAAGAACCCTGGATGGGCTTTCAGGGCCAGGGTTGAGGTCCAGCTCTGACCCTAACTGGCTGGATGACCTCGGGCAGGTCACTCTGCTCATTGGCCCTCAGTCCCTGGATCCCAGCTCTGCTGGCCAATGTGTAATTGCTCTGATTCTCAGAGGGTGGGCCGTATGAGCCTTGCCCAGTTGGGAAGGAGCAGGGTGGAGAAGGTCAAGGTCAGAGCCTGCGTGAAAAGCAAATGGGAGCCCAATATGTAAATCAGTCAGTGTTTGTTCCTTCTCTTCTGACAAGACCCAGGGAGACCCAGATGCCTCAAAGAGTGCCTGTGACCTCGCACCTGGGTGTCCTCGCAGAGAGAAGTGGGCTGGGCACCTGGGGTCATGGTGGCATTGACCATCCCTCCGCTGCCTGAGCCCACGGCCCTTGGTCCCCAGCCCAAGCATTCTGCCCCTTCTGCAGTCACTTGTGTCCTGTGTCATCCCACAGACCGTGGGTGGCATCTGTCCTCACCCCAGGCTCAGAGTGGAATGTCTTTCAGTCTGGGGCTGAGTTGGCCCTGTGGGTCTGGGGGCTCATACGGCAAAGACCTTTGAGGAGCTGGCTGGTCACCCACTAAAGCAGGGACGGCTGTGGCTTTGGGCAGCAGTCTCCCTGGGGCCAAGCTTGAGACCCTGCCTCAAAGGATGCCAGACAGTCACATGAGACTAGGCAGGGTGACACCGGCACTGGGAGAGGGGGTGGTAATGCTGAGGCTGCTGGCCGGTCAGACAGCTGGGCCCCTGGGGCCGCGGGGAGACCCAGATGTTGTCTGTTTTCAGCTTGTTGCTACCCGAAGTGGGAGGAGGAGACTGGATAGGCCACAAGGAGGAACCAAAGGACCCCCCAGGGTTTACTAAGAGTCGGGGAGGGAGAGCAGGGGCCATCTGTTCCCCAGGCTGCAGGCTTCAGGGAGCAGAATGGGCTACAGGGAGGGTCTTCCAAGCAACAGCATGCAGGGCTGCCCCTCAGGCCTCATTCCTCTGGGAATGGGCTCCAGGGGGTCATGGTTGGGGGCTCAGTGGATTGAGGGGCTGAGAGATATGTTCCAAGATCTACACAGAGCAAGCCCCTGGCAATTTGGGGGAGGGAGGGAATGAGGCCAGGAAAGGAGGGTCAGTCCCCATGGGAAGATGGGGGGGTCCACCCCAGCTCCTTCCCTCCCCCTGCCTAATAGAGGGCACCAAAAACACCTTGGACCTAGACCACCTGGCATTTTCAAAGCCCCTTCAGGCCCTGGACAAGGACAGGGGTCCCCATTTTACTGAAACTCTTATTTTCCACCCAAATCAATGAGCCTTAGTTCTTGAGGGTCTCTGGAGAGCCTCAGAGGAAGGAGGCACAGGGGGTGGGAGGCTGTCTCTGGGCACTGCCCTTCAGGGCTCTCACCTCTGACCGCCCCACAGCCCTGCCCCAGCTAGAAAGCCCCACCCCGCCCCATCCCCTGTCCCCACCATCCAGGACCCAGAGAAGAGAACCCCTCCCCACAGGGCATCCCACTTCCTGCCTCTGTCACCTGCACACAGCTCAGATCCCTGTCCCCAAGGAGGAAGCTGAGCTGGCCCTGCTACTGCGCTGGCTCCCCTCCCCCACCCCTTTCCGGCACCGACTCCACATTCGATCTCAATGGCGGCTCCTTCCCGTCGACACTGAAGCCACCAAGTCCCTGCATGTTAACGGGAGTGCCCCGAGCCTGCCCCTTGGCTCCCCTTCCTCTCAGCCACCCTCCTGAAAGAGCTGTCCATGCCTGCCTCTACTTCCTTCCGGCCTCCTCATTCCTCAGCCCAAGGCCGCCCTGGGACCACTCAGAGGTTTGTCTCTGCAGGGCCATGTCCCGCTCGCCGTGCTCCCCTTCCCTCCTCTTCCCTGCTTCCCCGGCCCTTCCTGTCCTCCTTGCAGGTCCCTCTGTCTGCTGGGTCTCGGTGCTAGAGTGGCAGAAGGTGTGTGTGTTGGGGGGCGGACGAGGGCACTGGCGTCAGACACCCTGGGTTCCACGAGGCCTCGCTGCCTACCAGCTGGGTGGCCGTGGGCAAGTTCCTTCACCCTCTGCGCCTCGGTCTCCTCAGCTGTAAAGTGGGAGGACAACATGGAGGTGACCTGCCAGGTCCCATGAGGGTCTAGAAGCACTTGCCCTCCCTCATTTTGGGCGGGCCACGGACAGCTGCCTCTCCGAGGAGCTGGAGGGAGTACCAGCTCTGAGCTCTGCCTGCGGGACTCCGGCGAAGTTTCACTGAGGCTGTCCCAGGGCGGCAGACAGTTTGGCTGACCTGGGAATCACACACACACACACACACACACACACACACACACACACACACACACACACACACACACCCATGCTTTACTCTCCCTGGGCTGACCTGGGAATCACACACACACACACACCCATGCTTTACTCTCCCTGGGCTGACCTGGGAATCACACACACACACACACACACACACACACACACACACACACACACCATGCTTTACTCTCCCTGGGCTGACCTGGGAATCACACACACACACACACACACACACACACACACACACACGCCATGCTTTACTCTCCCTGGGCTGACCTGGGAATCACACACACACACACACACACACACACACACACCATGCTTTACTCTCCCTGAGCCACCACGGGAGTGGGTGCAACTGCGGGGCTCAGTCGTTGGCACAGTATACCAGGTTCTCCCCTCTGCTGCCACTGCTCCCAAGGAGGTCAACCCCCCCCCCCAGCCCACCCCACCACGAAGCCGGAGGCCCCTGGAGCATAAGGGGTGGAGGCTGGCAGCAGATGGGTTAACTCCTGGCTGGGGTCCTGGAAGGGATGCTTCTTAGGGCACACAGCTCCGCCCCTCCACTCCTGGCCTTTCCTTGGTCCCCAAAGCAGCTGGCACCCCTCCCCTCTTCACACATCCCCCCTCCACTCCCTCTGACCGAAGGGGGCACAGGGCTCCCCCAGGTGGCCAAATGTGCCAGGGCCTGAATCTGGGGAGTGTGCAAGGACTCGCTTCAGACATCTTGCCCCTTCAGCCGTATAAATACATCTGCATGGTCAGACCTGGTGTTCCAGTTTGGGGTTCAGAAAATCAGGTCACCTGGATGTGTATTCACGGCTGTATGAAAAAGGCAATGAGTGCAGTCCAGGTGTAAAGTACTTTTAGCCGGGCTGTAGGCAACTGCTGGCAGCCATTCTGAACACCAGTAGAGGATTGTCTGCAAGACCTGTCCTAACACTCTTCTTTGTGTCATGGGTGACAGGACGCAGACATGGGGACAGGAAGCAGAGCATAGAGGCCCAGCTAAGAAGCCAAAAGCACACCAGCACCAGTAATCACTACCATTTATCACGAGCCTTTGGTGTGCCTGTCACCATGCCCCAGGCTTTCCATCCTTCAACTCTTTACTTCTCACAACAACCTAGGAAGTGGCATTATTAATATCCCCATTTAGCAGACGAGGAAACTGAGGCTCGGTGAAGTTGTTTAAATCCCTTGTTTAAAATCACACAGCTAGGTGAAGTCTGAATTTGAACTCAAACATGTCTGACTCCAAATTCCTTGCTCTTATGCAAGCCTGCCTATTCACAGGAAGATAATCTGGCAAAATAACTGGGAGAGACATGAGTATACTCATGAGATGCTCATGAATGAGGGCAGACAACTCCTTCCCACCCCAGGAGCACACACAGCAGGTGCTCGGCAGAAGCAAGTGGAACTACAACAGGCCAGTTATACAAGCACAGTGAATACACATATATGAGAGAAAGGGAGCGTTAAATCATCTTCCCTCCTAGGTGCACAGACAGGCCCAGGGTGACCCGATATTGGGTACTGTGTCACCTGGACACCATGCCGTACACTAAGATCCAGAAAGTTCCAGGGATGGGCTGCAGCCTTCCCTCGGCTCAGTGGCGGCTGAGGCCCAGCATTCTCAACCCAGACAGGTTTTGGTGATAGACACACACAAGCAGGGGACACACACATGAACACAGGCTCGGTCACACATGCCCCACCAACACATACATATTCTGAAGACAGAACCTGCTGCCGCCATCTGTTCTGTGCAGACACAGCTGAACTCTTGGCCTCTTGGGCACACAGTCCAGCTCACACTGACGAGCACACACACACACACACACACACACACAGCTCTCAGAGAAGGGGAAGAAAGGTCAAGCTGGCTAGGGGCTGGGAATCTTTGCAGCCACAGACATTTGTGCCTAAGCCCTGGGATCAACCCCCCAGGTTGCAGTCTGTTCTCAGGCATGGCCTCCCACCTTCCCGGGTTTGAGACTGTTTTCTGCCTTCCCATTTATTTTAAAGGATCGGCCAGGGCTTCCCTGGTGGCGCAGTGGTTGAGAGTCCGCCTGCCGATGCAGGGGACACGGGTTCGTGCCCCGGTCCGGGAAGATCCCACACGCCGCGGAGCGGCTGGGCCCGTGAGCCATGGCCGCTGAGCCTGCGCGTCCGGAGTCTGTGCTCCGCAACGGGAGAGGCCACAACAGTGAGTGGCCCGCGTACCGCAAAAAAAAAAAAAAAAAGAATGGGCCAAGGCCCGGAATGCCCAGGATGGCCACCAGGGGGCGCACGAGCACTGACTAATCCTTTTCAGCATAGCCTCTTTCCAAAACCTCTTTCATTCATTCCTAAATATGTATTAAGCACGTATTCTGTGCCAGGTGAAAGGACCCAGAGAAGAAAGGGCGGGGTGGGGGGGAGTGGTTAGGGCAAGGGACCAGGCATGTACCTGTGCTTCAGTAGGACTGGAGGTTAGATGGGGAAGGTGTTGGCAGAAGAGGCTGGGTCAAGAATAACAGCTAGATTGTACTGAGCACCAGCTGTGTCCCGAGGTCTTGGAAATTCTGATATGCATTAACTCATTTAATCCATAACTGTATGAAATAGGTACCTCGTTATTCTACTTTTATTGTGGGTGCTGTAAAGCAGGCATAATGATAGTTACTTCATAAAGTTGCTATAAGGAGTAAATGGATCGATATGATTATGTGCAAAGCACTTGGAACGCTGCCCAGTTCTTCATATCATCATATCCATTTTACAGATGGGGAAAATAAGGCCCAGTTAACAAGGAGGCAATCGTAAGCAGGCTGGTTCCAGAGTGTGGACTTACCCAGTTACCAGAACTCCCTGGTAGGTCCAATCAGGGGTTCCTGGGGAGAGAGAATTTTAGCAGGGAAGGGACAAGACCTAATTTGCATTTGATGCTGGCCATAGGGTGGGCAGCCTGGTGGGAGGGGGACTGGTCGGGTGGAGGTTGTTAGCAAGGTCCCAGATATGACTAGGATGGCAGTGGAGGGGAGAAAGGAGAAGACAGATTTTGAGAGACGTTAAGGAAGCAGCCTGGAGGGTCTTGGTGCCCAATTTCATGCCCGAGTTGGGGGAAGGAGGAGGCAGAAAGCAGTGGATGGGGAAGCAGAGTGGGGAGAGGATAGGGGCGTGTGGGTCCCCCACCTGCCTGCTGGCCTTGACCTAGGAGAGGGCGCCATACCCTTGGGGCTGAAGATAAAGGAAAAGCAGACCCCAGATCCTTCTGCCCCATCTTTCCCAGAGAGCCTGGGAATGGTGTGAGGGCCAGGAACCCTCAACTCCGGCTCCCTTTCTGGTTAGGGCCCATGGGGCTCTGGGCTCCACGGGGATGGCACTGCACTGGTCTCTCCCATGCTACCTGGCACCCTTGCCCTTGCCCACAGGGCAGGACCCAGGAGTCCCACCCACCCTGTCTGGCTACTTGTTCCCCAGCACCGGGACAGAGTGCTAACATCCCTTTCCCCTCCTAAACGCTGAGGCTTCCGGCTCACAAAACCCCCTCCTTCACAGGCTCTCATTTAATCCTCACAACAACCTGGAATCAGGCCCTTATTATCTTGGTGGCTGAAGGAGCCACCTTGGAGGTAAGGGGCCTGCCCTGGGTCCCACAGCTTGTGCCTGAACCAGCCGTCTACCAGAACTCTTGCTGCAAATCATGGGGTTTGACCCTCTCCACTCCCAGCACCATTGGCCCCTTGGTGGCCATCTTGGGGAGATGGAGGCAGCTGTAGCTTAAGACTCTGTGCAGAGCTGAGAATGGGGCTGGGAGAGGGGCATGGTTTGGAGTCACTCAGGTCCTTGGACAGAAGCAGGGTCCAGCTTCAGTCCCAGATAGGGGAACCAGATGGGTGGGGCACAGGGCCTCCCAAAGGGTGGGTGGTGGAGTGGGACATGCCTGGGCAGGCAAGCGGGGACACAGAGGGCGGCAGCACACCTGGCGCCCGGCAGCCCGAGCCCGCCAGGCCAGATTCAAAGAGGAGCCGAGGCTGTGATTGGTGGCCTGGTTCCCTCGCTCCACCCCTTCTCTCTCACCTCCCAGGCAGCTGGGAAAGAGGGCTGGAGTAGAGAAGTCCCCTCATCCTAAATCCTTAAGCACCAAGCGGTGGACTGGCAGTGAGCTCAGTTAACTCCCTCCCGTGCTCCGAGCCCTGCCGGGACTCTACCTGGCGTTGGGGCGGCGCTATCAGCCCCAGCGACTCCCCAAGCTGCCAGGCTTCGGTGCCCGGGCCTCAGGTCATCCAAACACCCTCCTCTGAGCCTCCTTCAGCTCACGGCCGCCTCTACTCGTTTTAACCCCAGCTTGTCCTCTCTGAGTGTTCTCTCTTCTCTGACCCCTCTCCCAGTCCAGCCTCTCGTAACGGGCAGCTTCCTGGGCCCTAGCACCTTTCCACTTGGGCACCCCGGCCCTCCGGTGCTGGGGACCCTGCCCTTCGGGCGTCCCCGCGGGGCGGTGGCCCAGGGCCTCCCGGCCTGGGTCCCGAGAGACCCCGCGCGCAGCTGGGCGCGAGGTGGGGTGAGGGTGGGGTTGCGTGCACAGGTTGCGAGGCTCTGAGAAGGGCCAGCCGAGGGGGGGGGTTGGGCAGGAACCCGACCCCCGCCTGCGCCCCACCCCCGGCGCAGATGGAGGGGTACAAGCTGTCCCGGGCCACAGTTCGGTGCTCGGGGTTTTGGCCACGAGGGGCCCGCTGAGGCCGCGGCCAATCACCGCCCGACCCGGCCCCCCCACGACCCCAGCAGCCAATCACGGCCTGGCCCGGCCGCCCCCCCACCCCCCACCCCACGGCGTCCTTTGTTCCCGCTAGCCCCGGCGCACCCGGCGCGGCCCCTGCGGCCGGGCTCCCGGCCTCCGGCCCTGCGACTTCCGCCCAGCTCGGACCAGGCTGCATGCAAGTGTCCGTGTATGCGGTGTGTGCACGCGCGTGTGTGCCGGGTCCGCCCTGCCTGCCCCAGGAGCACTCGGGGCCCGGCCGCCAAGCGCAGGCCTTGCACACTCGTGTGCCCACAGCTGCCCCTACTTGGCCTGGCCAAAGCCCCAGAAAAGGTCCTTGGAGAGGCTGGAGTTTGATCACGGGCTGGGGGCTACGAGTGAGCACCAGGACTGGGCAGTGGTCCAGCTCAGGCCCCACCTTTCCTTCCTGGGCCGCGGTTTTCCTCGCTCTCTCCCGCTTCCTTGCCTTTGCTCAGGCTGCTTCCTTGACTGCTGCCTTTCAGATCCCTGCACCTAATGAACTCAGAGCCTTCCTTCCAGACCTACCTTGGCGGTTGCATCCTCTGTGACGCCTGTGGGGTGGCACATGCCTCCCTCCCGTGTCCCCCCCACTCACCCGTCACGTGTCCCCTCTAGTCTGGGTCTGCGGCATCTGCATCAACCACTGAGGGACTGAGACTCGGCAGCAGCAAGCCCTCATCCCAGGTACTTGGGGGTCACACAGCACCTTCACCTGAGGTTCCACCTGAGGCTGAGGCGTGTTACCCCAGGTCTGCTGTAAGGATTAAAAGAGCTAAAATCTGTGCAGAACAGAGTGAGTGCCTGGTCGCCACACAGGCTGCAGCCCCAGCCATGCCATGGACTTGTCCTCCCAGAGTCCCTGCCACTTCCAAATTCCCAAACAGTGGACATTCCTCTTGCTCTTCCTCCCCCTCCTTTCAGTCCCCTCCCGTGAACTCCACCCTCAGTCCCCTTCGCCCCTCATTTCCTCCACCTTCCGTGAACTCATCCACTCCCAGAACTCCACCTGCCCTGCCCGCACCTGTCTCCTGGGTCCCCTGGAGACCTCCACCTGGACATCACTCAAGCAGCTCAAACCCAGTTTGTCGCGAACCCAAGGTCCTCATCCTGCCACACCTGCCCCTATATCTGTAAAGGACTCACACCCTTGCCATTGCCCAGCCCAGAGACCCAGGTGCCATCCCCACTCCACCCCCTTGCTCACCGTCCACTGTGACCGCGTCTGTGGCCCCAGGTCTGGCTGCCCCACTCTCTCAGGGCCAGTGCCTCGGCCCACGCTCTTCTCCTTTCGCCGTTTCTCCTAACTGGCCTCTTGCTCTCTGCCTCCACAGTCTGCAGGGCCCACTGCTTGCAAGATTCCTCCTCCCATTGCCCTCAGCATCCAGTCTCAAATCCTGGGTGTAACTGACGGGGCCCTGCCTTCCTGGGACAGCCCCAGGCACACAGAAGTACTTCAGTTGAAGCCCTTGACACAGCCAGGAGGTTGGGAGTGGGTCCACCTTGCCAGGGCCTCTAAAAGGAGTGATGCCAGGCACTGGGGCGACCAGAGGAACAGCTAAGGCTGGGGAGTAGACTGGCTCAGCAAACAGGCTCTGCAAACAGGCACACCTGGGTCTGGGTTCTGGCTCTGCACTTGCCCACTCTGTGACTTTGGCTTTGTTACCTACTCTGGCTCTCATGTCCCAGATGGGTTTAATATCGTGTCTTTGAAGGGCTAGAGGAGAACTTAGGGCCCAGGGCCAAGGATGGGCAGAGGCTGCCTCGCCTCCCAGGTACTCCTCAGAGCCTAAGCTTCTAAATCACCTGGGGGCTGGGCAGGGCCTGGGAGGGCAGAGCCAGTCGGGAGGCCTGGGGGAGGAGCAAAGGGGCAGGGGAGAGGAGGGGGGAGGGGAGGCTGACAAAAGAGACCAGCTGCTGTTTGCACACAAACCCCAAGTTGATAATGAGTGGAGGGGCGGGGGAGGGGCGGGGAAATGTCTTGGCAGGAGCCCCTGCCAGCTGAGGAGTCTGCCCAGCACCATCGTGCCCCTCCCTCCACCGCCCCCCACTCTGGGCCCTCGCTCCTCGCACCCAGCTGTACATCTGCTCCTAGGACTGCAGCAGGGGAGGGAGGAAGGGCCCAATGTCGGTGATCTGGGCCCCTCAGCCCAAGGCTCAAATCCTCCCCGTCAGGCCACACACATCCTGAGAGCAACCCTGGGGAAGCCCACAGGAAGGGCTGGAGCTCAGGGGAGCCCAAGGGTGCCCAAGGACTCAGAGCGGGCCCAGACCCCCAGTCTCTGAGCTCCTGGTCAGAATGAAGGCCCTTAGAGGAGCTCTGAGAGCCTGGAGCTTGGAGAGGAGAGGAGGCTCCCAGCCGTGAGACCTGGAAGAGTTCTCTGGCCCTGGGGCCTCCCCACAGGGGCAAATGGTAGACCAGGGCTGGGGGGAAGGCTGGGAGGCTCCTGGCAGCTCCTTGGCCCCCAGTAATGCCAGGAGGGCCCCTGGGTGGCCCATCAGACAGGGTGCAGATAAACAAGGCCCGAGGAAGACCAGCTGGGACCCTGGGTGTCAGGAGTGGGAACGCCTACCGGTGACGCACGCCTGAAGGGTCACGGAAGGTCCCTGCTCCATCGGCACCCAGGGTCTGGCTGGCCTGTTGGCCTCTCCCCAGGGGGAAGAGCTGCCCCCTCCCCACAGCCAGCTCGTGCTATGCGGGCTGTGGGTGCAGCTGACGTGCTGTGCCTGTGCAGGAGTGTGTGCCAGCGTAGCAACAGCTCCCAGGGGCTGGGAAAGGCAGCGCCAGGAGGGGATGGCAGCTCCTGTGCACTCGCCTCCACTCACCACTCCTCTGTCCCCTGATGCTTGAGCTCCCTGTCGACACCTGCTCCAAAAGAGGGTCAGCCTGGCGCCAGGCTCCAAAGACAGAGGCGGGATCTGGCAAACTGCACGCCTTGGGGCCTTGGGCTTCTGCGGGCCGGTCCCTAAGGAGCCGGGGGCCAAGCTTCCCGGGCAGCAGCCTCGAGGAAACGTCCACCCTGTGGCCGGAACACAACTGGGGAGAGGACTGTTCCCCTCAGTTTCCTTCTCAGCGGTTCACTCTCCTCTCAAGGCTGGAATGGGAATGGATGCGGTGGAAGGGAAGAGAGGGAGGTCCAGGGAGGCGGGAGAGCAGTGCAAAGGCTTGGCAATGGGACTGGAAGGGGCCCAGGAGGCTTGGGCCCAGGCGACAGAGGGGCCTTGAATGCCAAGGTGAATGAGGCGTTTGTTTATCCTGGAGTCCGTGAGAACCACAGAGGATGCTGAGCAAGGAGCAATGAGATGGACAGGGCAGTGGGGAGACTGTGACCACAGCCCAGTGAGAGGAGGGAAGGTGGCTCTGGATGTGCGGGAGCGGTGGGCCTGGTGTAGGGGTAACAGCAGGGGTCCTGGGTCCTGGGTGTCACACAGGCCTGTGTTCCAATCCACACCTTGAGCCTCTCTGGGCCTCAGCTCCCTCAGCTGTAATTCGGGGGCACGATGAGGCCTCCCTGGCAGGTTAGTTGGGAGGGTTGGATGATGTAACGCACGCGGGAGCTCTCCCGAAAGCGAACTCTTGTCACTAGTGGGAGGGAAGGGTGGCTGGGATGGGGGCTCGGGCTCCTGAGTCACACGGCGTCCTCCGTGTGGTCAGAGGAGCACGCCATTGCTTCCTGCCCTTCCTGGGGGTGGGGAGAGGTGGCGCACACAGTGAGAGTGCTGATGGGCTGCGGGCAGGCAGGGGCCGGTCCGGAAGTTCAGGATGTGTCCCTGAGCCCAAGCTCAGCCTGAGCAGGGGCGGGCAGAGTAAGAACAAGGGGTGTTGGGGTGGCGGCCTGCAGAGCAAACCGCTTCCAGCTGCTCCAGGGCCCCCGTGCAAGGCCTGGGTGCCACAGGGAAAAGGTGGGGTGGGATCACGAAGGCAGCACCCCACCATGTTCTAGATGGTGAGCGGGGCTTGACGTCAAAGGCTGTTGGAGGGCAGAGAAATAAAGCTGTTCTTCTCCCATCCCAAGTGTGTGCACAGGTGCCCGTTTTGTTGAGCCTGAATGAGTGTGTGTTCAGGGATTTCACAAGTGAGCACAGGACCAGCCTTGGCAGGAGGCTTCAGGGGCACCGAGCCCTGAGGATGGAGAATGCCCACAAGACCCCAAGGCCAGTGCTGAGAAGGCCGGCCCAGTGCCACCCCGAGAGGGGACCAGGCTGGCTGCGGCCCAAGCGCTTACCCGGCCCACCCTCCCAGGCCCAGGCCACAGAGGAGGCATTGATGGCAAAAGAGGCGCCCGGAGGCCTCTGCAGCTGGTGCAACGTGGGCACCGCTGGGCCTTGGAGGGGGAGAACGATGATCCCTGCAGCACTCAACCTCCATCAGACTTCGGGGCCCAAGTCTGAGCATTTGTGGTCAGTGTGTGTGCCCCAAGCAGACTCATCCTGAGATGCTTCCGTGTGGCAGGCAGGGGTGCCTGACTCAGGGCCCACACACCCCAGAAGGAGAAACCTTGGGCCTTCCCTCCAGGTGTTGCCAGGAGGCAGAGGGCCCCCATCTACACTCATAATGGACAGTCTCAACCTTGCCTAGACTCCTTCAGTGACCCTCCGCCACCAGGCAGAATCAGGGCACCTGTGCCCGGCCCACCTCTCAGGTCTTGCTTTTCCCACTGGACTCCCAGAAGAGCTTCCGCCTCCCTGGGACGCCCCCCGCCTCCCTCTCTGACTCTCTGCTCTCTGTGTCCTGAGCCCATTGGGCCCTCACAGGCTCATCCACCTTGCCCGCCTGTTCAATTCTCAGGCTTTACCTCCCCCTCAAGCCTCAGCTCAGGCTTGCCCTCCCCACGGAGCCTTCTGGGATTGCTCCAGGCCAGTTTAGGCCCTTCTGGGCTCTCCCTGCATTTTGCAGGCACCTCCAGTGTCCTTATCATCTTAATTATTATGCTAGATTATAATAGCTCACATGCAAAGCTCCTTAGGGACAGAGGGCTCAAGTATCTTCCTCTCTTTCTCCTTGTAAGCACCGAATAAACATTAGAGTGGCCAGCGGTCAACTCTGCCCCTCCCAGCCTGCCACTGATGCCCACATGAGCTGTCCACTCCAGGGACCACCTAGCCAGAGTGCTTTCAGAACAGGCAACTGCTTCAAGGCAAGCCAGGCTCCTTTCACCCATACCCGAGCCCAGGGGGACAGATGTGTGCTCTGACACACACCCTCACACAGACAGGCACCCACCAGACATAGAGACACAGGCCCGCTCAGGCATGGACTCAGGCACTCAAACACACCTGCACACACAAACAAATACAAGCACAGGTGTGCACACACTGACACATTCTTATGCAGACACAGATATACACACACCTACACACACATATGCACACAGACACATCTGCAGACACGTGCACAAGACCCTCACAGACATGTACATACACTTGCACACACAGAACACACGTGCACACACTGGGACTCACCAGTGCACACACAGCCAGGCCTTAGGGCAGGAGGAGGGACTGCTGATCTAGGGCCGCAGCTGCCACCTCCTTCCTCCCAGAGCCCCCAGGCCGGCAGAGGGCGCCCGAGGGCTCTTCCCTCCAGACCCAGCCCTGGCAGGAGGGAGAGTGCGCGGTTGCCACCCACCCTCCTAAGTTAGGTCCCCTTTGTTCCCCCACCCGGAAGGAGGCCAATGTGCCTGGGGAGCACCCAGCCATAGAGTCCTCCGGGCCCTGATCGTTCGCACTCATCTCGGCCCCGAAGATGAGCCTGGGGGGCCACCGGACAGTGGGAGGACCGAGGCTCAAGGCCAGTGCCGGGCACGGGAACAGCAGTGACCACAAGGAGGGAGAGCCGGCCCATCGCCCACTGCCTGTGCAGGCAGGACCATGCAGCCCCCAGGGCCTGGCAAGCCCACACCCCTCACAGGCCTGCAGCCCTTCCTCCTGCCCCACTGTCTCCCTGCGTATTTAAGTGTTCTCCCCTGGAGGGGGACTGCCCAGGAACACTGAAATGGGAGCAAGAATCCCAAAGGCAAGCCGTACACCCTCCCCCTTTGCCAGTGCTCAGCTCTTCCGGCCCCATCGAGCCACCGGTAAGGCCTTTGATCTCCTAAGGACAGACGCCTGAGGTCTCCCTCACCTCCCACCCAGAAACCCAGAATCCTGGGGTTGTGCTAAGTAGATTACACACGGGAGTCGTTCAAGACCTGCCTCTGCTGCTTACAAGTTAAGGGCCTTGGGTGAGTACTCTACCCTTCTGAGCCTCGGTTCTCTCATCTGTAAAATGGGCATCCTTAACAGTTCGTACCTCCTTGCAGGTGGATGTGAGGACAAACAAGGCAGCAGAGCCCTGGTTTGGGGCCCAGCACACAGTGTGTAGAAGTTGGCTCCCTGCTGTGATTCCTGTGTGCTGACCCATCTTCTGGCTGAGCCTTTGGGGCAGCGTTAGGACGCCCAGCAGAGGGCCACGCAGTATGTGCTCACTAAACCCTGGGACATGGACAGGATGGGGGCAGCCTGAGGATGCTGCACCTGTGCCATCAGCAGACAGCACATGTCAGGGAGAGGCTGGCAAGACGCCAGGCCACGTTCTGCAAGCGGTTGGTTTCTCGGGGATGTGAGCGTCTATTCCTGGTGGGGCTGAGCTCTCAACCTGGTTCTTCCTCCTTCTTCTCCAGGAGGGGAGGGCGACGCTGGGCCTCCCCATCCGCTCCTCCCCACTCCCTTCCTAGTTGTCCACCATAATTAGGCTCTTTGCAGCTCAGGAGAGGATGTCCGTGCCTCCCCTCCACTCCCAGACTCAGGCTCGCCCGGAGAAGGGGTCTCCTCTCCCTCAAGCGCAGTGCTGCCCCTTCTGCAGGCAGGTGGGGAGCCCTGGCCAAGCCTGCGGCAGGGGTGGGCCCTCCTGTCCCCTGCTGCCTGGCCCCTTGCTCAGCGGTCAGCCGTGCGTGGGGCTCGGCAGGGCCCAGGCAGGCTGCTCTGAGCATTAGCGGCCGGCCTCGCTCCAAGTGAATTAGCTGGTCCTCGGGGAGTGCGCGCTGAGGCCTGCAGACTCCTGGCACTGGCCAGTGATTCATTCACCACAGCCTCACCCCTGCCAGAGGCCAGCAGAGTCCCTGCCCCCCAGCCCACCGGCCAGACTGGAGACTGGGGGGCAGGAGGCTGGTGCCCAGAGCAGCCCAGGCTGCCCGTCCATCTGCCCCACCATCCTATTAATCAGGCTGCTCCCCACTCCCTTGGGTGGTGCTTGCATCCATCCGCGGGCCCCTCCCGCACGCAGGCCTGGTGGCCCTGGACCTGCGCCCGGCCCTGCTTCCGCCAACCTGGCCCACCCCACCAGGCTCTGTATCCCACTCCCTTTGTCCCCCGGGCACCTTGAGTGACCCAAGGGAGGCCCCCTCATCCTTTTTCCTCCTCCCTCTGTGCCTTCCTGCCCCCCTCAACCGAAGCCCTGGGATCCACTTAACTGGTCTTGATGAAAACCAGAGGCTCTGCCCATGTATAGGAGGCTCCTGGTAACTGCCTGGGGCCAGTCCCTGCCAGCCTCGGGCCGGGGCCCTGCTTAAAACTCAGGCGGGCGGGGAAGGCACAAGCTTGGTCTCTGCCACAGAAACCCTTAGGAGCCCACACGCATCCTCTGATGGCCCCCCTCCTCGCTGTCATTTACTCAACAGGAGATAGATGTTCAGAAGCAGGTGTTGCTGAATGAATGACTGCCCTCCCTCACCGCAAATGCGACTTCTCTTCATCAACGCATGTGACTCATATCTTGTCAAATCTCTCTGGCTTGAAAACTGTCCTACTGCAGCTACAGAGTGGAAAGCACCCACATTTCGTGGCCAGAAACCTGAATTCCGGGGCCAGCCTGCTGTCCATGCGCTAGCTGATCACTCCTCTGAGCCAACAGGTCCCCGTCATCATGTGGGGCTGGTCCGTCTCCAGGTTGGCTGTGAGGATTAGAGGCGTTTTATCTTGTGCAGGGAATGCAGGCCAAGAGATACCACCCAAAGGCAGCCACAGAGGACTCGCTCAAAGTGCTCTTCCTGGGGGGCCTCTCTAGCACATATGTGTGCAATTTCCCCTCTATTGTTCTATAATCGTTGATGGTCGCTCTGTAATTGCTCTCAAATGGTTTAATCATAATAAATAGCATCTGCAGAGCAGTTTACAGTTGGCAACTGTAACTCTTCCCTCATCCCCTTCCCACCTTTACAAAAAGAGACTGAGGCTCAGAGAAGTTAATTGACTTCTCTAAGACCACACAGTGAGGAGGCGGCCTAGCTCACCCCTCCCCAGGCTATAGGGCCTACTGGGCCCCAGGACACTGTGTCCTCAGTTCCAGGCAGGGGAGGGAGGCACCGGGAGGGAGCTTGGCAGGAGGCGAGGAGGCTACCTGGGAGCTGATGGCCGGTGGGGAGGTGGGCATTTCACTAGGCGCAAGGGCATCAGTGCAGGGTTGTGTGCTCACCTGTGTGTGCAGGTAGGCGTTCAGGCTGAGACCAGGTGACCCCCAAAGGGGGCTTATTTAGGGATCATGCTTCCCAGGGTGAGAAGTGGAACTAGGTTAGCTCCACAGTCCCTTTCTGTTCTTGGGTTTAGGTGAGTCGGCACCTTCTAGAAAAAGACTGGGCCAAATGAAACGCTTCCACTGGAGCTGAGGATCCATTCTCACCCAGATACGCTGCATTATTAGCTGTTTGTTTGATTTGCTTGTTTGCTGTTGTTGTTTTGGTCAGAAAACCAAGGCACAAGGGAGGTACGTGGACTTGTCCCAGAGGCACAGTGAATGAGAATGGGAGATGGAGACAGCAAAGCAAGGGGCCACAGGAGGGAGGGTTCTGCTGGAGGAAAGGGGGTGGGGCAGGGAGGAGCGATCAGCGGGGAAGGCCCCCAACCCACCCGGAGCAGCCTCCTCATCTCTGCGTCCCAGCTCAGAAGATGCCTCCTCTGGGAAGCCCTCCCTAACTGCTCAGGCAGAGCTTGTCTGCTCTCTCCCCTAGGTTCTCGCTGCTGTGGCCTTCATCACACACAGTGTGTACCTTCCCTTCTGTGCCTGCCTCCCTCACTGGGTGGTGACCAGGGCAGGGAGTGTGTGTGTGTGTGAATGCTAACAATCGGGAAGGTTTAAAAATACAGAAAAGTACAAAGGAAAATAAAGCAAACACCTGTGTACCTGCAGAGACTGGCTTTGTGCTCCAGCCCCCAGATGGGAGGGATGCTTGCATGACTACAAACATTGTAAGCACACACTTACGTCTACACATGCGTGAACACACACGTCTGGCTCACACTCACGAAACATGTCACCAGACATGGCTATGTGTTCACGGTTGCACTTAAAGGCACGTGCACACCCGTAATCGGGAGGTAGAAGGACTGGAACGGGGCCTGGACCAGAGAAGAGAGAAGCTGGGCCAAGGCCAGGGGTGTGCCTGTCTGCCGAGGGTTTCCAGGCCAGCAGCAGGCCTGCCCCCGGCTGCCATTCTCACCCCGTGCCTCTGTCTTGTTAGGCGAGGCGGGCTCCCCCATCACTGGGAGCCCATGAGTAAGGCACCAGGGTTGGGGCTCCCTGACCCTATTTCTGGGGTTTCAGGCTGTGACACTTCCTGGCCTCTCCTGTCAGCCCCTTTGCCTCCTATCCCCTCCAGCAGCCTGGAGGCAGCAGGCAGCCCTGGCTCCTGGTGACTTACTCACGGTTGCAGCCACTGTGGACAGGTAAGAACTGCGGTCCCCTGGGAGCGGGACCCCAGGGCAGGGATCAGAGCCTTCAGGGCAGAGCTGGGTGACCTTGGGGCTAACACCATCAACCTCATGGCCACAGTTTCTTGAAAGGCAACAATCATGAGCTTTGTAAGCTGAGAACAAAAATTACCACCAAGTAATAATAATAAAAGTTACCAACAAGCTCTAAGTTGTGGGTTGCTTTCTTTCTTTTTTTTTTTAAATTAATTTATTTTTGGCTGTATTGGGTCTTTGCTGCTGTGCGCGGGCTTTCTCTAGTTGCGGCGAGCGGGGGCTACTCTTCTTTGTGGTGCAAGGGCTTCTCATTGTGGTGGCTTCTCTTGTTGTGGAGCACAGGCTCTAGGCGCGTGGGCTTCAGTAGTTGTGGCACACGGGCTCAGTAGTTGTGGCTCGTGGGCTCTAGAGCACAGGCTCAGCAGTTGTGGCGCACGGGCTTCGTTGCTCTGCGGCATGTGGGATCTACCTGAACCAGGGCTCGAACCCGTGTCCCCTGCATTGACAGGTGGATTCTTAACCACTGCGCCACCAGGGAAGTGCATGGGTTGCTTTCTTACTGAGATGTGAACAAAATGACCACTGCCCAGTGTCCTGGAAGAGCTCAAATCCCCCTCCCCATATCCTGCGAGCAATTCCACTCTCTCCATCTGACCCCAACTCAGCTCCAGGCCCACGTGGGCACATCCAGGGCTTCACATGTTCAGCTGGACTCAAGGTTCTGAGCCTCAGACGGCAGCTGGGAATTGAATTTGAAGAGTGTCCCCTCTGCATTTCACTGAGAATTTGTGAGGCCCTTGGGGTCCTGGGCCTTCCCCAGGAAGCCAGTTCAGGGAGTGAGGGGGAGCCAGGTGGGGCGGTGGGTCTTCCCAGCCTGCCTTTGGGTTCTCTGAGGGACCAGCCCAGGCTCAGCCAGGGAGCATCCACGTTGAAAGTCCCAGGAAAGGGGCAGGAGGCTGTGGGCGGCTCCTGTTCTGGGCTCCTGCGGCTTGTTCCTGGCAGGGTTGGACCACACTTCCTTGGGCTGAATAGCATGCCAGCATTCGGAACATTCCCGTCACGAGAGAGCCAACTCTGAATTATGTGGTGTAGGTGCCATAGAGGGGGCCATGGAGAGGGGAGGCTGATTTTTCCCTCATCCTTAAATAATGCAATGAATTTTGCCATTTCTTGGAAAGTCCCCCAAAAGACAAAAGAATGATAACAGGGAAATGGAGTGGGATGGAAGGGAAGTGTGAGGGAGGGGCAGAATCACCCAGCCACGTCGGGGCAGGTAGGGGATGCTGGGAAGGGCTGGAAGAGTTGGGGGCAGCCTCTTCAGGGGCCAGGGCAGGGGCCAAGGGAGGCCGGCGCTGGGCGGCCGGGGTGACGTGGAATGACCTGTCTCTACCCCACCAGCTCCCTCCAGGGGCCTCCATTTCCTTTTCTGTATAATGGGGCACCTACCTGGATTGGTGTGAGGATTGGTGTGAGGCTTAAAGGGCATAACCTGAGAGAAAGTGCTTTGGTATAAAGGGCTCCAGCTTGTTTAATTATCATGTTAATTAATTTAGGCCTTGGTTCTAAAGTTCATAAAAATACCTAAAGGCCAACAGGAAAAAAAAAAAATCACTGAAGAAGTTGGGCTAAGGGAAAATAGGGTAAGAGTAAGAGCGGGTAGGGCTAGTTAGTCTCATCTGCCTCGGGGTGGGACCCAGAAGGGCCCTCAGGGTGGGTGCTGGGCTTCTGGCAGCCCAGACAGAGAAGGACATTGCTTAGTTGTAAGACACGGAAGATCTATAAAGAAAAACTGAAGCAAGTTATTCGGGAGAAGTCTTTTTTTTTTGGCCGTGCCCTCGGCGATGAATGCGAGGAGTCCTAACCATTGGACCACCAGGGAATTCCCCAGGAGAAGCCTTAGGAGGGTGTAATTGATCCCCATTTTACTGGTGAGAAAACTGAAGCTCATGGAGGTTAAATCGTGTCCAAGAACTCATGCTAAGACACAGAGGCAGGAGAGGAGGAACCCTGGTCTGATGGGCTCCTGCCCCCCACAAGAGGACAGCGGGGGGGACCTGGCGTTTGTGCTTCTAACCATCGGGCTACACTGCCCTGCTGAGGCCTGAGAGGAATTTGTCCCGTGGGTTGCTGTAAAAGGAACATTGTGCAATGTTGTGCTTCCACAGCCCAGAGCAAGGCCGTGGTCAATGGTAGCCTGGAGAAATGTTTAAGGCATTGTTGCCAATTGTCTACTGATGTCACGAAAAAGCTCAATGAAGCAGCCTGGGAGTACTTAGTTTTCAGCAGGCTAACTTTCCGGTGAGCCCTCAGCAGCAAACAGTTGCAAAACGCGGTCCGCCCCCCCCCCCCAGGATATCATATCCCACCAGAAAGAATCTTGCCTCAACCAGAAAGCACTCATCTGGGGAGGCTCCTCTGCTCCTTCTGCAACCTGAGGGGCATCTGCTGGGGGATAAGCGAGCGCCTCAGCTGGTGAAAATAACCTCCTTACCCATCGACAGAGGAAAGCCCAGGATCCTGTCCATGGTTCGAGGATGGCGGGGTGGGCACAGGCTGATAAGGATAGGATCGCCTGTGACCAGTGACTTTTCCCTTTGAAAGCTGGGGCTGCACCTGTTTACATATATATATATATATATATATATATGTAATAGAGAGAGACAGACAGACAGACAGACAAAGACAGAGAGAGACAGAGAGAGACGGACAGAGAGAGAGACAAAGAGACAGAGACAGAGAGAGACAGAGAGAGACAGAGACAGAGAGAGACAGACAGAGACAGAGACAGAGACAGAGACAGAGAGAGAGAGAGACAGAGAGACAGAGACAGAGAGAGACAGAGAGAAAGGGGGCACTTGTATTCTTTATTTTTAAAAGTTTTATTGGAGTCTAGTTGATTTACGATGTTGTGCTGTACAGCAAGGTGAATCAATTATACATATACATGTATCCACTCTTTTAAAAATTCTTTTCCCATATATGCACCTGGTTTTAAAGCCCAGCTCTGCCATGTACTTTGGGCAACACCCACCCACTTTGTGCCTCAGCTTCCTCTTTTGTGAGGTGGGGATAACAAGCCAGATAGGATTGAATGAGCTACTGTGGGTCTAGAATTCAGAACAATGTCTGACCCAGACTTTGTTCAGTAAACAGGAGCTGCCTTTCTCACGTGGCCTCTCTACCGCTTACACCTCAGTGTGCCGGGGTTGCAGCTGTGTCACTTGCTCAGTCCCGGTGTGGCAGGTCTTCAGGGTTCTAGCCCAGTAGCCATGCCTTAAGGTGGAAGGGCGCATCTGGAATGTCTCTGCTTGGTTGAAGCAAGGCAGATTTCAGAAGTACCCTCTTCCCTCTGACCCTCCTGCCCCACGTTCTTGTTCGTGTGCCTGTGTGGCTTGTTTCCATGTTGGAGCTGCCCAGACTGTCTCGCCCCTGCTCTCTCCCTCACCTTTTACCCCGACTTCAGGCTCTTGCCAAGACCTACTTGCTCGAGGAAGCACCCCTGACCCCTCTGGTCTGCCCCGGCCTTTGGGTTTTTAGAGCTGGTGTCAGCCAGGGCCTGTCATTCATCGAGAAGGAGGGTGGGTGGCATGGAGCCCTGACAGCCAGGGCCGAGGGGGCTCTAGTCCTGGCCAGGGGCCACACTGGTGGCAAATCGGGCTCCTATTCTGGGTCCCAGGGTCTCCATCTATAAAACGAGGCTCTTTCCCATCCTCTCCATCTGCAGGGGCGTTTGCCATAACTGTTTGAAGCGGGTTCAATTCTTCTCTTCTCCTCTGGCACAGGGCAGGCGTTAACGTCCAGGATCGGGGCTGGCGCAGTGGGTCGTCGGGCATGGTTCCATTTGATTCAGAGCAACTGAAGGGTCATTTCTTGAAGTATAGACAGATGTATAATGCACAGGGCCATGCCGAGCGAGGACACAACCAGACCTGCCCCTGTCACCCCAGCCTGCAGGGAGGGGAATGCTTACACAATACGCCCAGAAATCCCCTCTCATTTCAGCCCAGATGATGCGAACAAGGTGGGGAGGGTAAAGGGACTTGCTTAGAACGAGTGTCCATCAAGCCTAGGAATGGATCCTGCAGCCCCTGGTGCGCCCCAATCCTCCTGGTAGCCCCGTGAGGAAGAAAGGTAGGACTGAGGAGAGGAATCCTGGAGAGTCCCCACCACTGCCAGGCGACGGCCTTCCACGAGGCTGAAAGCTTTACGTAATCAGAAGCTGGGGCTCTCAGCTAAGCTTTTCTTAAGGCTTGTCCTGCTCTGCTCTAGAGCTGTTTCATCTCATGCAGGCTCACTTGTTAACATTAATCATTAATTTCTAATTTCCCTTTTATCTGTTTCTACAGGTATTCAGAGCACATTTTACTTCCATCATGGAATGCTCCTTGTTTAATAGTACTGGTGGCTTCTGAAGAACATTCTGGAATACACTTTATCATCCCGAAAATCTTAATTGAGGAAGCCTCCAACCTATCACATATGGCCCAAGAGGAGACTGATTACTACCAAGGTGATAAATACTTCAGGGGGTCTCAAAACCATGTGTTGGCCAAGGACTTTGCACCTCAGAGCACTGTGGCCCTGTGAACAAGCCAGGACGGGGTGGGGACCAACAGCCATGCTGTTGTCTCCCTGGGACCTGCGTCATATTCTACCCTCCACTTAGCGAGTGGGAAAACGGAGGCCTTACCAGCAGCCAGGTGGATGCAGAGATGTCTGGCCTATGCTTCTGAGGCAACACTCTTCAAGCACCTAAATGGTGAGAGAGAGTGGCCTGCCCTGGAGAAAGCTGCTAAGAGCCAGTAAACAGTAGAGTTCCAGGCCTGGCCACGATGCAGCGTGTTGAGAACACACTGCAGCTGAGGAGGCCTGGGGAGCTCTCAGTTCAGGTGCGTGAGCTCTGGCTTTCCTCCCAGGCTTTAAATGCACGTGGGGCTTGCACTTCCCTAGAAAAGGTGCTGCCAACTTTCTTTCCCTTCCGTGGGGAGGTCTGAGTTCTGGGGTAATGGTTTGTCCTGTTTTGAGATTTTCCTATAGAATTGTCCAAGTGAGAGCCTCACTTTTTTTTTTTTTTTTTTGTGGTACGCGGGCCTCTCACTGTTGTGGCCTCTCCCGTTGCGGAGCACAGGCTCCGGACGCACAGGCTCAGCGGCCATGGCTCACGGGCCCAGCCGCTCCGTGGCATGTGGGATCTTCCTGGACCGGGGCACGAACCCGTGTCCCCTGTATCAGCAGGCGGACTCTCAACCACTGCGCCACCAGGGAAGCCCGAGCCTCACTTTTTGTCCCCTGTGAAATTCTCAGAAAACCTCTTGGAGGAGAGAACATTTTTTTAAAGGAGACTGAAATCTCCTCCCCCAGTTCTAGAGACCCTTGCTCCCACCTGGACCTGGAAACCAACAGATTCCTATGCTCGCGACCATCACTGCACGTGGCATCTGCAAGCCCTCCTGGGAGGGTGCGGGAAGTCCTGGTCCCAGCGTCACCAGCTTGCTCTGTGGTCTTCCCTAAGCCCCTCAGTCCTTCTGCTCTACCATGTGCAAACCAAACGCTCCCAGCGCCACCCTGGCTTCTCCACGGTAGAGAAGCAGAATCCAAGCGGGAAGCTGTTTTGGGATTGAGGGCTACAGGACCCTTCTTCCTGACGGTGCGTCATAGGTTTCTTGAGAAATGCCATACTTACCAGTGTGTGAATAAGGACCCGACCAGGGTAATCAGTGTGTCCGGTGGTGCATCCAGGAGTTTCCTAGTTGTAGCACTGAGAGTTCTGCCTCTCGGAGAGCTGGTCACCCTGTCTGTACCTCCCTTTGGTGTAAGACAGTGAGCAACTCCTGGCTGGCGGTGGGTCCTCCATCCCACATACCTTCTCCTCCCAAACAAGACTCGGGGGGCTCCTCCGCCAGGGGTGAAGGAAAGGTGGAAAAGACCCATTTGAGTTTTTTTTTTTAATTTTAATTTTTTTTTTTCGGCTGCGTTGGGTCTTCGCTGCTGCACGCAGGCTTTCTCTAGTTGTGGTGAGCGGGGGCTACTTTTCGTTGTCGTGCGCGGGCTTCTCATTGCGGTGGTTTCTCGTTGCGGAGCATGGGCTCGAGGCACGCAGGCTTCAGTAGTTGTGGCACATGGGCTCGGTAGTTGTGACTCATGGGCTCTAGAGCGCAGGCGCAGTAGTTGTGGCGCACGGCCTTAGTTGCTCTGCGGCAGGTGGGATCTTCCCGGACCAGGGCTCGAACCCGTGTCGCCTGCACAGGCAGGTGGATTCTTAACCACTGCGCCACCAGGGAAGCCCCCCATTTGAGTTTAACAGAGAAGAGGAAAGAGGAAGGTTCAAGATGTCAAAGAGCCTGCCTCTCCCAACTTCAAGCTTAACTGGACTGGGATTTCTGGCCTGGCCTAGAGCACCTAGACCCTCAGCTAGGGCCCGCTCTTGGCTCCTGTCTTGCTGGGTTTCTATGCAGGGCTGGGTGGCAGGAAGGGACAGGTGTGGAGACGCCTCGTAAAATGCCTCCTCGTGGTCACACTGAGTGTTGCCGCACAGGGTTGCCTCCTCGTACGTGTTTAACCTCTCTTCAGGCGCACTGCTCTCGCAGGCATTCCCAGGCAGGGCTACAGGGCATGCGCCCACACACGTGCTCCCCCAGCTGGCACCTTCACCTGCCACCGTGATGCTGGGCCCACGCACTCACAAAGGGTACCCAGAGCTTAAGCAAAACACCCACTCGAGCTATGCAGATAGGCCCACACACGCTCGATAGATGCAGGGAAGAGGGACTGGGAAATGGCACAGGCCAGCAGAAGATTCCTGGAGACACCATGGCATGAGTGTGCTCAGGGGGCGGCAGTGGCACTGTACAGGGCACACACACCTCCCCCTGCGTCCTTAGCACGCCTCCAACAAGGACTCCAGTTTGCCATCAGTTTGGGAGCAGGCCCTGAACTTCAAGAGATGTTCCACCCTCTCCCTGCCAGGAAGGAGCCTTTGGGTGGCCAGACCTGTGTGGGTACCAGGGCCTTCTGGCCGAGCTCCCCAGGAGAACGGGCAGGCCCAGGCGTGCTGCACAAGAGAGCAGGCATGTGGGGGGTGCTCTTACACAATCCCAGCTGGGCTCAGCAGGGCGGGAGAGTTGAAAGGCCCCTGGAAGCTCCCCAGGCCCTGATGCCTGGGCAAGGAAACCACAGCCTGAAAGTCCTGGGTTTCTAAAGGCGGGATATTTTCGAGGCCTGTTCCATTCAGGGTGCCTCTCAGACTCTGTCATTCCTCTGAGGCCAGAGGGGCTGCCAACATGTTGGGCACCGAATCATAGGCTTCCAGAAACTCAGCTAGGCTGGTGCCCTCATTTCCCACTGAGTATGGGAAGAATTTTCTGAAGACATTGTTCCTTTGTCCAGAGTCCTGCCAAAACTGTGAAACCAGCCCACTTAGGTACAGATGGCAGCTGGAAGATGGAATCCTGAGAACACTGACAGTTTTCCTGGATGTGCCAAACCCTATTTTAAGCACTTTCTGAATATTAACTTGTTCAGTTCCCACCATGACTGTGGAAGGTAGGTACTATTTTTGTCACCTTCATTTTTTAGAGGTGAGGAGGTAACTCTCCCAAATTCACACAGCTAGCATGTGGCAGGGCTGGGATTTGAACCCAGGCAGCTTTAACAGCATTTATATTCTTTCTGATCTCTTGGAAATCAAAATTGTGAGATGAACAATTAGGAATATGTTGGAAATGGCTTAGGAGCAAGAATTGCAAACATATGTGCCTACAGGGTCAGGCAAGTGAAATAAATGTGTGCCTCAGGCCTGCAGAGAGAGGCCTGTTGTCCAACTGAGAGTGTGTAGGCAACCAATCCAGAGGTGTCCCTAATGCAAATTCCCTAAAAACAAAACTTGCCTGGAGGCCATTTGGGTCCCCTGGCTTAGAGCAGCTCTAACCTAAGCCCAGTGCACTTCAGGCTGTAAACAGACCAGGGACAGGAAATGTGGGCTACCAGGGCATACCAGTTTGTCTTTGGGTGGGGGGGAGTTTGAAAGGCTACAGAAGCAGCAAAGGGCAGAGATGCATCCAGTAAGTGAAAGTGATAGGGGATAGGAAGAACACCCCGTTCAGAAACAGCAAAGGAGGGGAGGGGTTGCGTGTCACTGGAGGAATGAGGCTCTTGATTAGCCTAAATAACTCCTTCACTTATGAGCTGTCAAATACCACACTTCTATGGCAAGATGGAGGTCCAAGTACACTTTTTTTTTTTTGGCTGCGTTGGGTCTTCATTGCTGTGCGTGGGCTTTCTCTAGTTGCGAGCGGTGGGGGGGGGGCTACTCTTCGTTGCGGTGTGCAGGATTCTCATAGCAGTGGCTTCTCTTGTTGCGGAGTACGCTCGAGGCGCGCGGGCTTCAGTAGTTGTGGCACACGGACTCAGTAGTTACGGTTTGTGGGCTCTAGAGCGCAGGCTCAGTAGTTGTGGTGCATGGGCTTAGTTGCTCCGCGGCATGTGGGATCTTCCAGGACCAGGGATCGAACCTGTGTCCCCTGCATTGGCAGGTGGATTCTTAACCACTGCGCCACCAGGGAAGTCCTCCAAGGCCATTTCTGATCCATCGCTCATCTAACAACGCAGATTCCTCCATTCTAGGCTTTTAGCCTCAACTTAGTCACTGATTCACTTGGTTACTCCAGGTCCCTTGGTCTGCTTTCCTTTTTTCTTTTTTCTTTTTTTTTGGCCAGTCGCCTGGCATGAGGCATCTTAGTTCTCTGACCAGGGATCGAACCCGTGCCCCCTGCAGTGGAAGTGCAGAGTCTTAACCACTAGACTGCCAGGGAAGTACCCTCTTGGTCGGCTTTCTTGACTTGTTAAAAGGAGAGTGATATAATATTAGAGGCTGAACCTATAAATTTGCCGATTTTCAACTGGTTTTGACCTATAAAAAACATCAATTTCATATAATTCAACCCTATAATTGTCCTACCTACTTTGGAAGGTGTGGAGAATAAATGAAAATGCTTGAAGCATGAGCCAAAGGCTTACTGCCATGTACACACCAGGCAGTCAGTGCTCAGTGAAGGTAAATGCTGGTTCCAGAACCAGGTGGACATGAGCCTTCCTTACCCACTTCTAGCAAAGTCAGCTGCATAGGCACAGGGCCAGGCAAAGCAGTTTTTCGAGGGAAATTCACATTCATCCAGTTGGATCCACCCCCACCCCTGGCCCCCCATAATGGCCAGAACCCAGAAGAGTCACGTCCAGTCTTCAGCCGTGGACACAGAGAAGACTGCCCGATGCCACTATCCAGACAGGGAAGAAGGCTCAATCGCTTAAATGCGGCACAGAACAAGCTCTCAATGCATCTGGGTTTTGTGGACCAAACAATCCCCTCCAGGGTAACCAGAGTTTAATGGTTGCGCCGCAGGTAAAAGGCGCTCTTCTACCCCATTTATGATACCGCACAATCCCTCCACGTCTCGGATAATGTGACACAAAGGAAGGGTCGCGGCCGCAGCAGCCAAGGAGAACCTTCCTCCTCTGGGGCGAAGGGCGGCCTCAGGTCCGCGTCGCAATGAAGGCAACTGATGGCGGGCGGGAGTGGACCGAACAAAAGGTTTGGACTCGTGGTCCTCACCATTGCGAGTCCCTTGGATTGGCGCGCGCCCGCCCTGGGGAAAATCCCACCTCCAGCCATTGGGGCGCCCTGGGGCAGGGCGGGGACCCGGAGGGCGCCCCCTCCGCCGCTGCGTAAAAGGGACGGGATGGCGACCGCCAGGCAGCGGGAGGTGGCGCCGTGCCCCTGCCCTGACCAGCACCTGCCCCACGTTTCTCCCCGCCAAAGGACAGGGAGCCCGGGCTTCTCCCTCCCTAAAGGACAATTCGCTTGGGAAAGCCCCCACAGGCCAGCGGCCAGACTGGCAGATGTAAAGGGGATGCGGGCCTGAGGCGCGAGGGACAGGGGGAGTGGGAGGGGACCCAGATCCGGGTGGCCCTACGCGCCTGCTCGCGGCTGGGCAGCCGAGTCCGGGGCCTGGGGAGGCAGCCGGGAGAGTGCGGGGTGAGCTCAGTTAACGGGGTCTCGCGGTGGGAATGGGGCCACTTGGCCCCTGAGCTAAGAAAGCCAAGAAGGGCGACCCACTCAGCCTCTCCTCTCGCCCCCGACTTCAAGCACTGCAGGACTTGGCATCCGTCCCTCTTCCATAATCCCAGACTCCGGGTTTTCTCCATTCCCAAATCGGCGGCCCCAAGAGACAGACAGCGGAACCTGCCAATGGCAAGACGCAAAGCGTCAACTTTGTGTTCGCCCGCCACTCTCAGCCAGTGTGCACTCGCTTCTCCCGAGTCCCGCCTTCCGTGTCGGGCGCCCCCTTCTGGCAACACGGGGATGAACCCTATCTGTCGCCATCTTGTGTGTGGCACAGGTATTTTCCTGGACCGTCTTTCCACTTATTCTAATCTTTCCTCCCACACAGCTGGTTTCTTAGTTCGACAGCCAAATGCGACGGTGATAAGGAGAGTGTCGCCGACGGTTTTCAGATAGTCCGAGTGGGTTGGGTCGCCACGTCACGCCAGGCTTGCCGAGTCCAACGCCATCTTGAGTGTGGCGTCTTAATGGTTCCCTTCTTCGGGCTCCGCGTGTTCCCTAAATGGCGCCCCAAACTTCATGGAGCCCCCAAGGACTAGATCAACTGGTCTAAGGGACGATTATTTTCCCTCGAATAACCCCGCAAAGAATAAGTTCATGTGCCCTTGGCAGAGTCTTAAGCGGTGTGGGAGAGCGATAGACTCGAAGGCCGGGCCCTGGAAGGATCCCAGTAGCTGTCGCGACGGCAGTGACCGCTCGGGGCAGGCGCAAACCAGAAACCTAAAGTGCGGGGACCGTTGTGTGGTGCGACGCCCGCGGGCTGTCCTGTTCGAGGGCAGAGCCTACACAGGCTCTCGAGTCCCCTCGATGCACGAATCCCCGAGTGTGCGTGCTTGGCACGGAACCCACTCGTAGGCTGGCTTAGGCGGCAGACGCCGGGGCTGGGAGTGGACGACGGGGTCACCTCCCCAGACTCCGGGCGCCGGGAGCTGGGCAGAGGAGGTGGACTTGGTAGAAGACGGGGCGCCCCAAGTACGCGGGTCTTAGCCTCACGCCCTCATTGCTCGTCGTGGGGCTTCCGCCGACTTGCGCTGCGACAGCTCGTGGTGGGATGTGCCAAGGCGCGGGGGGTGGGCATACGGGCAATGTGCAGGGCACCGCCCGGGGCGAGCACAGCCCAGCACCCGGCCTTCCCCTCCCCCTCGCTGGCAGCCGTCGTGTGGGCCGGCAGCCTCCTCCTCTTTCCTCCCCCACTTCTTCCGAGCAAGCGCGGGGAGGGGTGAGGACCGGGGGCTGGGCGCGCAGCTTTGCCGCGCTTTGGCTTTCTGCGTCAGCAGCCCCAAGCAAAACAGCGGCGGGAGCGCGTGCCCCGAGCGCGAGCGCGCGCCCCTCCCCCACGGCGTTGGTGCCGACGAGACCCAGCAAACTCGGGCCTTGAATGACAGTACGGTCGGCGACTGCGCAGCGCGGGACGCACGAGGGCACTGCCGCTTTAAGCACGCTTGCCCATTGTTCGGAATCGAGCCAATGAGTGAGCGCCCGCTCCCTGCTGCAAGCCAATAGCATTCGGGCAAGGGAGGCCGAGCGCCGCCCACTAATCTATATTAAAGGTTCTGGCGCCGCGTGAGTTCTCCACTGGCTGCTCTGAAAGGCCATCTTTGCATTGTTCCTGTGTCCGGCTCCGCGCTCGCCGCAGCCACCTCCGCCGCGCGCCTCCTCCGCCGCCGCGGACTCCGGCAGCTTTATCGCCAGAGTCGTCGAATTCCCGCTTTCTTTTCAATCCGTGCATCGGATCACCGGCGTGCCCCATCATGTCAGACGCGGCCGTGGACACCAGCTCCGAAATCACCACCAAGGTGAGGTTAGACGCCGCCCGCCCCTTTGGGGTTCGCGCGCCGCCACCACCGGAGCGGTGTTTGGCGCGCGGCACCTGGGTACCCCGAGCCCGCTGTTGCTCCCTTCTGCGGGGAGCCCGCCCGCCCCCAGCCTAGGCCCCCAGGCAGCCCACTCTTTGTGCTTGCGGGGGAGGGGGCGGGAAGCACCGCGGGCAAACGTGATGCCCGTCGGGGAGTGGGCCGGGGCCCCTCAGGGACCCGGAGGGGCTGGCGCGGAGGCTGAGAGGCTCGAGGGGAGGCTGCTCCACGGCTCTCGAAACTTGTTTGGGACTCGTCTGAGTGGCGGCGGGAGGATAGGGGCCGGGCTGGGGGTCGTCGGCCCGCGGGGCGCACGGAAATAACTTTGAAACTCCGGCGCGTTTGGAATCGGAAGTGCTGGGGGGGGCGCGTGTGCGGGCGCAGACCGGCTGCGGGAAGTGGCGGCTCCGCGGCGAGCGCCCGCCGGCGGCGCTGCTCTTTGTTCGGCGCCGGACCGCCGCGTTTCGCGCCTTGTAGTGGGTCCGAGGAGGCTTATCTGGACTAAGCTCTGATAAGGCGGAGTGGGGCGGCGGGCCGGCGGGCCGCGACGTCGGTTGTCTCCGCGGAGGTGTGAAGGTCTTCTCCGCCCTGGGTGCCCTCGGGGAGGTGGGGGTGGGCGTCCGGGGTTGGGGGTAGTGTGCCGGGAGTAGCCGCCCAGCTTCAATAATTCTCCAGCAATACCGGGCTTGACTGAGGAGGAGGCGAGCCCACGCGCCGGAGGGGAGGAAACGGAAAGTGAAGGAGCGGCGCGCCGGGGCGATGATGGGCGCCCCCCGCGGCTGCCCGGGGGCACCGTATTTGCGGCTGCTCCGGAGGCTACGCGGGCGAACAAAAGCTGCGGCCGCGACTGGCTTGTTGCGGAGTCGAACTGGGCACCAGAGGCTGTTGGGGCCCGGTGCTGCGGGTTCACTGCCCTCGGTTTTGAGGCCCTGCGCGTTTGGCGCAGCTCCGCTCCTGCGCGCCGCATCGGTCCCGCTGCCTGCCCCGGGGAGTGTCTCCGCCCTCGGCGGGACCACGGTACTTTCAGGAGGGATCGCTTTTTTATCCTTCGGCCCTTGTCCGCGCCACTGTCGTGCCCCTGCAGGGACGGGCGCGAGTCACCTTGGCGTCTCCTTAACCCCTGTACCCCTGGCGTCACATCTGGTTCTTTCCCAGGAGCGACTCCCCCGAAGGAACGGAGATTGGGACCCGGATCTCCGCAGGGGCTCCCTCCGGCCCTCACTGGGCCCAGCCGGGGAACTAGTTCGGAGGGGAGGGTCAGCCCTACCCAACGCGGGCTTTCGTTTTCCTCTAAGGTGATTTCCCCTTAAGAGCAATACAGCCCTGTGGAGTGCGTCTCCGACGGCCTCGGGCTGTGGGACTGAAAAGGCCCCGCGGACTTCGGGGCAGCCTCCCGCGGGACTTTGCCCGCCAAATGCAGAGACTTAGATACCGCGCATCTAGGTCTGCGCGGGGAGGCGGCGGGGGCGTCCGGAGGCCGGGAAAGACAGGAGACCAACTGGTGCGCGCTCGGCGGTGCCAGTGCCGCCCGCGGGCGCCGGGTCTCCGGGGTCAGGGGCGCACTCGGCGGCTCCGGGCCACGTGCTCCGCGCGCGCGGTGCGTGCAGAGGCCCGCGCGCAAAGCCCGCCGGGCGGGGGTGCGCGCCTGCGCGCCGCGACCTCCCCGCCCCCACAGCTCCCCGGGGCTCCGGCCACCAGGGGGCGGGAGCGGGCGGCGCCGGGGTCCGCTGTGGACTGCACGGGGAGAAGCTGGAGGACGGGGCCGGCAGGTGCCCGGGGGCTGTTCGCAGGACGGCGGCTGAGCGCCTTCCGCTCGCGCGCCGTTCGACGTCTGTGATGGCGGCGGAGTCTGCCGCACTGAAAAAGTTAAGGGGTTTCGGAGTGTCCGTGGCGGCGCTGCCCTTTGGAACCCGGGCCGTGGCCGCCTTGCGAGGCGCGGTCCGACGGACACAGAGCTGACCCGCGGACGGGCGAGAGAGGCAGGGACGGAAATAGGGTGCTGCGGGCGGCGCGCCTCTGAGTGCCCAAAGGCCTCTCTCGGGCCCAGGAGGAGAGCGTCCCCTGAGACCGCGCCCATTTCCAGGCATCGGTCTGCCACCTCCTGGGACAGCTGTTGGGTATGCAGGGATTGGTGGGATTCCGGTACCTTCAGATTAAAAAAAAAAAACCCGTGCGCTTGCCAGGTCCTGCGCTGCCGAGGGCTTGGAGCTCGAGCTCGGCTGCGGGGCTTCTGGCTGGTGAGGCTGCTGCCCCGGTTATGCCGGTTAGCTCCCTCCCATCCCCTTCCCAGGCTAGTCCACCCACGGGAGTCCTCCCGCAGTGTCAGGGCCCTCCCCCCCATTGCCTTATTTATTTACGGCACATACCTGGTGTCTTCCAAGAAGGATTTGTGAGAGGCGGAGCTCCCTCTGGTTGGAAACAAGTACGTGATGAGTGTGAGTGAAGTGTTCCCAGGCTCGTCCGCCCGGCCAGACAGGTTTCGGGCTGTGGTGCCACATGGCTCCTTTCCTAAGGAGCATGAGTAAAGCCGCAGGGGGAACAGCCGTGGTGGGCCCCTTTTTTTAAAGTGTGTTTGTTTTTAAGGGTTGAGAAGTAGGACGAAATCCTGACCATAGACACTCGGTATCCTGTGCTCCGTCCACCTGTAACATTCAGTTTTTAGCTTTGGCCATCCAGATCAGCACCGCATCCTTCGTACTTGAAGACCTGGGCTCCTTTGGCAGCCCTGGGTTGCCCAAAAGACTGACTGGCTTCCTTTTCCGTTTTGAAGGACTTAAAAGAGAAGAAGGAAGTTGTGGAGGAGGCGGAGAATGGGAGAGAGGCACCTGCTAACGGAAATGCTGTGAGTGTCTACCTTGGACATGACCCCGTAGCAGCTCCTGGCTAAGATTCCTTACTTAGACTTTGGGCTTAATCCGGGGGCGGGGGGGCTGAGGCCTTGGACAGCTACGTGTCAGGAGCTCTTGGTGGAGCTTCAGGGGGCGTGTCTTAGGTGGTCTGGTCTGTAGAAGCATTGGGCAGGGTCTGGAAGAAGGGATGGGGCAGAGATGTTCTGTCCTCATCTGTAAGCTGGTCTGTTTTCTGTCGAGGAGAACGAGGAAAATGGGGAGCAGGAGGCCGACAATGAGGTAGATGAAGAAGAGGAGGAAGGTGGGGAGGAAGAGGAGGAGGAGGAGGAAGGTGATGGTGAGTAGCTTTGTCTCTTTTTGGGGGGGTACCTTTTTCTGTCCTCTAGCAAGTGGGGAGGGATTGGGGGCTCCCCGCAGGGGGGCAGATCGAATGGACCACCTACGACGGGGCTTGCACCCGCAGAGCTGGCCTCTTTTTCCTTGCTTTAGGTTAGTGTTGTGGAGCTGTGCCCCAAACACCACGGTCACACTCCCACTGGAGAGTACCGTCCACACACTGATCGGTTGGTCGGCTTCTCTGGCTTTTGCTTGCGCCTTCATTTCTCTGGAGACAAGATATCTGCGATGGGCAGTGTGGGTACCCTGACGGCCCAGTTTGTCAGGCAGCAGAGACGGATCAGGGGCACTCCATCCTGCCAAGACTGTTACTGGGAGCTTGCCCAAGGAGCTGTAGTTTTGCTGTCCCCTCCCCATTTCTGGCTGCCACTGCGTGGGAGAACACCAAGACCCTCCCTGGTTGGCTAAGGAAGGCAGAGTGCTTTACCTGGGCTTTATTCTCTCCAGGTGAGGAAGAGGATGGAGATGAAGATGAGGAGGCTGAGGCCGCTACAGGCAAACGGGCAGCTGAAGATGACGAGGTGGGTCTGGTCTGGCTTGACGCGGTGAGAGGGTTGGGATCTGAGGCACTAAAACTGGAGGGGCTGATGGGACTTGAGTAGTTGTAGTTGGTGTGGTGGGTGGTCCCGAGTGGTTCCCTTCTCATCTTGAGCAGGAACAGGAAGGAACATGGGCCCAGCCTCCCGGAGGCCTCTGGGGCTGCTTGTGCCTGTCTTGGCTCTGCCAGCAGGAGCTGAGGCAGTTGGTGGGTGGGCCCGGTGGGTTGAAAAGGGACCTTGACCATCTTTCCCTTCCCAGGATGACGATGTTGACACCAAGAAGCAGAAGACCGATGAGGATGACTAGACAGCAAAAAAGGAAAAGTTAAACTTAAAAGGCCACCGTGACCTATTCACCCTCCACTTCCCGTCTCAGAATCTAAACGTGGTCACCTTCGAGTAGAGAGTCCCGCCTGCCCGCCCGCCCACTGCGGGCAGTGCCACCGCAGATGACACGCGCTCTCCACCACCCAACCAAAACCACAACGCGAATTTGCAACAGGGGAGGGAAAAAGAACCAAAACTTCCAAGGCCCTGCTTTTTTTCTTAAAGTACTTTAAAAAGGAAAATTTGTTTGTATTTTTTATTTACATTTTATATTTTTGTACATATTGTTAGGGGGTCAGCCATTTTTAATGATCTCGGATGACCAAACCAGCCTTCGGAGCGTTCTCTGTCCTACTTCTGACTTTACTTGTGGTGTGACCATGTTCATTATAATCTCAAAGGAGAAAAAAAACCTTGTAAAAAAAGCAAAAACAACAACAAAAAAACAATCTTATTCCGAGCATTCCAGTAACTTTTTTTGTGTATGTACTTAGCTGTACTATAAGTAGTTGGTTTGTATGAGATGGTTAAAAAGGCCAAAGATAAAAGGTTTCTTTTTTTTCCTTTTTTTGTCTATGAAGTTGCTGTTTATTTTTTTTGGCCTGTTTGATGTATGTGTGAAACAATGTTGTCCAACAATAAACCGGAATTTTATTTTGCTGAGTTGTTCTAACAAAGCTGTCTCAAGCCTGGTTTTTCTGTTTTGGTTTCTTCTGGTTTCTGTTTTTCTTCTTTTGGTTTCGGGAGCAAGGAGAAGAGGGGAGGATCTTGAGCTCTGGCCCAGCTGTCCTTCCTGGGGACAGTGGATTTGAAGACACCAGTCGGGGGGGCGGGGAGATGTGCCCCTTGGGCAGCAGGGTCTGGTGGGTGGCCATGCTAGTCTAAGACTGAGCTGCAGTTGGCTGGTGGGATGTGGTGGGACCGCTGGGGCTTTGGGCTGGAAGGGGAGCCACTTACCAGGTTAGTCCCCTCCTACTGATTAGTACTGGGAGCCTCTTCTCAGGACCCTGTCATTGGGTGCTGCCACGTTAGCCCGGTTGCCTTGGCAGGAGGTGTATACATCTCCAGGCACTCTGGGGGAACGGGCTATGAGTGGGGCTGCTCTCTGTGGAACCAGGGGGTGGGGTGGGGTGTGTGTGAGCCCAGGGCCAAAGATCCCAGAGATGCCACCTCCCAGTGTGGGCAGCTGGTAGCTGGTCCTTCACCTCAAAGGCCTTACTGGATTTTCCTGGCCACAGAATGGCTCCCCCTGGTGGTGACATGTGGTACCTTCTGGTCCCTTAGGATATAGTTCCAGGGCAATAATGCAGCTTTGCCCTCGTTTTCCAAACTCTGGCCTCCAGGAGAAACAAATACCTTGGTGTCTGGTGGGGTGGGGCGGCAGGGGGCAGCACCCTACCTCTTAAACACAGGGGTGGTAGGTGAGCTGTTTTGATAGGTAAGCAGTGAGTCAGAGCAAACGAAGTGTGACCTCAAACTCAGGCCCTCAGGGAGAGAGGTGACTGTTCAGAGCACTCTAAGAAACTTCTGGGGCCCACAGATGAACTTCATGGGCTGAAGCTCCCTGCAAGCACCCATGGTGTGTGGTATGCCTTCTCCAGGGGTCAGGGAGGGTTGAAACCGCAGGGTTGGAGCCTGGAATTTGATTTTAAGGTGGAGAGGCTGCAGGACCCACCTCTGCCGGCTGGATGACACTGGCTGCCTCTTGTCCCTCCTGAATGCACTTTCCTCAGCCTGGAGTACCCGAGTCTGTCCTGCAGGGGGGCTGACTGGGCAGAGGATGGGGTAGGGACCCAGAAGCTGCACACTCTCCCTCCTCACCCCTGCCCTCTGACACTGGCCACGTGGCATTCCTTGCATAGCCTTGGGACCCCAGCGCCTCCTGATGGAAGAAGACTGTGGGGTATTTCATCTACACCCTTCTCCCTCCCTCCCTCCCTCCCTCCCTCTCAGGCCCCCACCACTTGCATTAAGGAGTCATCTGTCTTCAAGACAAGTTGGTGAGGGTGTGTGAATGGGGGGGAGCAAATGTTAATAACCAGGTATCAATTTACAACTCCTTAAGATGGGCTATTGATACGGGTGCTCTCGGCACAAGGACAAGAGGAACTGACAAAGCAGGGAGGGCTTCCCGGGGGAGGTGGCATTGACGCTGAGACTGGAAGGGTCAGGAGGATGAAAAAAAGATGCGTGTGGGGGTTGTTTTTTGTGGGGGAGGAGCAGTGCGTGGGCAGCCCTGATTCAGGAGGCCACAGAGGGCACATGGGCAAAAGGTAGAGGCAGGGACAGGCAATCTGAGCCAGGTACGGAGGTAGGATTTGGGGAAGCGTGGAGATTTTAAATAGGAAAACTCCCTGGGAAGCACTAAAGTGACATCTGTGGAGGTAGTGTTGGGGAGGGGACTGGATTAAGGGAAGGTGCTGAGAGGGAGAGAACTGGGTCATCATGTGGGGTAAAGCGTCTAGACTCGGATGACATAATTGGATGTTGGACGCAGTTCCCACCAAGGATCCCAGGCTCAGGCCTGAGCCCTCTGGCACACCTGAAAGGGGCAGGAACTGAAGGTCTGGTGCCACGTGGTGGCCTCACTGTGTTTGAGGCTGTTGTGTGCACAGGTCTGGAGGGCGGGAGAGAGGCCTGGGCAGGCCAGAGTAACCAAGGCTGAGGTGTGAACACAGTGGGCCAGGGCGAGGGCATAGCCAGGAGAGACAAGCCTAGTCACACCAGGGAGCCCACCAAACTGGGCACAGTCCCTCCCAGTAAGTGACAGCTCCGACACCAGGGCCACCTCTCCCTCTGCCCGGCCTCCCTTACTCAGCAGCCACATCAGCCTCCTTGTGCCCGTGGCAAGCTTGGTCCTCCCTCAGGGCCTTTGCACTTGCTCTTTCCGCCCCAGGAATGCCTGCTCCCAGACTTCTCACTACTTGCTCCGTGTTAGGCCTCAGTACTAACGTTATTTCCCCAGAGAGGCCTTCCCTAGTCCCCAGTTCTCCCTTGGCCGCACAGCAATTCTCATACAAGCAATGTGAGCTTGTATATTTACCTGTTTGTGTGCTTTTTGGCTGTCCGCCACTGAGGTCAGGGGCCACTTCTTACTCACCAAGTTTTCCTGCACATGGTAAGTATTCTGTCCATTCCATTCATTTGTTCATTCATCCCCCCACTCACTTATTTACCAAATGCTCTGTCTGTGCCAGGCGCTGTTCTAGGCTCCAGAGATCCGGAGAGGAGCAGGAAAGCCAGAGCAGGACACCTCCTGGTGGTGGGATGGCATTCCACACCTCATCTCTCCCACACTTGTGGTTTCTGCCAGGCACCCGTGTTCTGGGAGGGCCTCGCCCTTCACAGGAGCTGGAGCCTGTGGAGTGTGGAGTGAGGATGCAGTGTGGAGGCCCCAGGCTGCACGTGTTCCCTTGAGCTATCCCCTAACTGCTGAGTCAAGGCCTGACCAAGGCTTTGGGACCAGGGACCCTCTGACCCTGTGTGCCCATCCCACGTGCCCTGCCAGGCTGGGCTGCTGGCCCCTCGAGGCAAGACCAGATGTTCCTTGTCCTGCTGCCCAGGGCGGCTCGTCCTGAGGATGTTCCCCAGGCCCTAGAGGGGGCCTAGAGGCGGTCTCCAAGGCAGGAGAAGGGGTCTAGGAAGACCACATAACAGATGACATATGGAGCTGGGATCAGGTGTAACCCAGTTTGGAACTATAACCCCCAAACCCCCCAGAAAGGAGGACAGAAGCTTAGTTAGCCCTGTCCAGACACAGACATGCAGCCATGTTCGTATGGAGCAAGTAACTGAACTCTGTTGGGCCTCTATCATCTCCTCCTCTTCAGGAAGGGAATAGCATGAGGCATGTGCCATGGCCCAGAGCTGCCTTTCTGAGGGTCTCACGTCTGCGCTGAGCTCCCGGGAAAGCTCCCCTTTCCCATCTGCACTGCCTCATACCTCCAAAGGTTTGGTCTGGAACGGCCCTTGTTGCCTTCAGCAGAACCCACTTTTCTCTAGTCCGGAGCTTAGTACACAATTTATCACTACCTGGGACCCTCAGGGCCCAGGGTCACCTTGATCCTACTCCTAACGTCCCCTCCAAGGGCAGACAGGGCGCCCAAGTAGCCCAAGTTGGAAGATTTGTGAGGAACAGGCGCCCTCTGGTGGGCATAGGGAACTGCATGCGGCTCCCCTGCGTTCTGCTCAGTCCAGGAAAGAGAACTTCAGTGGCCCCTGGACCTAGGAAACGCAGCCACAGCAACTCCCAGCCCCCAGCAACATGCTCTTCCTCCCTCTCTGTTGCTGGCACCTCAGTCAGACATGAAAGTCGGTGCTCATTTCCGAAGCCTTCCCTCTGGGCCGCTGATGGCCCGTCTCAGGGGTCTGGTCCTTTTTTTCCTGGAGGGGAGACCCCAGGCCTCCCCAGACAGAGCCAGAGCTGAGGCCAGGGTTGGCTCCTGTGGAGCCATGGAACTTCCCTGGGTTCTGGACCCCTGGGCTCCCTCTTGTTTAGTTCTGTTCAAAGGCTTCGTGTGCAGAACACCCGCCTTGGGCAGGCCCAGCTCTTGGCTGTCTCTGGGCCCTATGGTAGGACGGCTCACAGTGGCTGCTGCCCTGAGTGCAGCCTTAGGGCCTTCAGCTGCTTGGAATTGGGGGTGGGGGTCCGGGCTTCCCAGCTGCACTCCCTGGAACTCTGAGCTGCCTGCCAGTCTGCCCCAGACCTGAGTGTCAGCATCTGGGGTCACCTCTCCACAGCTCCACTGCTGGCCCAGGGGCCCAAAGCCCTCCTAGATCCAGTCCTACCAGGGCCCTGATGTCCAGCCTCCGCTGTGGCTTCCTGTGTCCCAGATGCAGGCCAGCCCTGCCCTGCCTCAGGCCCCTGGCCACCCTGTGGTTCCCTCCTGGTGGGAGCTGCTTCAGGAGGATGAAAAGCCCGGTAACAGCTTTACTTGGGGCAGTCCAGTTCTGCAGTGTGGCTGCTTGTCCCTCCCAACCTCAAGCCTTTGAAAGCAAGGGCAGGGCTGTCCTCAGGTACCTCCTCTCCAGAGACCTCAGCCTGGGTCTGATCTGAGCTCAGAGAGATGATGAAAGCTCAAATTACGAAATGCGGCTGAAACATTCTAAGGCTGCCTGGGACATTGACCTTATATACTGGGTGAATGATGTGTGCATTATTTATGGAGAGGGCCTAGCAGCCAGTGGCTGGTGTGGATTCCATGAAGTCCTGGGCATAGCCAAGAACCCAGCTTGGAAGGGTGTATGCCCTCATGAGCTCTCCATCAAGCCTGCTGCCCATGGCAACAAGAAGTGCCAGGTGGTCATTTGAGACAAGCTCATTTCACAGGCACCCATGCTGGGGCCCAGCTGTGAGGCTCTCGGCAGGGAGCAGATCCCTTGCAGGAAGCAGATGCTGGTGAGAATTCCAGAAGGTACTCGGGACATCTGTTGTTTTTGCCACTAGCAGCCTTCACCCTTCTCTTGGCAATAATTTCCTGAAACTGTCCAGTTTGCCTCCTGGAGAATTTCCTCTCCCCCAATCATAATCATGCCCCACAGGCAGGATGTGACTCAGTCCTGGCCAAACAGTACCTGAAGCCTTCCCACCCCTCAATGCCTACTGATTGGCTCAGAGCTGGCACACGACCCAAGCTGATCCAATCAGAGTGAGCCCTGAGATCTTTGATTGAGTTGCTGGGAAGGGAAAAAACTTGGGCCTGAGCCTTGAACTGAGGCAGCTGAGTGAGAAGCTGAGGCTGCAGCCCACACACATAGGAGCAGAATTGAGCCAAGAGGAAGAGGAACCCTAAGTCCTGATGACATCGCTTGAGCCCGAGTCCAGCAATGCCTGAAGCTAGAACAATCTCTGGACTTTTTAATTATACAAGTCAGTAAATTTCTTCCCAGCTTGGGCTGGTTCAGGGTGGGTTTTCTGTGGTCTCTGAGTCATACTAGGAAACAGGAGAATACAGGGCTCCAGGTTCCAGTCTCCAAGGCCAAACAGGCCTCCATGAACAAAGACAGCTTGAAGAGGGAGGAGCACATATGTGTGGGGGATCGCTTCTCTGGTGTGGTTTCCAGGTTGAGAGGGAACAGAGGGAGGTGAATCAGCCTCAGAAGAGGCTATGATGCTAGCTGTCCATCTCTCAGCAGGACTGCAGAGTACTGCTCCACTCATTCCCAGCCAGGGGGGAAGGGAGGGCCCAGGGTCATCTGAGCTGCCCCTCTTGCATCACCAGCCTGGAGCGCCCCCTTCCCTCATCTCTAACCCCAGTACTCTCTGGTCCTCTGATCTCCCAGGGACTCATTGAACTTCCAGTGTTCCCAGCTGTGCCTCATAGCCAAACAGTCTCATTTAACTAACTCAATTGCTCTGGGAGGCTCCTGGATAAGAGGTGAGACCCGTCATCTTTATGCAGCCTGGTGCCTCCCAACTGTCTCTCTGCCCCAAGTTGTGCCTGAGAGGTGAGATCCCCTGTTTGGAAAAGTGCTGGGCTAAACAGTGTTAAAAAGTGTCTTCTTTCCATGGAACTCACTGGGTTTTTAATATACCAAGGAGTTGCCAAGAATAAGGTTTAGCATGCAGCTCATCCCAAGTTTTTTTGACCTGGAATTTTTTCACAGAAAGCCTATTAACATATTGAAGGACAGTCATGTCTAGAAAAAGCTGATCTTGCACAAGGACCATCACCAGGGCTCAGGGAATATTTGCTGAACTAAGCAGACTTTGGGAAAGGATTCTTGGGAAGTGGTTCCACAGCCTGGCTCCTAGAGGCCTGCATGAGCCTCATGCAGGCTCCCTCGGCTGCAGGTGGTCAGGTGGTTGGAGGCCCTGTGCTCATGGCAGTGCCCTTTGTCAACACAGCCCAGGAGGTGACTGGTATCAGTAGGGTGAGGGACAGCAAAGGGTGGACACTGATACAAACCTTTCTAGAAAGCATTTGACCCTATATATCAAGATTCACAAAATATGTACGTACTTTTCTGACATAGAAATTCAGCTTCAATGCCATTCTGTATCCTAGGAAAACTTCTACCCCTTCTCACATAGTTATTCTCTGGGTCCTTTTTGCCAGTTTCCCTCCAATGTCCCAAGTCTGACTCTTGTGGTTTCCACTGGAGCCCGGGGCCATGACCTGCTGGATAGCGATGCTGGGCAGTCACCTAGCCTTGAAGGGGCTGAGGAAGGGTGGGTTCCAGTCGCAGGAGGAAGTGACAGTGGTTTCTACAATTCTGACCCCTTTGTCAACATTGTCCCTGGTGAGCTGCTCTACTAGTCAGCCTCGTGGTGAGCATGTCTCCCCAGGAGCTCATTCCTTTCCTTGGAGACAGTGTGGTCTGAATCCATTTTTTTTTTTTTTCTTTGCGGTACGCGGGCCTCTCACTGTTGTGGCCTCGCCCGTTGTGGAGCACAGGCTCCGGACGCGCAGGTTCAGTGGCCATGGCTCACGGGCCCAGCCGCTCCGCGGCCTGTGGGATCTTCCCGGATCAGGGCACGAACCTGTGTCCCCTGCATCGGCAGGCGGACTCTCAACCACTGCGCCACCAGGGAAGCCCATGCAGTGGCTTCTCTTGTTGCAGAGCACGGGCCTTAGAGTGAGCGGGCTTCAGTAGTTGTGGCACATGGGCTTTAGCAGTTGTGGCTCGTGGGCTCTAGAGCGCAGACTCAGTAGTTGTGGCGCACGGGCTTAGTTGCTCTGCGGCATGTGGGATCTTCCTGGACCAGGGATCGAATCCATGTCCCCTGCGTTGGCAGGAGGATTCTTAACCACTGAGCCACCAGGGAAGTCCCTTGACTTTTGAATGGTAGTCTCTTGTTATGCAATGACATTTTTCAGTGGGCACTCCCAGTGGCTACTTGACTGCCTGGGAGGCAGAGGAGGTGTTTGTGGACAGAGGCAAGGTTTTCCTCTGCAAATGACTGTGTGCCTCCTTCAAAACGCCACCAAATCCACAACTGAGCTCCCAGAATTCTGTGCCATAATGATATCATTTGAGCCTGGAAATGCTTGAGGATCACTATGGTCATAAAATCATTTCAATATCATAAAACGTCTACTTTTAAGTAAATGTGAACCCTCCAAGAAAAACCTTAGCCTAATTCTACCAGATGCATTATAGATCGTTGCTGAATACAAGCCAATTAAAAGAGTAATAATCAGTAGACAATCTGCCAGAAGAGATAATGTGGATTACAATTCTGGCCAAGGGTTGGGCCCCAAGTAAGCAATACGTATGACCAACCATGTACCATGAAAGAAAACCAATGACTATTATCAGCTTCTGTAATAACACAAAACAGTGAAATGAAATTCCAGTTCTGTAAATAGGTAGACCAATCATGTACGGCTTGATTATACAGGGGTGTCCTGTGCACCATTCAGAGAGCGTACTGTATAGCTCAAAATACACACTTTAGCCCAACACAAAAGTAATCATTATAATATATATGAAACAGTCAAGTGACAATAATCTTGCTTATCCTCTTGTAATTGAGAGGAGCTATTTGGGGGATGATTTGAATAAACCAAGTCACTTATGAAGTCATTCTAAGAAATTTGAGTAAATGCCTTTTTTTTTTTTTTTTAACTTTGAATACATTTCTTTCAATAAGTGCAACAATTTAAAAGCATTCCATGGTGGGGAACTTCCATGGTGGGGGACTTCCCTGGTGGCGCAGTGGTTAAGAATCTGCCTGCCAATGAAGGGGACACGGGTTTGATCTCCGGTCCAGGAAGATCCCACATACCGCGGAGCAACTAAGCCCATGCACCACAACAACTGAAGCTTGTGTGCCTAGAGCCCGAGCTCCACAACAGGAGAAACCACCACAGTGAGAAGCACGCGCATCACAATGAAGAATAGCCTCTGCTCGCCGCAACTAGAGAAAGCCTGTGTGCAGCAACGAAGACCTGACACAGCCAAAAATAAATAAAATAAAATAAATTAATTAAAAAAAAATAAAAACATTCCATGGGGGACTTCCCTGGTGGTCCAGTGGTAAGACTCTGCGCTCCCAATGCAGGGGGCCTGGGTTCAATCCCTGGCTGGGAACTAAGATCCCGCATGCCACACCGAGTAGCCAAAATAAATAAATTAAAAAAAAAAAAAGCATTCCATGGAACCAAAGGCTGTCTCAGAGTTCAGAGCTGGGTGGTCAATATGCATTTGATGCTACTGCTGCCAGTGATGTTTGTGTGCGTGTGGTTTCTTTTCTTTTTTAAAAAAAAAATTTATTTATTTAATTCATTTGGATGTGCTGGGTCTTAGTTGCGGCATGTGTGATCTTCATTGCCACATGCGGGATCTAGTTCCCTGACCAGGGATTGAACCCAGGCCCCCGAGGTTGGGAGCACAGAAAACCACTAGGAAACCAGGGAAGTCCCTGCATGTGTTTCTAATCCTCTGAAAGGCATAATTTTAAACTAAGGGCTTTATCAGAGATCCCCGAACGCTCTCTGTTTACAGTAATCTTTGTGTCTCAGCAATTTTTTTCATGGTGCAACTAGGTCAAAACAAATAACTAACAATTCTACTTAAGTAGTTAGGTCCAAACAACTTATTAAATATTTATGTCCTAACTTAGTAGCTGTTGTATTATTTTGGAAAAAGAAAAGCCACATAGATTGAGAGAAAAAAATATTTTTATTTCATTTATCATCACAGTGACTTACTAATGGAGTGTGTGTGCCTGTTGGGCACTGCACAGCTTCTCAAACCTGGAATCAGATTGGACACCACTCCCCTCATTTCCTGTTCACGTTGATTTTGAGCAGTGTATGACAGATGTCCCGTATCACTGCATGTCCTTAAAAAACTAAACGATCCTACGGCAGCCCTGTGAACTTGCTGCAATGCCCGGGGTGCCTCGGTGTATATGGTTTGGGAACCAAGTATATTTACCAGATTTCTGCTTCTCAGTCCACTGCATTGCATCCCTCAGTTTATTCAAAGCTATAGTTGAAGCTGCTCAGTTTCAGACCAAACAAAAGCACCAAAAAGAACTGCTAAGCCATTTAATGTTTTCACTTTGAGGACCATTTTAACAGTGCATTTTGAATGCTGCAAAACAATTACCAGGTCACTAGCAAGAAATTCTAAAAATAAACTCGACAATACCCAGGAATTGGTGAGCAGATGCACATCCTGGGGCTCTCTGGTTGTGATGTGAAGGATAAATCACAAGGGGAGGCCATGCCATCAGCTAGACTCGCCCCAGATGGATATAGGAACTGCGGCCGGGGTGGTAGGGATGGAGGACACTATAGGGGAGATGGTTATGAAGCTAAGTGAATAGGCCTCCGTCTACTGGATTGCTGGGCAGCCAACCCTCCCCACTAACCTCTAGGAAGTTCTCATCTTTCCCCCACACCTGGGCAGATGTTTCTATCCAGCCTTTCCACCCAGGCCTGATGGGTGGAGGAAAGCGAGGACATCAGCACTGGGCCTCTTTGCCCTGCTTCCTCCTCTCCATCCTTCGCAGGGTGGAAGGGGAGGCTGTCACTCCTCCCACAAGGCAGGGCCTTCCCTGTCATACCCTGAGTCCTTTGTAGTATCAAGTGTGGCACATCTGGTTCTTACTTTGTTGATGATAGGTTAAGGGATTTAAAAAATCTTTTCCTTTGAGTAAATCCTGGCTTTCCAGACTGTTGACTTGCTGGGGACTCGTCAATCCTGTTTTGGGGTCAAAAGCTGAATGCTGACTTCTTTCTGTTTCTTCACCTCCTCATTTCAGACATGCTGCCCTTGCACTGTCCTGTTTTCTTCAGAGCACTGACTACTATCTGAAATTATCTGCTTTCTGTCTCCTCTCATTAGAATCTAATGGTAGGGACTTCACTCATCTTGTCCAACAAGTGTCTGGTACATAAAAAGTGTTCAATAAATATGCATGCAGTGAATGTATAATGCTTAAGGAATTTGCACAAGTGGGAATTCCCTGGTGGTCCAGTGGTTGGGACTCCGAGCTACCACTGTAGGGGGCATGGCTTTGATCCCTGGTTGGGGAACTAAGATCCTGCATGCTGCGAGGTGTGGCCAAAAAAAGAAAGAAGAAGAATTTGCACAAGCATTTTCTCAATATATAATAGCTAAAAAAAAAAATCCCAAATCCACCAACAAACATTTTAGGGACAAGGCAGCTGGAGGAAAATGAAGAGCCTGCAAAGGGGCAAGGAACAGACACTCAGCAAAGGGGCTCCCAGAGTCCCAGCAGATAAAGCAAGAAGGACTGGACGGGGGCAGTGGCTCAGTGGAGTTCACTGATGCCTCGAAGGAGAGGAAGCCACAGGCCAGAGCCAGAAAGCCGTGGGTTGAGGAGTCAATGAGAGGTAGGGGGTGCAGAGAGTGAGTGGAGACAATTCCGAGAGGTTTGAATCTGTAGAGAAAGAAAAGGAGGGAGCGGGAGCTGAAGGCCCTGCGGGACTGAAGGAAAGCCTTCTTTATAAAAGCTTATTTTTTTTAGGGCAACTTGAACATATTTTGTAGGCTGAGAGTTGAAGGATCCAGAGAAGAGAGGGCTTTCCTGATTTTTCTGAACTGCATGTAATCTCTTCTTCCTTTAAATGCCCACCTTGTCCTTCTCTTATGGCAGGCACTTATAATTGCTCAACTAGGGACAAAGCTCAGGAAAGGCAGGCCTGTGCCTCACACGACATCTTACTGATATACATAACAGGCCTGTAAGTGTGGCCTGAATGTGGCTAGATCCTCTTCGGTAGACTGTGATTCCTCCACCCCCTCATGCCCAACCAGGGCCAGACTCAGTGCTTCCCCATGTGCTCCATCACAGAAGTCACTCAGCACACTGGCCAGTAGAACAGATGGGAAGATGGACGAGACTGTTTACTCACATCACACAGGAAACCTTAACCAAAACTCTCTAAATAGAAATCTATGTTTGACAGATCCTCTAAGTTCTCTCAAGTCTTTCTCCAAGGCCATGCTGCCTGGGATTCTTCTGTCCTCTCCACTGAAGACTCTAAAGGTCCTCTTGATTGCCCTGAGCAACGGAAAGCTTCCCCTCCCTGGCACAGGGCAGAACTGGGACCACCCTTTGTTCCTTAAGCATGCTTGGAGATCTCAGTTTATCTTATGGCCACCAGTGTACACAGGTATGTCTCTAATATTCACTAAATGCCTCTACCAGTATTGCAAAATACGGTCCACAGAACACCTGTAGCAGAATCACTTGGGGTGCTTCCATAGGCAGATTTCTGGGACCCACACATACTGAGTCAGAATCTCTGGGTGTGGGCAGGTGCCATAGATGTCTGAGAACCAGTGGCTGTCACTGTGCCAGGCCTGATCTGTATGCTTCTCCTTCCAATAACATTTTGTGGCCTTTAATATATCCACAAACCCTCCATATTTTCAGGCATTTGGACCAGCACCCACCCTACAAGGGCTGACCTTAACCTACCTAGGGCCCTGGTCCCTGCAGCTCCCGTGTCCTCCCTCTCCTTCTGCCTGACTTCTTCCCTGGCCTGTACCACTTCCCTTCTCCTCCCACTATAGCATTCAGCGATCCTTCCCATCAGTTCAAATCCCACCCACGCTTGGAACCCCTTGATCAGTATTGTGCCTGAGGCACACGCTTCTTTTGTCTTGCTTGTTTCATGATAAAATGAGCAATTTTGCCTGAGCACATGTACCTGGAGAGATGGCAAGCTTCTAAGAACGACTGGACTACGATTCTTTTTGTTTTTCTCAGAGCGGCTAGCAAAGAAGTGTGTCCCTGACTGTTGGCTGGGTGAGTGAGTGGAGAAGGGCAGTGAAGGAGGTCTAAGCGGGTGGAGAAGCCTTCCCTGGGAAGTCCTTTCTCCATCAGCATGTGTCCAGGCCCCTGACAGCCTTCCCTGATGGGACTCTGGGGAGAAGATATAGTCCAGGAAAAGGGAAGGAGACAGGTCCACTCTGAGAAAAGACATGGCAATTTTGGAAAGCAAAAGAGAAGCTTGATTCACTTTTACCTTGTTGTTGTTTTTTTATCCAACCTTTGGTATTTAAAAATTAGCTTTTGAAGATAACAGATCTAATGTGAAGAATGGAGTCATCACTGAAAGATGGCGATAGTGTACTAAAAATGTACTGCTTCTCCTCCCCACCCACATATGCAAACAGGCCCTTTGCGGTAACAGATGGAAGGAGAGCAGGAATCTAGGAGCAGGGGCTACACCAAGGAGAGCCCATCTCTCGGTGTATTTTCCCTCCTCTGGCCTCAGACCTTACTACAGGAGGAACCAGAAAACTTTTAATTGTTGGTATTTTATAAAGGACAGTGAAGGCTACTGGTAGCTCAGAGCTAAGTTCCTGAAAGAGAGCCCTTTTTAGTTTTCTCTCTATTGTCAGACTTGGAAGCACTGCAGATATAACTACTTCTCTGTCACATGGGCTTCCTCTGACCACTGGTTTTAAGGCCTCTCAGCATCCCACCCCATCCTGGATGCCTTCCCATTGTTCTCCAGTTGAGTTTAGGGAGATCTTTTCTTCATTTTGAAAATTCTAGTTTCTCATTTAGGAATAAGAGTCCTTACTCTACCAACTTAGAACTTCTAACCTTTCTGGAAACTTCTTGAACAAATGCACATTATAAAAGAAGGGAAAAAGTTAAAAACAGTACAAACAAGCAGAGGGTGCATGTATGTTGTGGAAGAGAACCACGAAATATCACATCTAAAAGACAAATGTCAAGGTCATGGGTCTTGTTCAGGTATGTTGTACCTTCTTGGAAAGCAGCAACTGAAGCACTCAGGAACCACAAGATCTATCAGTTGATCTCTGGAGTAAAATATAGCTGTGATCCTACTGTCTGGTCTGTTAAATGTCTTTCTTCCCATCATGGAGCCAGGTTCACATTCCAAAAAAAGGAGAGATGAAAGCAATGCCATGCTAAAGACATAGGAATATTTTAATTCATATGTTTTAATTCACTATGTAACAATAATATCACAGTCTATTTTACAAGTTAAATGTATGAGAATGTATGAAATAGAAATGGTAGGAAAAAACTAAACGTGGGTCAGGAACTTGAACTTTTCCAAAACCAGGGGCCAAAGGAAGATGTGTTGCCTGCAGGGCCCAAGAAGGAGGCAGGGTGACGGGAACAGCTTCTGGTATGTGTTTGTCCCCGTGTCTACTCCAAGAAGGAGTTGAGGCATGCCCTCTGCCCTGGTCCGGGATTGGGAGTTTAATCTGGTCAGTTGAAGATGGTGGCTTGAGAGAAAAAAGCCATCTGGTTACCTACACAGAGCTGGTCCCCTGGTGGCCGCAGGTGGGTTTTGCCGTAGAGGGAATTAGGGGTGGAAGTGTCAAAAATCAAATGTATAGAGGAAAAAAGTAAACAGTTTCCTCCTTCCCCCTAAAAAAATGAATTCTTGAAATGCACACATATTCTTCTCTCAAACGTAGAAAAGTCTCACTCTGGATGTGCTTACAAGAAGATCGTCGTCAAAAAACTTTGTCTCTATGATAACATTTCCACTATAAGTAAGAAGAGAGGGCGAAAGAGTGAGCGTGTTAGACGACAGATCTCATTTCCACAAAGTGGTTTCAATCTGGGTCTGCTGGGCCTGTGGACATGCACTCACCTATAACCTTGGCTTGGGGATGTTAAAATCTGTGTCCATATGGGGTTAGATGTCTAACATGACATTTAACTTATGTGACTAGGTAGGTCTTCTTCAAGTTCAGAAATCATAAGAGGGAGCATGTGTTAATCCACAGTATACCTAAGGCCCTTAGAGTGCTTTGCACACAGCAGTGCCTATAAATATGACTGACTTTCTGATTCACATGGAAACCTGCGGACGTATCTTTTCCTATAAAACTTACTCTGGTGGACAGCTGTGGGTTGGCCTGTCCTGCATCTATTCTCCTCACTTTGAGTAACAGCACTCTGTTCTTCTCTTGGGGAACCACCCTATCTCCAGTCCATGGGTCAACCAAGTGGCTCCCCCCTCACCTGGCAAAGGGGTGGGCACAGGATGTAATTTGGGCCAATCAGACTCTCTCCCCTGAGCAAGATCCTTCCCACAGCTGCTCCTTGAGGAAACCATCCACAGTTCCTGCCACCTGCATCTTTTGAGTTTCTCAGGTCTCGGCCCTACCCTTTCAACGCTGTCCTGTAAGCCAGAGTCAGTTTCTATGGCTTATGGCTTAAGAACCTCAAACAATACACCTGTATTGTATACAGTGTGCAATTTCATTTTTCTTGGTGGTTATCTCAGTGTTTCCAAATCAAACTACTCTTGTACTAAGTTAAAGGTAACAGTGGTACTACTCTGGGGTTCTAAAAAGTAAGACATAACTTAAATAAACTAAATATGTTATCACAGACTTAGTGGTGTTAATACCTGAAAGAAATCAGGCCTGGACAAGAATAAGTCAAATAATGGTTAATAAAATCTAAAAAATGCCCTTCTACATATGACACTGTACTTTCCCAGGGTAATTAATATCCAGCAGATATCTTCTTGCTAGTAATTAATTATAAAATAGGTAAATAAGGAACTCAAGATCTGACTGGTTGATGGAATATAAAAATACGTACTATTATACAAATTAAAAATCTATTCAAGACTTATAAAATAAATAACCTCTATTTACAAATTCAATGTGGCTTTCATAAAGGACCTGTTTAAAGAGATGATCCAATATTGCACAATTATCTGTGTGAATAATTTGTTACTAGGCAATATTGCTAAAACTTTTAAAAGACTAAAATCTTTTCCCAAGAGAAAAATGGTAGGTAGGCAGTTATTGACTGACTTTTGGGGACAAAGGACAAACTAATTATTCTTTGAGCTGGAAGCATATCTATTAAAATTGTAAGCTAGTCTCTGAAAAACTATAACCAAATATTATCCTCTAAAACAGAATTAGGACTTTGCCAGATTCCACTGAAGGCCATTCAAACAAAGTACAGAGCAGCAGAAGTTTGATAGTAAGGAAAGGGAGCCAATTAGCATAGACTTAATATATATTATATGCCAGTTTCCTTCCATATCATCTCATTTTATCCTCACTATACCTCTGTAAGAGATAACTATTAATTCTACATTTAGAGAGGAGGAGAATAAGGCCCAGAGAGGTAAAGTACATTGTCCAAGATTACACAGCTAGTCATGGTTAATCAGGAATTTAGTCTAAAGGTTTAATCTGACGTTTCTAATTCTTTCCATTCTATCACACTGTCTTTTTCACATGACAAAAGTCAGTAAGCTGTAACTTCGGATACCACTGGATACTCTTTTACCCTTGTTCTCAACCTAGATTGCCTGCCTGTTGAACGGGACCACGAGTCCCACGTGCCTGGAATTCCTGCTTCTAGACACCTCCACAGTTCCTGCGGCCCGCTCACTCACGTTAGCACGCTGGCTGGCATCATCTGGGACTCGGGCGCTGCCTCTATCAGGGACTGCCAGGTGTTTGTGGAGTTAGGGATCACAAAGCCAAACTCGAAGAACCATTCTGAAGGAAGAAGGAAAAGCAGGTGAGCTGGCACCCTGGGCAGAGTCTCAGGGCTCCATGTCCCCATCCTTTAGGGCAAGCCTCTTCCTACCCCAGGAAGCACCACTGAAGCCATCAGAAACTTCCCAGGCCAGAGGCATAAGAAAGGACATGGAAGCCCCCTTCAGGCTGTGTCCCCTGAACCACACTAGAGGCCTGCTCCCTATGCTCTGGGATCTAAAGCACTAGGGCCAGCAATATTTTCTTAGCAGTAGGCTGGATGTAAATTATATACATCCAGGAAGTATGGAAGTACAGAACAGGCCTTTTCACTTGGAATTTCAGCTCTAAGACACATATGTACACTCTTAGACTTCACGGTAAAAACTCAATGCAGAGTGGCCTTGCCAGTCAAATCTGTACAAGACAGTATGGAGAGCACTGTACCAGGCCCTAACCAGCAGCTTCCTTGTGACCATGTTATAATACCACGCCAGTGACAAAGCAGCAACCACCCTCAGGCCCTCCAGGGTCAGTAACCCTTTTGTTGGGCTCAGAGCCCCTTGTAGTTGCCAGCTTTGTTTTTGCTTCTTTTCGCCAGGGCTCCCCAGTCTGCCAGGGTGTAGGAACCCTATCACAAACTGAGTTGCAAAATAAATGTTATCAAAGCAGTGCTTTAGTTCACTGGGTCTTGACTTCTGTCCCTGTCCAGATTTTGTCCCTAAGCCCAGATTTCAGGCATGTTGGCAGCAGAATACCTTCTAGGCATTGCCCTTTGAAGTAAACTTTTTGTTCCAGGCGGAATTTTTCCATTTGCTCTGCTGAAGAGAAGTTCAATTCTCGAGACACTGCCTTGCACTTGAGGATTTTCTTGGGAACACGGGCTGGTAAAGAAAAAGAAATATTGAAAGCATTTCTGGGAGCTTCTTAGAGATGATTTAGAGCGTATATTATCTATGTTAAATTTCATAAAATGCCTTGGTAACAGAATTACACTTTAATTAAAGGCAGAGGTCCCAAACGGGTCCAGTGCACTTGACTGAAAGATCTTCAAGGAACAATAGATTTAGTGCATCTAAAGGCCATACCCAGCTCCTCTTATCAGGAAAGGGGCTGAATGGGAACCTTCTTTCTATTCTGTTCCCTTGGTTTTTCTTTTATTTCAGGGAGATAAAAACACAAAGTTTCTTTCAGGAAAAAGTTGAGATCTTTGTATCTTTGGGTATGTTCTAATGCTAAAATTTCAGCACGAGGTGGGTTTTGGGAAGTAGGAGAAAGAAACATAAGAAAGAAACTAGACATCTCAGCACCACGTGGACTGACGTGCTATGCCTGCAGAGGCCCGTCCCCTGGTGGGTCTCCATTAACTCAGTTCCCTGATGCCTAGGCCTGCTCTGCGTCATCAGCCCTGTGCAGACAAAGGGTGGAAAGTACCTTCATGCTCCACTCCAGGGACTGACAGGTCTTCTGTTCCTTGCCAGAGTATCTTCCCTGTCTCAGCATCCCGAAGGTTCATCCAATTTCTGATCAATATATTAAGGAAAAACAAGGCACTGAAGTGACTCCTACTTTGTACTCTAGGTGTTTCAGATTTGCTCCTATCAACTCTTGTTTATTTTTTAGCAAGTGGGCCTAACTGCTAAGTGCCAAGAAAGCCAATAAGAATGTGTAGGAGAGGGACTTCCCTGGTGGTTCAATGGTTAAGACTTCATGTTCCCAATGCAGGGGGCCCGGGTTTGATCCCTGGTCAGGGAACTAGATCCCACATGCCGCAACTAAAGATGCCACATGCGGCAATGAAGATCCTGCTTGCCGCAGCTAAGACCTGGCACAGCCAAATAAATATTTATTTAAAAAAAAAAAAAAAAAAGAATGTTTAGGAGAGTACAAAAGGCATTTAAAGGAAAAAGCAGAGACCCAGGGGAGATATTTTTGTCTACAACATGAGAACTCAGACTGTACACATCTAGAAATTGCAAGAAAGAGGTAGAAAATGAACAGTGCAAAATTTAAAATTTTCCAACAGAATATGACCAGCCAAGATAAAAGACCTAAAGAAACAGATATGAGAGAAATTCCAGTAAATGACTCAGGCAGATTGCCCTACAGTGAAGATCACAGTCCATAAGCTTTACTCACAAGTTCAGACCTCTCAAGTAGCTTTTTAGTGGCCTGCTCTTAAATATGAGAAGATAACCAAGGATCACTAGAAACTCAAGAAAGCATTTACTATGAAAGACAGACCAAAACAAAGAGGAAGAAAAGCAACTTAGAGGGAAAAAAAGACTACAGAGGAAGATATAAACTTTTAAAAATGAGCATTAAAAACAAACACAAAAACAACCAGCAAAACATAATCCTTACAGGGACTTCCCTGCTGGTCCAGTGGTAAAGAATCCACCTTACAATACAGGGGACATCGGTTCGATCCCTGGTCAGGGAACTAACATCCCACATGCTGCGGGGAAACTAAGCCAGTGCACCACAACTACTGAGCACATGCACCTCAACTAGAGAGCCCGAGTGTCACAAACTACACAGCCCGAGTGCCACAAACTACAGAGCCCACGTGCCCTGGAACCCACGCGCCACAACTACAGAGCCCACGCGCCCTGGAGCCCATGCACCACAACTAGAGAGAAGCCCGTGCACCGCAACAAAATATCCCACATGCCTCAACGAAGATCCCGTGTGCTGCAACTAAGACCCGAAGCAGCCAAAAAAAAAAAAAAAAAAAAAAAAAAAAATCTTAAAAAAAACATAATCCTTATAAATACTGTACTAAAAATTGTATACCATTGAATTTTGTGTATTTTAGGTGATTTTTCTTTGGCTCAAGGTTACAACTTTTGAGACTGGTCAACTGATTATCTCTTTCAGTCAGAAAATGCCTTCTAACTTACATATTTATATTTTCTTGTTTCTGTATTGCTCATCATACAATAAATGCATCAACAATACCAATTAAATAAAAAAAGTATGTTCAGAGGACAAAAAAAACTCTAGGAAAATATACATTTTGATAGCAGAACCAAACAACTCCACACAAGGTTTGGAAGACAAAGTTGAGAGATTATTTCAGAAAGAAAAAGAAAAAGACTACAAGGATAAAAAACAGGAGAGTAAAGATGCAAAAACTGGACATCAGTACAAGAGGTTCAACATCTAACTAGCAGGAATTTGAGAAAGAACAGAAAACACCAAGGAGAGGAAGTCATCAAACAAATGAATTCAAGAAAAGGTCCAGCGAGGGCCCAACTCACATCATTGTGAACTTGCAGAACATCAAGGTTAAAGAGAAGCTTCCAGAGGGAAAATAAGTTGTTACGCAAAGGGTCAAAATCAGAATGAATGAGACTTTTCAACAGGGACTCTGGAGGACAGAAAAAAATGGAGCAGTGCCTTTAAAATTCTCAAGGAAATGATTCCTAAAACTAAAAAAACCTTTACTTTCGCAAGAAACGAATGGTGGGCTTCCCTGATGGTACAGTGATTAAGAATCTGCCTGCCAATGCAGGGGACACAGGTTTGATTCCTGGTCCAGGAAGATCCCACATGCTGTGGAATAACTAAGCCCATGGGCCACAACTACTAGAGCCCACGCAACTAGAGCCCATGCTCCGCAACAAGAGAAGCCACCGCAATGACAAGGCTGCATACCACAACGAAGAGTAGCCCCTGCTCTCTGCAACTAGAGAAAGACCACAAGCAGCAACGAAGACCCAACGCAGCCAAAAATAAATAACTAATTAAAAAAAAAAAAAAAAAAGAAACGAATGGTAACATGCTCCTTCAAAATGACAGGGAAGACCAAGGAAGAGGATGACACTGAATCGAGGAAGCAAGGGATCTAAAACAAGAGACAGGTAAAGAGGTCCTTAGAGTGATGTTGAAGGAGACCCCAAGACAATAATAGCTCCTTAGCAGGCTTGGAGGGTGACTGGTCCAGGGTCCAGATAGGAGCAAGTCAGAACACTTAGGAAGAGATTTCTTTTTAAGAAGATGAAATTTGGACTTCCCGGGTGGCACAGTGGTTAAGAATCCGCCTGCCAGTGCAGGGGACATGGGTTCGATCCCTGGTCCGGGAAGATACACATGCCACGAAGCAACTAAGCCTGTGCGCCACAACTACTGAGCCTGCACTCTAGAGCCCGCAAGCCACAACTACTGAGCCCGCATTGCTGCAACTGCTGAAGCCTGCACGCCTAGAGCCCGTGCTCCGCAACAAGAGAAGCCACTGCAATGAGAAGTCGCGCACTGCAACAAAGAGTAGCCCCCACTCGCCGCAACTAGAGAAAGCCCGCGCGCAGCAATGAAGACCCAGTGCAGCCAAAAAAACCCCAAAAATTAAAAGATGAAATTAAAAAAAAAAGATGAAATTCATAGAATATCTAATGTGTTTATATGGAAAGAGGATTTATTCAGTTAGGGGAGATTTGGGGGTCACGTCAGTGAGAAGTATAGAAAATTGAAGCAAATGAATTAAAAAACCAAGACAATTATTAACATCAGGGAAAAATCAAAGGTGGAGAAAGTAGTAGTCACATTATACTACATGGCTTCATTGCAAACAGTGTCGATGTAATGATAATAAAAACACAGGCTATGGATCCAATACAATTATCCTGGGAGGATGGGGGAAGGAGAAGAGAGTGTATGTGTGATTAAGCATAAAGTGTTGAGAAAGAACAAAACTCATTTCCATCGTGGGAAGTTGATAAATAATGCCCCAAACGGAAACATTAAGACATCACCACAGTGTGCTATTTAGAAATATCAAGATTAATACCAAATAAATCAGCTAGAAAGAATTGAAAATAGTTTTCTCTGGGGAGTAGAAAATAGGAATGGGAGCACATGGAATGCTGTTCTTCATTAGAAACTGGGTAGAACTATGACTCTAAATGATGTACACATACAACTTTGATAAAGACTGAATTTAAAAAGATAGTCCCAAGTTATTTTGTCTTTGTTTTTAAAAACAATGAACAAATCATTAAAGGAAAATGAAATTAATATTCTCCATGCATGCTGGCTGAGCCTGAGAAAGATGGTTAATATCTGTGAAGACACTGAGCTTCAGATAGATACAGTTTACATGCCTTATTTTTTTTTTTTGCTGTCTAGCAACCAAACCTTCTTCCAAACCAGCACCCTGCAGCCTCCTTTCCCCCATGGGAGGCAGTGACTGCTTTGCACTACAGCAACTAGAAGATCCAGATCCTTCTCTCCTGGTCATGGTGCAGCTGGGGGCAAGCACGTGACCTAGGCTTGGACACCTGGGACCCTGAAGCTGTAATCACACAAGGATTTGAGGAAAAGTCAGCATTTCTTCAGGGTGGGGCAGCAGGTAGTGCCAACCCCACCTTTTCTGCAGTGTTTCCCCTGTTCCTCCAACTGCAGTCAGTTCTGAAAGCACCAGAGAGCCTTTGAGGGCCTTTCCTACTGTTTGGTAGCTTGCAGTGAAGAACCCTGAACAACACAGTTGATTAGCATCATTATGTACTTAATGGTACTATATTTAACCCTCTGGAGAGATTCTTTCTAAGTTTTGCTGCTATATAAAAAGAAGTCACAAAAGAGAACCAAGGGTTATCTAGTAGTGTGCCTTGAATGTGATGGGTACCCTAAACTTCCTATGCCCTTGGTCTGCTTGTGCACTGTCCCCTGACATGAACCCACCATTGCTTTGAAGTTGTGTTCGTTGTGCTACTCTCCTCTCCGTGTGTATAATCCTAATAAACCCTCCTTGTATGCTCACTGTATTGCTGAATACTGCTGCTCTGCTGTACCTACGTGGTTTTCTCTCCTCTGTTTCATATTTCTACACTCCACTTTTTTTTAACAACTAAATCCAAACGCAAGTCAAAAGTATCCATACTTGCTTAGGCCATGTCTTACAATTCTAATTACTACACATATTCTTTTTTTTTTTTTTTTACACATATTCTTACCCATTCTAGAGTCTCCATATATTAAGAGACAGCTTCCCCAACTGGAGAAATAAAACAACAGATACTACGCTCTAGCAAGTCCACGCTGAGCGCTGATCTAAACAGAACTGCCTTAGACACTTAAGCCCAAGGTTTTCAGAAGACACAGTATTTATTCAACCTGCTGTGTACACGTTTTTTATTCTTTTTCTACAGATAGTCTCTTATGTACAAATACAGCCACACTGGACACCAAACTTTCTTAAATTAAATAACAGAACTAAAATTACTTCTAAAGTTCCAGGCTCACATGCAAGTAGGACATTCCAGCAAAATGACTGCAAGAAAAGCCTTGGGGAAGGGGTTCTCCCCACAAAGCAACAGATGGATCAGACCTAGTAGCTTCTAGAAAAAGAATTACTACCCCTGGCCCAAGTCAGCGAAGAAAAGCCTGGGACCAGGACTTACTCTTCCATCTGTTAGGGGATGAAAAGAAAACAGCCTTAAATTAGAGTATTCTCTCTGATAGTGGATAGTGAATTTAAGTTTCCTCCATTTTATAACAAGGGAGAGAGGCTGCTAAAAACACATGGTTTGTCTAATATAAGCATCTCTTCTCTTTATAAATAATCAGATTAAGGACTTAATTATCTTTTTGGGAAATATAGTAAAAAAAAAATCTTTGGCCAATTCAACAATTAGGCAGTTCCTGCATGTACCCTAATCAGATATGTGGTCTGATATGATTTAGGTGCAGTCCAGTGCAGGAGCTGGGGACAGACCTCAGGTAGAGAAGGCAGTTGGCAGGTGGTGGTGGAGTGAGAAGGGAAAGCATGGGGATTGGAAAAAACCAGTTAGATGAGTGGGGTACTAGGTAAATAGACACTATCTATTAGTGTCTATATCATGTGCTTCATTTCATAATCCTAACAAAAACCTATGAGATTTTAGCTTCAGTAAATAATACATTAGGGAAATATAACAGAGCTCTATCCAGTGATGCTGGGATTGAGGCTACTTAGAGCCCCTCCAAGTTCTGTGATTTTAGGAGTGAAAAGGAAGGCTCTTAGTTCATGATAGAGCTGCAGTCATTTGGGAACAGCTTTCTAAATCATAAAAATACAAATCCATGATAGCCTATCAGTAAAAAGAAATAAAAATTATTGAGGTAAGTGTCTTAAAATAATAACAATGTGAAAAATTGGTCCACAGAAGAGGAAGCATATTTGGCTGAAAATGTCAGAAATGAAAGGCAAGCTCTCATGACTGATCATCATCCTGCCGAGAACATTTTTGTTTTAACAGCTTTTTGCCAACCAGATTTTTAAAAGAAAAAGAGCCTGAGTTTTAAGACTGAAAGGTCAAGTCACTTCCAATCTTGAGAGAGGAGAGGATTAGGTGGACAAGCTTTAAAGAGGGGGGGCTGGAGGACTATTTATAAATACCACCTTCTGGGTCAGCCAGGTCTTTTCTCATTTAAAAGCTCCCTGGTGATTTATATGCAGGATGAGCACAAAGGAATGCTCGTTACCAAGGGAGCCTCTGCTTGGAAGAGAGCTGTCCCTGGTAGCCGCTATTCGGAACTAGGCAGGCAAAGGAAGCAGTCCTAAGCAGTGGTGGAGTAAGAAGGGAAGGTGTGGGGATTGGAAGAAACCAGTTAGATGAATGGCGTACTAGGTAAATTTCCTCCAGAGATGTGAAGGCAGGAACTGGGATAAAAAGATTTAAAATACTTTGTAACAATCATCTATAGAAGCATTTTGGAAGGAGTACACTGGCTCTTGGGAGCCTTAATTAGTTTTAAACGGAAATTGTCAATATCAATTTTTATATATCAAGCAGAACACATTCACTGTACATGCCAGTACCTCACCGGCCAGTTGAGGGAGGAAGAAAGAATGAATGAGATTAGGGGAAGGGAAGAGAATAGAGAGAGGGAATGGGGAAGGCAAAGAGGGTGAAGAGGAAAGAAACACAGAACACACACAAACAGGGAAAGAGACTCAAGGGAGAGAGTTAAAGGGAAAAAAAAAAAGACACTGAGAAAAAGAGACAAATAGAAATGCCCACATAAACTCAGAACCAAGAGACAGGGTTAAGACAGAAGGGAACAAAAAGGAAGGGCCTCAGGAAGTTTAGAGATGAGATTCCACAACTTTTCCTACCTTCATATTGTACTGTAGAGTTGTCTTGGTTAGTGGCTTTCATAGGATGATTTGAAAATGATGGGTAGAGGAGACTGAACACTCCAACTATCAGCCCCTCTGAAAATGTTAATTGGCTGATTCATAGTTTCCTGGAATTTATCATACAAACTGTGGTTACCAGTGGGGAGAGGGAATAGGGAGGGGGAATATAGGGGTAGGGGGGGTAAGAGGTACAAGCTATTAGGTATAAAATAAGCTACAAGGATATATTGAACAACATGGTGAATATAGCCAATATTTTATAATAACTATAAATGGAGTATAACCTTTAAAAATTGTGAATCACTATATTTATTGTATGCCTGTAACTTATATAATATTGTACAGCAACTAGACTTCAAAAAAATGTGTGGTACTTTCGAGAATGAAAGAGGGTGCTAACGGGGAAGCACACTTAAATGAGTTGGTTCATGTAAAGTGCTTAGAACAGTCCCTGGGCATTTAGTAAGCAGTGTGTTAACTATTATTATTATTATTAATTATCATCTCCAATCTGGCCTCCTTGCTTCCATTCTTGACTCCTCCTCCAACCCATTCTCCTCACAGAAGGAAGTAGTTTTTTAGGACTGCAAATTAGATGTCAATCCCATTTTTTCCTTTCCACTTAAAAAAAAATGGAGTCCTTTCCATGGTTTCCAAGGTCCCCAGTCACTATCCTCTGGTCACAGTGGGCTCCTTCTTCTGTCTCCGAGACAGTAGTCTCTTCTGCCTGGGTGATGCCCGTCCAAGAGCTTCTGCCCTTACTCTTTACACCCTCAGGTCCTGGCTTCAGTGGCACCTCCTCAGAGAGACTCTTGGGACCACTCAGGTTCCAGCAGTTTCTAAATCCAAATCTGCCTGACTCCTAAGTCAGGGCTCCGTCTGTGCCCCTAGGCCAACACCTGGCCACACCTTGGCCTCCCTTAAGCAGATTTGTGATATCTCCACTTCCCCTGAGAAAAGGCTAAATACCACTCCGCCTTTGTGTATTAGCTTCCTGGTCAAAAACCTTCAGTGGATCCTCAGAGTGATCCAGGGCTCTCCATATATCTCAATGATCTCAAACTATCATTCATTCAATAAATGCTTACTGACAACCTACTAGGTGCCAAATATTGACATCAAAGTTGCATGTAAAAAAATTTAGGCAACACTGTTTCATAAAAAGGGACAAGTGGAGGGAAATAATATTTCTAAATTCATATATTATTTTATTAAAATTATGATCTTAAATATGTATGTAAAAATATGTTTTCATTGGAAAGATAAGAAATTGCCTTATACTCAGGGTCACCTTATATTTGGGCATTATTCTGATAATGTTGTGGGTTTTCTTTACTTAAAACCAAAGAACTTTACTCATTTCCTTCAAGATAATTCATACTCAAGCTGGATAATTTGCAATGATATTGAGATAATTCTCTAGTGATATTAACTCCCATTCTGACACCAATCTAAGGATGGAAGATATATAACATTTTGATTCATAGCAATTCACCAAGAAGGGAATTGGTTTACCAAGTATTATTCTATTCTAGTCTTTTTTTTTTTTTTTTTTTTTTGCGGTACACGGGCCTCTCACTGCTGTGGCCTCTCCCGTTGCGGAGCACAGGCTCCGGACGCACAGGCTCAGGGGCCATGGCTCACGGGCCCAGCCGCTCCGCGGCATGTGGGATCTTCCCGGATCGGGGCACGAACCCGCGTCCCCTGCATCGGCAGGCAGACTCTCAACCACTGCGCTACCAGGGAAGCCCTATTCTAGTCTTTTTTAAAAAAATAAACTTTATTTATTTATTTATGGCTGCATTGGGTCTGTTGTTGCACGTGGGCTTTCTCTAGTTGTGGAGAGCAGGGGCTACCCTTCGTTGCGGTGTGCGGGCTTCTCACTGTGGTGGCTTCTCTTGTTGCAGAGCACGGGCTCTAGGCACGCGGGCTCAGTAGTTGTGGCTCGCAGGCTCTAGAGCACAGGCTCAGTAGTTTTGGCATACGGGCTTAGTTGCTCCGTGTCATGTGGGATGTTCCCGGACCAGGGATTGAACCCGTGTCCCCTGCATTGGCAGGCAGATTCTTAACCACTGCGCCACCAGGGAAGTCCCTAAATAAACTTTTAATTTTAGAATAGTTTTAGATTTGCAGAAAAGCTGTAAAATAGTAGAGTTCTCATGTAGCCCACACCAGTTTCCCTTATTATAAACATTTACGTTTGTCACAACTGATGAACCGACACTGATACATTATCATTAATTAAAGTCTACAGTTTGTTCAGATTTCCTTGGTTTTAATGTAATGTCCTTTTTCTGTCCTAGGATCCCACATTACATTTAGTTGTCATGTCTCCTGAAGCTCTTCTTGGCTGTGAGAATTTCTCAGATTTCCCTTGTTTTTGATGACCTTGTTGAGGAGCACTTGTCAGGTATTTCCTGAGAGTCTCTCAGTTGGGGTTTGTCTGATGTTTTTTCTCATGATTGTGGGTTTTGGGGAGGAAGATCACTGATGTAAAGTGCCATTTTCATCACATCGTGTCAAGGGCACATACTACCAACATGATGTTGACCTCAATCGCTTGGCTGAGGCAGTGCTTGTCAGTCTTCTCCATTGTAAACAGTCTTTTTCCCTTCTTTCCATATTTTACTCTTAGAAGGTAGCTGCTGTACACAGCCTAAATTATGGTGTGGGAGTTATACTCCACCTCCCCATGGTAAGACTAACTATATAAATTATTTGGAATTATGCAGTGGAGATTGGTCTTTTCTCCCATTTATTTTTAAATCCAATTATTTATTTATATCAGTCCAGTTGGTTTTATTATCAAATGACTGTGCTCTGATACCTAAATTTTTATCTGCAACATGAAAATGTTTCAACACTAAGTGATCTATTTAAAAATATTTATTTAAGGCGTTCACCTATAAGTCTCAGGGATTCATTTGGACTGTGGGGGGGAAGATAGAGACCACAATGTATATTAGTATATAGTCACAAGGAAAAGTTGACAGAGAAGAAAACAAAATTAGTTTGGAGCAGAACACCTGGATTAGGGTTCAATTCTACCACATAATAGCTGTGTGATCTTAGATAAGTCATTTATCCTGCCTGAGTTTTTGTTTGTCAACTACCGATAATACCAAAGCCTTAAGGTTATTGCAGGATTATATGAAATGCCTACAAAAATGGTTTATAAATTGTTAAACATGATACAAATGTAGGACATTATTATATCATAATTATTCAGGATTGGAAAAAGCAAAACAAAAAAGGAAGTTCTTCTGAGCTATTTCAAATTCTCTAATAAAAGCACATTATCTTAAACGCTATATAATATTCAATAGGGAAAAATTAAAAGTTAGTGGTATTAGTTAATGGTTTTTTTTTTTTTTTTTTTTGCGGTACGCGGGCCTCTCACTGTTGTGGCCTCACCCGTTGCAGAGCACAGGCTCCGGACGCGCAGGATCAGTGGCCAATGGCTCACGGGCTCAGCCGCTCCGCGGCATGTGGGATCTTCCCGGACCGGGGCACGAACCCGCATCCCCTACATCGGCAGGTGGACTCTCAACCACTGCGCCACCAGGGAAGCCCTAGTTAATGTTTGATTTTGGTTTTACTCACTCAAAACCTTATAATTCCCAGAATATCTGTTGCAGTGCTTTTTGTTGCTCATATATTAATCAGCATTTCTTTTCCCATCTTCATCTGTTTAAGAGAACAGGTAAGACCTAATTCTACTCTATACTTCTAAATATGTTTATACTAAATATTAGATATACAGAGAGCAGAAATTGTATTTAGGGGTTTGAGTAGCTTAACCTGGAAAAAATAAAGGCAGGGATGGCTCCCTTAGATTTAGCATTTCAAATAAAACCTAACTTTAATTCCTTCTGGTTTTCTACTTCACTCACATTTTACACTGATATGTATTAACTAAGAGTTAGGTAGTTTTTTTTTTTTTTTACATCTTTATTGGAGTATAATTGCTTTACAATGGTGTGTTAGTTTCTGTTTTATATCAAAGTGAATCAGTTATACATATACATATGTTCCCATATCTCTTCCCTCTTGCGTCTCCCTCCCACCCTCCCTATCCCACCCCTCTAGGTGGTCACAAAGCACCGAGCTGATCTCCCTGTGCTATGCGGCTGCTTCCCACTAGCTATCTACCTTACATTTGGTAGTGTATATATGTCCATGCCTCTCTCTCACTTTGTCACAGCTTACCCTCCACCCTCCCCATACCCTCAAGTCCATTCTCTAGTAGGTCTGTGTCTTTATTCCTGTCTTACCCCTAGGTTCTTCATGACATTATTTTTTTCTTAAATTCCGTATATATGTGTTAGCATACGGTATTTGTCTTTCTCTTTATGACTTACTTCACTCTGTATGACAGACTCTAGGTCTATCCACCTCATTACAAAGAGCTTAATTTCGTTTCTTTTTATGGCTGAGTAATATTCCATTGTATATATGTGCCACATCTTCTTTATCCATTCATCCGATGATGGACACCTACGTTGTTTCCATCTCCTAGCTATTGTAAATAGAGCTGCAATGAACATTCTGGTACATGACTCTTTTTGAATTTTGGTTCCTCAGGGTATATGCCCAGTAGTGGGATTGCTGAGTCATATGGTAGTTCTATTTGTAGTTTTTTAAGGAACCTCCATACTGTTCTCCACAGTGGCTGTATCAATTTACATTCCCACCAACAGTGCAAGAGGGTTCCCTTTTCTCCACACCCTCTCCAGCATTTACTGTTTCTAGATTTTTTGATGATGGCCATTCTGACTGGTGTGAGATGATATCTCATTGTAGTTTTGATTTGCATTTCTCTAATGATTAATGATGGTGGGCATTCTTTCATGTGTTTGTTGGCAGTCTGCATATCTTCTTTGGAGAAATGTCTATTTAGGTCTTCTGCCCATTTTTGGATTGGGTTGTTTGCTTTTTTGTTATTGAGCTGCATGAGCTGCTTGTAAATTTTTGGAGATTAATCCTTTGTCAGTTGCTTCATTTGCAAATATTTTCTCCCATTCTGAGGGTTGTCGTTTGGTCTTGTTTATGATTTCCTTTGCTGTGCAAAAGCTTTGAAGTTTCATTAGGTCCCATTTGTTTATTTTTGTCTTTATTTCCATTTCTCTAGGAGGTGGGTCAAAAAGGATCTTGCTGTGATTTATGTCATAGAGTGTTCTGCCTATGTTTTCCTCTAAGAGTTTGATAGTTTCTGGCCTTACATTTAGGTCTTTAATCCATTTTGAGCTTATTTTTGTGTATGGTGTTAGGGAGTGATCTAATCTCATACTTTTATATGTACCTGTCCAGTTTTCCCAGCACCACTTATTGAAGAGGCTGTCCTTTCTCCACTGTACATTCCTGCCTCCTTTATCAAAGATAAGGTGACCATATGTGCGTGGGTTTATCTCTGGGCTTTCTATCCTGTTCCATTGATCTATCTTTCTGTTTTTGTGCCAGTACCATACTGTCTTGATTACTGTAACTTTGTAGTATAGTCTGAAGTCAGGGAGCCTGATTCCTAGAGCTCCGTTTTTCGTTCTCAAGATTGCTTTGGCTATTTGGGGTCTTTTGTGTTACCATACAAATTGTGAAATTTTTTGTTCTAGTTCTGTGAAAAATGCCAGTGGTAGTTTGATAGGGATTGCATTGAATCTGTAGATTGTTTTGGGTAGTAGAGTCATTTTCACAATGTTGATTCTTCCAATCCAAGAACATGGTATATCTCTCCACCTACCTGTATCATCTTTAATTTCTTTCATCAGTGTCTTATAATTTTCTGCATACAGGTCTTTTGTCTCCTTAGATAGGTTTATTCCTAGATATTTTATTCTTTTTGTTGCAATCGTAAATGGGAGTATTTTCTTGATTTCACTTTCAGATTTTTCATCATTAGTGTATAGGAATGCCAGAGATTTCTGTGCATTAATTTTGTATCCTGCTACTTTACCAAATTCATTGATTAGCTCTAGTAGTTTTCTGATAGCATCTTTAGGATTCTCTATGTATAGTATCATGTCATCTGCAAACAGTGACAGCTTTACTTCTTCTTTTCCGATTTGGATTCCTTTTATTTCCTTTCTTCTCTGACTGCTGTGGCTAAAACTTCCAAAACTATGTTGAATAAGAGTGGTGAGAGTGGGCAACCTTGTCTTGTTCCTGATCTTAGTGGAAATGCTTTCAGTTTTTCACTATTGAGGACGATGTTGGCTGTGGGTTTGTCATATATGGCCTTTATTATGTTGAGGAAAGTTCCCTCTATGCCTACTTTCTGCAGGATTTTTATCATAAATGGGTGTTGAATTTTGTCGAAAGCTTTCTGTGCATCTATTGAGATGATCATATGGTTTTTCTCCTTCAATTTGTTAATATGGTGTATCACGTTGATTGATTTGCGTATATTGAAGAATCCTTGCATTCCTGGAATAAACCCCACTTGATCATGGTGTATGATCCGTTTAATGTGCTGTTGGATTCTGTTTGCTAGTATTTTGTTGAGGATTTTTGCATCTATATTCATCAGTGATATTGGCCTGTAGTTTTCTTTCTTTGTGACATCCTTGTCTGGTTTTGGTATCAGGGTGATGGTGGCCTCGTAGAACGAGTTTGGGAGTGTTCCTCCCTCTGCTATATTTTGGAAGAGTTTGAGAAGGACAGGTGTTAGCTTTTCTCTAAGTGTTTGATAGAATTTGCCAGTGAAGCCATCTGGTCCTGGGCTTTTGTTTGTTGGAAGATTTTTAATCACAGTTTCAATTTTAGTGCTTGTGATGGGTCTGTTCATATTTTCTATTTCTTCCTGATTCAGTCTTGGCAGGTTGTGCATTTCTAAGAATTTGTCCATTTCTTCCAGGTTGTCCATTTTATTGGCATAGAGTTGCTTGTAGTAATCTCTCATGATCTTTTGTATTTCTGCAGTGTCAGTTGTTACTTCCCCTTTTTCATTTCTAATTCTATTGATCTGAGTCTTCTCCCTTTTTTTCTTGATGAGTCTGCCTAATGGTTTATCAATTTTGTTTATCTTCTCAAAGAACCAGCTTTTAGTTTTATTGATCTTTGCTATCGTTTCCTTCATTTCTTTTTCATTTATTTCTGATCTGATTTTTATGATTTCTTTCCTTCTGCTAACTTTGGGGTTTTTTTGTTCTTCAGGGAAGTCCCAGGGGATGCTTATTTTAAAAAGCAATTCTGGACTTCCCTGGTGGCACACTGGTTAAGAATCCGCCTGCCAATACAGGGGACACAGGTTCGAGCCCTGGTCCAGGAAGATCCCACATGCCGCAGAGCAACTAAGCCTGTTCACCACAACTGCTGAGCCTGCGCTCTAGAGCCCGCGAGCCACAACTACTGAGCCCACGTGCTACAACTACTGAAGCCTGGGTGCCTAGAGACTGTGCTCCCCAACAAAGACAAGCCACTTCAATGAGAAGCCTGTGCACCGCAACTAAGAGTAGCCCCTGTTCACCGCAACTAGAGAAAGCCTGCACGCAGCAAGGAAGACCCAATGCAGCCAAAAATAAATAAATAAATAAAAAAGCAATTCTATGTGCAATAAAATTGAAGTTCCACTTGTCTAGCCTTTACAATCTAATACACTGTGACTAGAGTTACATTCCTAAAGTACGAGCTGGATCATATCATTACTTCCTCTTCATAAACCTTCAAAAGACTTTCACTTCAGAGAAAACTTCCTAACTTCTTAGCTTGGCATTTAAAATTCTTTACATTGTGGCACAAACATCTCTCTAGTCTCCCTTTCTGCTTCACAGCCCTTCCTATCCCTTCCTGTACCCCATTCTCATCTAGGCACAGTGAATATACTATGCCCCATGCAACTCTACGCTCTCTGGTCAGCTTGGGCACTTGTTTGAAGTCTCTCAGGAGAGGAACCAGAAAGATCAAGAGAGTTGAGTGGCCTTTTGGGGACCTAATCAAGTGTTATGATCACCACAAGGCCACACCAGACAAGCTGATAAAAGGAGGTGGGAAGAAACCTTTCTTTAGCTTAGAGGACCCCTGTGGAGGTAACCATGATGGAGGAAAATGGGAGTAACAAAGACACAATAATTATCATTGGCAGAAGCTGGCTATAATTGCCCCAGATGTACCAATTGCAGAGCAAAGGCACCCATATCACCTCAAGAAAATCTCTCTAAAATACATCAAGTGTGACCAGTCTTTACTTCCATCGAGAGAAGGAAACACCCTTTGTCCTTTTCATATAATGCCGTAAATGTTGTAGAGCAAAACTTGTTCCCAAAAATGGCAGCTTCTCATCATGTGATGGGACTAAGAGAAAGGCAACAAAGCAGAGCTGTTCAGTACCCTAACCAACATTACACAGTTGAGAGGCAGCAGCCCAGGATTCGGAAAGATGGTCAGACTCTGAAGCTTAAGCTTCTTCCACTGTTCCCGCTGCCTCCCCATGAAAGGGGATAAAGCAACGATAAAACAACTGTCTTAGTCTTCGTGCTCCTTCTTACCCTTTCCTCCAAAGATTAAAATTCACCCTTGTTTCTATTACAACTTTAAAAATTACCATGTTTTTTTCTTAATGAAATGAAAAACAACTTATTTGTAAAAAGACTCAGAAAAACTCTTAAGTCTTCAGCACTTCTAGAAACACCAAACTGCTCAAGCCAATGGCAATTCTGGTTTCAGTCACTGGTTCCTATTCTAGGTGAAGCTGACTGCTCATGAAGTGATTCACAGGTAAAATACAGCTTTTAATTCTTTCAACCATTAGTAGTTCAGGTCTCCCTTAGTTTGCTCATTCTCCTATACCCTGAGTTTGCAGTCTTTGGATGATGCAGAGTTGAGGGTGACTATTAGGCTATGGAAGAGGAATATACATTTTTAACAATGGATGAAAAGAAATATTTTGTTTTCAAGGAAGAGAATGGGTCAAGAAGTGTTGAGTAAGGAGAAATAAAGATGCTAGTATAAAGTAAGCCATGGGGAAACACCAGAAGCATTCCCTTTGAAGTCAGAAGTAGGACAGAGATACCTTCTAGCACCACTATTATTTACTTTATTCTGGAGGTACTAGACAATACAATTATAAGAGAAAATAATATGAAATATAAAAATTGGACAAGAGAAAATAAAATTATCATTATTTGCAAGTGATATGATTATATATCTGGAAAACCCAAAAGAATCAAAAGAAAACCTACTGTAAATAATAAACAAATAAGGATGCTTGGCCCCAAATTAATACTATATTAACAAATAGCAGAAAATATAATGGAATGAAAAATCTCACAAGCAAAAGGAACAAAAAAGTTAAATACTTAGGAAGAAACATATCAAGAAAGTTGTAAACTCTGCAAGAAAAAAAACCCTCTAAATGCAACTGAGGGGCACAAAAGAAATATTAAATAAATGGAAAGACCCTAATTTTGGATGGAAAAATTAATGTCATGAAGATTAATCTGTAAATTTAATGCAATCCAAATAAGTTTAACTATAGGATTTTTAAAAAACCAGGTAAACTGATTTTAAAATTCATATGGACAATATGAGAATCATCAGGGAAATCCTGAAGAGTAACAAGCAAAAGGTAACAAGAAATACATCCTTCCAGATATTAAAACTTATAAAGCTATAGTAATTAAAATAGTGTGTAGAGCTGAACGTGACTAGGCAGGTCAATGGAAGAGAACAGAAAATTGACCAATGGAAGAGAATAGAAAAAATCATACGGAATTTAGTATATAGTAATAGAGACATTTAAAATCAGCGGCAAAAAAGATGGACTAGTGAATAAATAGTGTTAGGACAAAAGGGTGGCCATACAGAAAAATTAAATCTCTAACTCACTCCTTCTATTAAAATGTATTTCAGATAGATCAAAGTTAAAAAAGGAAGGAAGGAAGGAATAAAGGGAGGAAGGAAGGGGAAAAATACAGAGGGAAATGTGGGAATCTTTTTTATAATCTAGGAGTGGGAAAGGTCTAATATGATGAAAAATCCAGAAGGCTTTATAGGAATTCTCTTCCTTCTCTGACCAAACCTGCAAACTGCCAGAAATCTTCACTTCCTCTGTCATTGCTATATTCCTCCCACTTAAAGCCTGTAGAGGCTCCCTATTTCATATATAATTTATTCCTCCACTTGATTTAAAAAAAAAACAGTCCAGCTTTTAAACTGCAAGAAAGTTTTAGTTTTCACTATATAACCTTTTATACTGTTTGAAAAAATTTTAATCTGTATATTACTTAAAAATAAAAGCACAAATAACTTTGGTAATAATCACTTCCTAATTATTAACCAAAGGACAGGCCTAATTTTTCATGCTCTAGGTCATTTGAATTTCTTTCTTTCTTTGGAAGCTTTTCTCTTTAGTGATGATTTGGACCTGGGTTCCTCACTACTCTAATATATAATAACTTCTGCAGAAGGAGAGAATTCCAGTAGGATCTATTGAATTTGATCAGATTAATCTTTGCAGCAGCTTCTGCCATGTCAACTCTGGTGTCACGAGTTTCACTTCACTAAAGGCAGTGTGTGCGGCTTCTTTAAACAGAGGGGCAGAATTACCAGGCCACATGTTTGTACCTCCTGGCTAAAACAGACACTATAACCAGACATCTCCGAACGAATCAAGAGTTAAAAATGAGCTTCTACTTGCCAAACGGCCCTCCTCAATGCCTATTTTTGTCTTCCTCTGTCTGATTTTCTAGTACTTGCTCCCCATTACACTTCCCTTTATTCTGAACTCTCATAGGCTTTTAGCAGGTGTTTTGTGTACTAGTTACTGTTTCCCTAATTTGATTATGGGTTTCTTGAGGGCAGAAGTGTTCCCACTCATTGAGTTTATAGCAAAAACAGGGAAATCTTTGGCTGTGAGTTCCTGGCTTTTGTGTCACATCAATCAGTACCTTTCCAGTGTGCCAAAAGTAATTAGCAAAAATTTTATTTTGGAGGGGGGGTAATAGGGCTAAGAAGGATGAACAATGAAGAAATCGCTTACAAATTATTAGGTCTAGGGTACTCTACATAATGGTAGTCAATATTAGTTTTTTATAGGGTACATTTTCTTAGGAAGAATTTTTATTTTAGGATTATGCTTGAATTAAGGCAAAAAAGGGACTAATTTCTTAATTAGCATTTTATTTTTATTCTACTTTGTAAAGTACAATTTATCTCTTTTTCATGGCACTTATTAACAGGTATCTTAGAGTTACTGTATAGTTGGGTTTTTTTAATTTGTTTGTTTTTGCCGTGCCTTGTGGCATGCGGGATCTTAGTTACCACTCCCTGCAGTGGAAGTGTGGAGTTTTAACCACTGGACGGCCAGGAGGGTCCCTACTGTACTGTTCTTATTTACTTAGAACTTGGTTATCGTTTTCAGTCTTCCTTAAAAAATAATCAAATTCTAGAAATAATCTTTTCCTGCCATTGTAGTAACAATTTAGAATTATAAACTTTGGAAAATGTAATCTCTTAAAGATGCTACCAAAGTCAAAACAAGGGCACATTCCTAAACTATGCCAGAGAAAACAACAAAGACCATTAGCTCTATTAGCTTGAAATGTGACCGAGTACAAAGGAATAATTTTTTTTTTACATCTTTATTGGAGTATAATTGCTTTACAATAAGGAATCATTTTTCTCGTTTTTTTTTTTTTTGAGGTAGACGGGCCTCTCACTGCTGTGGCCTCTCCCGTTGTGGCGCACAGCCTCCGGACGCGCAGGCTCAGCGGCCATGGCTCACGGGCCCAGCCACTCCGCGGCATGTGGGATCCTCCCGGACAGGGGCACAAACCCGTGTCCCCTGCATCAGCAGGCAGACTCTCAACCACTGCGCCACCAGGGAAGCCCAGGAATCATTTTTAAATGGGCAATTATTATTATAAATAAATAGCACAGTCTCCTTTATATTTTCATACTATTTTTAGAGATTGGATAGTTTGTAAAGATAAATATGTTTGCTGGTCATTTGAATGCACACATTTAACTAGAAAAAGGTACCACATCTAAGATCCTGTGAGATTCCTTAATATAAGAGGAGAGAGAGATTGAAAGGTAGAGACGAGAGAGAGAGAGAAGAGGGAGAGAGGAGAGAGAGAAGAGAGGGAGAGAGAGAGAGGAGAGGTGGAGAGGAATGGGGAGAGAGGGAGAGAGGGAGAGAGAGGGAGAGAGAGGGAGAGAGAGGGAGAGAGAGGGAGAGGGAGGGAGGGGGAGGGAGAGGGAGAGAGAGGGAGAGAGAGAGAGAGAGAAGAGAGAGAGAAGAGAGAGAGAGAAAGAGAAGAGAGAGAGAAGGGGGGAGAGAGAGAGAGAGAGAAGGGGGAGGGGAGAGGGGGAGAGAAAAAGAAAGAAAAACAGGGAGAGTGAGCCTGCTTTTTCATACATCTGAATTTAATGTTAGCAATTTAAAACAGTTGTGTGAAAATGAAGGGTATTTTTTTTAATGAAAAAAAATTAAGTGGTTTAAAACGCTCTGCAGGAATTTACTGTTTTAAAGGTACCAAATAAGTTACCTTATAAATGGAGTAAATTTTCTGTAATATTAATGTTTAAAGCCCTAATTTGAGAGTTATAAGTGAATTTCTGTTTACTGTGATTTCTTCAGGCAGGGCACATCTATGGTAAGTCTTCACTGTGATAGGAAAGAATGTCAGTCATATTGGATAACTTCTGAAGATTATACCCCACTTAGATACAATCATATTTCAGATCTGAACCACCTAAAAGCTAGAACTTAATTTGTCACACCACTGTAATATATCTTTCCCTACTGCACAAGACCTCTCTCTTAAAAAAAGAATTCCTTTGATGTCTTCATAAAGTTACATTTTTTGTGTGTTTTTAAGCCAAAGAACCTGGAGTGCATCACTGTCACATCAATGACACCTCATAATTAGCATACACTTTCAATATGGCCTCAAGCAAGGGCCAAGACCAAATTATCTATATGGGAAACAACTTCCAGGGCAGCACTAACTTTATACAACCAAGAGAACCTGAAATTCTCTGCTATATTAGCATTTGCTGGCAGAGGAGGCTGCTGTCAATTTGCTCCTGTCACATTATTTTCTTTTGTCTCAGACAGAAGCCACAGGGGAGGCTACAGGGTTTGCTTTTCACTTGAAACAACAGCAGAGATTATGGATTCCCTCCCCTGCCTAACTTGACTACTGGCTCCTCTCCTGGAAACAGGGTAAAACTGGGGACAGAACATACCAAACAGGACGAGCAATCTGCTATTCCATGAAACTTTTGGTTGGCCACTTGGGGAACATGGAGATGTCTGTCAGAGGAAGGAAAATAAGGAAATTCTGTAGAGCTGGCTTTGACAAGAAGGTCCACTAGCTTCCTTGTTACCCTCTATGTTTCTTTGCTCCACTTCTCACTTCTTCTAATACACATTGCTGAGTCTGACTGTAAATACGATAGCTGAAAAGCAGCTGGTTCCACAACTGTCTTGCATGGTTATTCACCAAATGGACTCTCTGGGTAATCCTAGAACGTATGTTACCTGGGGAAACAACAGTTGATGGTACTGCACCAATGTCCATTTCCTGGTTTTGGTAATATACTGTGGCTATGTAAGCTGTTATCATTGAGGGTCACTGGGTGAAGGGTACAAGGAAACTCACTGATCTATTTTCACAACTTCTTGTGAGCTAAAATTATTTCAAAACGAAGTTTAAAGATAAAAAAACAGACACCCATATGTACATCCACACTACTAGTTTCTAAGACAGCATTTAAGACTCTAAGGCTGTGCTTTTCTTTATGGCCTTCAATATTCCATTGTTGTTTTACTTTACTTATGTTTAAACTTTATCACTTAGTTTTTTTCCTTAGTGATAACGAAGTAAATGATATTCAGTAATATAACAAAGATTTCAATAGGGAAATAAGGCAAACAGAGGCCTTATTTCCAAATGAAGTTAAAGAGAAACTGTAGAAAGGGTCACAAGGAGGAGATTTCTTGTCCTCCTTTGTGGTTTATCTCTCATGCTGAGAATTATAGGTTTCGGGGTGGGGGAAAGATGCAGAAGAGTTAACCAGTTAACCAGCTGCTGAGTTAAACAGCTGGTGGTGGTTTTGGACCCAGGTAACTAGAAAAGTAATGGTACCTTATAAAAAAATTTAAGAGAAAAAAAGAATTTTATTTTCGAGAGGAGGGGAAAAGAGTTGGTAACGGTATGGCAAAGGAGGATGCAACACGGAGGCCCCTCAAAAACCTCAAGGATGAAAAAGCATGTAGAACATGTAGGTGGGAAGTACACTAACGAATACTTCAAGCTACAATAATTAGTTATGGAACTAGCATAAAAATAGGCACAACGATATACTAGAAAACATAGCCGTGACCCCAGCGTATATTAAAACTTCTATACTATATGCTATATTCCAAATCACTGAAGAAAAATGACTAATTATCTCACATTCTTTACTATAACACACTACAACTGGCCTCAAGAATTAGATATAAAGAAAATATACGTGAATATTTATGTGACCTAAGGATGAAAAAGCCCTCTAAACAGACATGCAAAAGAAAAAAAATCATAAAAGGAGTAAAGAGTATACAATTTGAAAAACAATAGTTCAAGACCCGAGTGGTTTCAGCCAGAGAGGGAGAGTACTAGGGTTGGGGACAGAGATTAAAGCAGACTAGTTTATTCAAACTGTTTTAAGTTTTTACAAGATGAATATATTTGTTTATTACTTGAGTTAAGTTAATTTAAAAAGTATCTCAGAAAGTAAAACCATAGAACACCTGCTACCTCAAAATCATCATAAACAAAGTTAAGTCAAATGAAAAACTAGAAAATTATAATATGACAAGCAAAGGGACAAGGTCTTTACTATACAAGGAGCACGTATGTAAGAAAAAGACAAAATGGCTCAAAAGAACACTAGGCAAAACATGGGGGAAATGCAAGTTTTCACCTGTCAAACGGGCCCCCTGAGCCTGGCCCTCAGAGAAGGTGAGGGAGAAAGAGCTGTCTCCCCAGGGTTTCCAAGGGAGGTGCCTCCCTGGGGGAGGATCAGGTTTCAGAGAGGCAAGCAGGCAGGACGTGGTGGGGGCTCCAGGAAGAGCTCCTGGACGGAAGAGACTGTTTTTAGGATGGAAAAGGGTTTTCTGACAGGGTGGTGTTGGGGAGGACTGGGTGGAGTGTAAGGCAAGGGGATGAGACTACCAGAAAGGACTGGTGCCTGGAGGAGCCTGCATTTTGGGAGGGTACAGGAAGTTTATGGAGTCACTGAGTCATTTATAGCCTATTCTCAAGGTTTCTGACTTTACAAAATTATTTTGGTGCCAAAATTGCCCAAGGGCTTTGTTTCTTCGGGCATTGACCTTTTTGACCTTCCTTTCCAGTCAGTCACCAAGTCCTGCTATTTTCTTCCATTAAAATGCAGTTTCATATTTTCCCCCCCTATCCAATCTGCATGCTACTGCCAGACTGTTGTTTCTAAAGTATCACTTGGATCATGTCTCCTCCCTGCTCAAAAACCTTTTAGTGCTTTCTACTGTCACTGGATCAAGTATAGACACACACACTCATCCGCCACCCTGAGGTGTCTCCGGTTCACTTCAAAAACATCTGCTCCAGCCAAAGTGGTTCAATCACAGACCTGTCCCTATATGTGACACCACCCCCAAAACCTTTTTTGTGCTTTTCCTAAGCTGATTTCACACTCAAACACCCTTTCCTTTTTACTTCTCCATAGTCTAGCAAACTTTCACGTTCAGTTTCATTCCCTCATCAGTATACAATGTGGTTAAAGCACAGGCGTGGAAACTCACAGCCCTGGTTATAATCATGGCTCTGTCATTTAATGGTTTTGTGACCTTGGGCTTAGTTTCTTAAGGCTTAGTTTGCCTCAACTCCAAAATGTAATAAATACTTTTACGACTTTTGTGAAGATTCAGTAAGAACTGATGTACGTAAAACTAATACAGTGCCTGGAACAGAGTAGATTAGTAGTAGTGCCTGGAAACTCACTAGATTAGTATTCATTATTATTGTCCAAACACCCTCTTTTCTCTGAGTGTAAAGTTTTTCTTACTAGCTGGTAATAGCTTGTGAGCACTGCTGTTTTCTCTCTTATATTTAAACTTTTTATACTTCTTAACACTCAATGTGCCAAGCCCTGTGTTAGGGGCTTTACAAACACAAAACCACATGAGTTAGGTACCGCTCTATCACTTCACTTTCTGGATGGGAAAACTAAGTTTGGAGATATTAAAAACCTTACCTAGGGCTTCCCTGGTGGCGCAGTGGTTAAGAATCTGCCTGCCAATGCAGGGGACATGGGTTTGTGCCCCGGTCCGGGAAGATCCCACATGCCGCGGAGCGGCTAGGCCTGTGAGCCATGGCCGCTGAGCGGGCGCGTCCGGAGCCTGTGCTCTGCAACGGGAGAGGCCGCAACAGTGAGAGGCCCGCGTACCGCAAAAAAAACACAAAAAACAAAAAACCCTTACCTAATATTAAACAGCTAGTAAAGAGTAGAAGGAAGATGCAGGTGATTCTTTGATTGGTCTATTTTTAAGATGGAAAATTGCCTAGGATTTTCATGAATGATGGTTGGGCAGTCCTAATGAGTCAGGTCTGGTCTTCCCTCACCTGGAGATTTCTCCCAGGGAGAACTGAGCACTGTCACTAGATCCGGCTTCAGCATCACTCTCCAAACAGCCAGAGCCTGGGCTTTCCTCCAGGGACCACCATGACCCTTTGACTTTCAGAAAGAAAGCATACTAGCAGCCCCATGTTTTGTTACAAGAAGAGAGGAAGATCATTTCCAGAGTCAGAAATCATGCCATAAGGCATCAAGAACAAAAACCAGGTTTCCATCAGCAAAAAGCACCCTTTCTGAGGAGAAAAAAAGGGAGGCTCTTAATAGAAAGAGCCAAGCCTTCTGAGTACAGAAGAGGCCAACTTTTCCCAAAGGTAACGTTTAAAAGAGTGTGAGTCATAAGAGTCAGAAAGACAAAACCCTAAAGGGCAAGGGAAGGACAGACCTCACTATTAATTTATTCTTCACTCCGATGACAGTGCCAGTACATGCAATTAGAATTTCTTTTTTCTTTTTTGGTAAGAATTGAAGAAAGACAAAAATGAACCATTATATTAACTGATACTATAATTATGTTTACAAACTGATTTCCAGTGGAATCATTACACATTAGGCCTCTTTAGGAGCCTATAGTTTCCAGACTGTGAAAAAGCATTTCCTCTGAGTGAAACCTGCAAATTTTATCTCCCTAACTAAAGATAAAACTGTTTTGGCTGATAAAGGTTAAAGAACTCCTCTAAAACAACCAGAAAAGAAACCAACAGCCATACAACAAAACAACAACAACAAAAAGCAGACTTCTCATGTCTCGGAGAGTTAACATACACTGAGCTAAGGCTCAGTGTATGTTAACTCCCTGAGTTGGGAGACTGGGATTGATGGACGACCAACAGGGGTTCTGAGGTTTTGCCCTTCATTCATCCACTTGTCAAATTCTGCTCAGAGGCTCTTTGCTTGTGGAAGGAGGGCAAAGAATTTTTTTCTCTACAGTGCTTTTTGTTATTCTCTCCTGTAGGTCAAAAGAATTACGAGGACTGTTCAAATATCGTTAAGATGGCAATATTTCCCAAATTCAACTTGATCACTATCAAAATCCCAGCTGGCTTTTTTTGCAGAAATCGAAAGACTGATTCTAAAATTCATATGGACATCAAGGGACTCAGAGTAGCCAAACAATCTTGAGAAAGAAAACAAAGTTGGACAAATCACACCTCCTGATTTCAAAACTTGCTACAAAGCTACAGTAATCAAGATGGTGTGGTACTGGCATAAGGATAGACATATATATCAATGGACTAGAACTGAGAGTCCATAAATAAACCGCACATTTATGGTCAAATGATTTTCAACAAGGGTGCCAAGACAATTCAATGGGAGAAAGAATAGTCTTTTCAACAGATGGTGCTGGGATAATGGGCTATCTACATGCAAAAAAAAAAATAAAGTTGGACCCCCAACTCTCACACCATACATAAAAATTAACTCAAAGTGGATCATAGGTCCAAATGTAAGAGTTAAAATTATAAAACTCTTAGAAAAAATATAGGAGTAACTCTTTGTGACCTTGGGCTAGTTAAAGCCTTCTTAGATATGACAGACTAGAAAAACACAAGTGACAAAAGAAAAAATAAACTGAACTTCATCAAAGTTAAAAACTCTTATGCTTCAAAGGAAACCATTAAGAAAATGCAAAAACAAGGGACTTCCCTGGTGGTCCAGTGGTAAAGAATCCACCTTCCAATGCAGGGGACGTGGGTTTGATCCCTTGTCAGGGAACTAAGATCCCACGTGCTGCAGGGCAACTAAGCCCGTGTGCCACAACTACTGAGCTCGTGTGTCTCAACTAGAGAGCCTGCATGCTGCAAACTACAGAGCCCATGTGCTCTGGAACCCATGCGCCACAATAAGAGAGGAGCCCACGGGCCCCAACGAAGAGCCCACATGCCGCAAGGAAAGATCCTGCATGCCTCAACAAAGATCCCGTGTGCTGCAACTAAGATCCATCGCAGCCAAAAATAAAAACAAATAAATAATAAGTATTAAAAAAAAAAAAGAAAACGGAAAAACAACCCAAAGAATGGGAGAAAATATTTGCAAATCATAAATCTGATAAGGGAATTGTATCCAGAATTTATAAAGAACTCTTACAACTCAATAATAAGACAAATAACCCAATTAAAAAATGGACAAGAATCAGAACAGACATTTCTCCAAAGAAAATATACAAATATGGAGAAAAGGGAACCCTCTTGCACTGTTGGTGGGAATGTAAATTGATACAGCCACTATGGAGAACAGTATGGAGGTTCCTTAAAAAAACTAAAAATAGAACTACCATATGACCCAGCAATCCCACTACTGGGCATATACCCAGAGAAAACCATAATTCAAAAAGACACATGCACCCCAAATGTTCACTGCAGCACTATTTACAATAGCCAGGTCATAGAAGCAACCTAAATGCCTATCGACAGACAAATGGATAAAGAAGATGTGGTACATATGTACAATGGAATATTACTCAGCCATAAAAGGGAACGAAATTGGGTCATTTGTAGAGACGTGGATGGATCTAGAGACTGTTGTACAGAGTAAAGTAAGTCAGAAGGAGAAAAACAAATATCGTATATTAACACATATATGTGGAACCTAGAAAAATGGTGCAGATGAACTGGTTTGCAGGGCAGAAATAGAGACGCAGATGTAGAGAACAAACGTATGGACACCACGGGGGGAAAGTGGCGGGGTGGGGGTGGTGGGATGAATTGGGAGGTTGCGATTGACATATATACACTAATATGTATAAAATAGATAACTAACATGAACCTGCTGTATAAAAAAATAAATAAAATAAAATTCAAAAAAAAAGGGGCTTCCCTGGTGGTGCAGTGGTTGAGAATCCGCCTGACAATGCAGGGGACACGGGTTCAATCCCTGGTCCGGGAAGATTCCACATGCCATGGAGCAACTAAGCCCGTGTGCCACAACTACTGAGCCTGTGCTCTAGAGCCTGCGAGCCACAACTACTGAAGCCTGCATGCCTAGAGCCTGTGCTCCACAACAAGAGAAGCCACCGCAATGAGAAGCCCGCACACCGCAATGAAGAGTAGCCCCCGTGCGCCGCAACCAGAGAAAGCCCGCGTGCAGCAACGAAGATCCAATGCAGCCAAAAATAAATGAGTAACAAAAAAAAAAATTTATTAAAAAAAGAAATTAAAAAAAAAAAAGAAAATATACAAATAGCCAAAAACACATGAAAAGATGTTCAACATCATTAGTCATCAAGGAAATGCATATTAAAACCACAACGAGATACTACTTTGTACCCTCTAGGATAAGTATTCTCAGGAAGACATAGCGTGGATGATGATGTAGAGAAATTGGAACCCTCATATACTGCTGTTGGAAATGTAAAATGGTGCAGCCACTTTGGAAGAGTCTGGCAGTTTCTCAGAAGGTTAAACAGAGTTACCATACGGCCCAGCTATTCCACTCCTAGGTATATGCCTAAGAGATATGAAAACATATGTTCACACAACAACTTGTACATGAATGTTCATAGCAGCATTACTCATAATAACCAAAAAAAGTGAAGACAACCCAAATGTTCATCAACTGATGAATGGATAAACAAAATGTGGTATATCCACACAATGAACTACTATTTGGAATTAAAATGGAATTAAGTACTGATACATGCTACAACATGGATGAGCCTTGAAAACAATATCTTAAGTGAAAGAAGCTAGTCACAAAAGACTAAATATTCTTTGGTCCCATTTACATGAAATATCCAGAATAGTCAAATCTATAGAGACAGAAGGTAGACTAATGGTTTCCTAGAGCTGGAGTGGGAGGGTAGAGGAAACAGGGGATGCCTGCTAATGGGCACAAGGGTTTCTTTCAGGGTGATGAAATGTTCCAAAAGTGATTGTGTTGATGGCTGCACAACACTGTGAATACACTAAAAACCACTGAATTGTACATTTTAAATGCGTGAATTGTATCTTAATAAAGCTATTAAATATGTACTTTAAAAAGAACTATAGAGATATCAGAAAAAGCCTTCAAAATTAATGAAAGGATCATAAAATGTTTCAAAAAGCAAAAATCCAGAAAAGAATCAGAGAGACACTTGGTAAGTATGTGGAAAAGGAATCTGTAGGACTAGAAAGGATCCAGCAGAAAGTTAAAATATTCTTGGTCTGGATCTATTCTGAAAAACAAAAAAACACATGGCGGGAGGGATAAATTGGGAGTTTGGGATTAACATATACACACTACTATATATAAAAGAGATAAACAACAAGGACCTATTGTATAGCACAGGGAACTATATTCAACATCTTGTAATAACCTATAATAGAAAAGAATCTGAAAAAGAATATATATATATAACTTTGCTGTACACCTGAAACTAATACAACTTTGTAAATCAACTATACTTCAATAAAAAAACCAAAACATATTATATATCAATTCTATCTCAATAAATTTAGAAAAAAATTTAAAAAACACGAGCGGGAGAGTCTAACACAACCTGTTCTACCTTTTTTTTGAAGTTTTATTTTATAAATGACAAAAAAGGGATGGTTTGCATATGAACTCTTTAGATATAGGAAAAGCCTAGTAGTAATTTCTCATGCCAAATCCACCTTCCACCCTAATGTTTTCTGAACCATTACTTTAATAATAAAAAAAATACAGAATTAGGCTATCAAATCTACTAAGGCCATCAATGAAATCCATCATTCATTTGTGTAGTACCTTAAAGTTCATAAATCACTTTTATACCTATTATCTCAGCTGACCCTCTTGAAGCAGGTATCACACCCATTTTACAGATGAAGAAACAGCCTCAGAGACATTAACAGGCACTTAAAGCCTCACAGCTAGTGAGAAGTATAGACAGATTAGAACCCGGGTCTTGCTCTACTAAGCCACCTTCTAAGTTTATAAAGAAATTGCTCTGGGATTCCCTGGTGGTGCAGTGGTTGAGAGTCCACCTGCCGATGCAGGGGACACGGGTTCGAGCCCCGGTCCGGGAAGATTCCACATGCTGTGGAGCGGCTGGGCCCGTGAGCCATGGCCGCTGAGCCTGTGCGTCCGGAGCCTGTGCTCTGCAACGGGAGAGGCCACAACAGTGAGAGGCTCGTGTACCGCAAAAAAAAATAAAATAAAATAAAAGGAATTGCTCTTTTGTATAGAATATTCCTTTAGTAATATTCCTTTAGTAAATACACTTTTTTTCTTGTTGAATTTTCTCTTACATATAGTGTTAGGAACTAATTTAAAATAGCAATTTGGTACATATTGAAACATAGTTTAATATGTACTATAACATATATTTATTCTACACTAATCTCAATCATATATTTCATTTTTAAAAAATAAAAAAACAATTACTCGGGAAGTTCCCTGGCGGTCCAGTGGTTAGGACTCAGTGCTTTCACTGCCTTGGCCCCAGGTTCAACCCTGGTTGGGGAACCAAGATCCTATAAGCCTCATGGCATGACCAAAAAAAACAATTACTCAGGATGAACAAATTCTAAGCTGACTACTACAGTGTTTCTGACTAACAGCTAAGAAGTCAAAATAATGCTTTTGTGCAATAATTTTGCTAGGCATCCAAACATCAACATGTGTCTCATCTATTTAATTTACCTTATATACTAACATCAGTGGCCAGGGAAATATTCTTTTCTTAATTTGTGTTTTCATATCTTATTTAAGAGTTAAGGTACTATAATGACACGTAGTGCAGTATATGCACATCCTCCAAAACACAATGCCATTCTGAACATAAATAAATGTGGTCTAAAAATTGAATCCCCAAATTTTGATGTAATTTTAGATAGAAGTTTTCCTAATTATTTCCTCTTTATTTTCCCTCCAGAATGTCCAGAATAGTCATCTACTATACAGTTGTTAAACAGTTACTGGTGTGAAGTAATGATCAACTTACAATTGGTAAAAAAAAAAAAAAAAAAAAAATGTTAATCCACATTTGAATGACCAAAGGGTTTTGGATTATAACATGGCTGACTGGACATTTCATTTGCCTAACATTTACTGAACACTTATGAGTGTTAGGCTCAGGGCTAGGATATACTATGATTAATAAGACATGACTCTGTACATGCTCTCTGGAGTTCTCCTCCAGGTAGGGAAAACCACCAGGTAAAAGAATAATTACAATGCAATGTGAGAAGTACTATCTATAATGGAGGCTTGTACAAAGTATCGTCTTTGGCTTGCTTGTGATCAGGTCTTGTGAGATAAGATAAGTATCAGTGTCTAAAACATGCCTCCAAAGCTGAATATCCACTCACTAACTTGTATCATCTTTCAATACTGTGCCATACCCAGGTGTCGCCTCTCTTCCTGATTTGCATAACCAGGCAAGATAGCCAAGGTCGATAGCACTACTGTCTCAGGTTAGGCACAACCTCAGATCAAACACTACTCAAAGGAACACACATCCCCTCATGACCTTAGTCAGTAGGTACAGCTCCTGAAGTCTTTAGGTTGTGAAGTGTTGTGGAATCTTTCTCCTCAGAAGAACTGCTAAGTTTAAAAGCTGTGTTAGTCAGAACTACAAATCTGTGAATAAAACATTTAGCCTATTTCTCTGAAATTAAAAACTGTATATTTCTGAACCTTTTATATATAGATTCTGGTAGAGAAAAGGTTAAATGAAGTAAAAAAGATGACAAGCAGAACTCTTCCCCTGCAGAGTCAGCTACTGTGCATCTTTTAAAAGGTTCCCCAACTGTAGAATGTATCTCCTTTCTTCTGATTGTAAAGAGACCACTAGCAAAATTATTCCTTTCCCATACAATGCAACTGGACTGGGTCAGGAATAGAACAGCCAAGAGGAAAAGGCAGATCATTTTTTTTTGAAGCTGGAGGACTGGTATTTATTCCCAAGTTCAGGAAAAAAGAGGTACTTGACTTTCTTTAATTACAACATAGCCTGGCCAACTATATACCACTGATGTTTTCAAGATGTTGCTCAAAGGATATTCCAGCTCTTCATATCAAAATGTACACATTAATGCAGAGGAAACTCAAACTGTAATAGATATTAGTTGTCTTGAAGCACAATTCCAACTAAACCAAAAACGATTTGAAGAGGAAGTTCAGAAATATAATGCCCTCCAATAGGACACATAGGTTGCGAGACAAACATCATTAAGGATTCCCTAGGGTACAGCATCTTCTGGGATGGTAAAGTCAAGTTCTATGTGTTAGGTTTAAGTGCTCAGAAAAATGCTGGTACTCAATTGATGACAGTTGCAAAAGCCTCTGGGAAGGTCTGATCTGACCTCACCGCAGTTCTGACATCTCCATTTAAACATCTTCCCTTCTGTGGACAAGGAAAGCTTCCAAGCACTAAAGGTTTCCAAGAGTTAAACAGTCAGTCTCTCAAAAGACTCTAGTCAGTATATAAACATACCTTTTAAGTAAAAATCCAGTCATCCTGGGTCAAGATTCACTTTAAACAATATAAAAGCCTATGTAAATGATATTTAATGGTATGAGAAAATATTTGTAATATACTGATGTGTAAAAAAGGATAAACTTTTTTTTAAAATGAGGAGGTTTACAAAATACATATAATGTGATCACATTTGTTAAAAAGTATATATACACATATGAGGATTTTTTACCAAAAGAATTCATGGTTATTATAGAAAGTCTGGAAAATAGAGGACAAAAAAACAATAGCTGTAATCCTATAAACCAGAGATTACCATTTAATATTTTAGGGTTTATATTTCCAATTTTTTCTATGTGTATATATATGTCCTCCCAATAAATGTAAATGTAAAAAACATAGTCTTTTACTTAGTCATTAGTTTTGCACTGATTTACATATAATGCTATTCTAGGAAACTAGGGCAAATTTTAAGATTCATGCACTAGAGTGGTTCTTAACCTTGGCTGCATATTAGAATTGCCTGGGGAACGTTTAAAATTCCCAATTTCTGGACCACCCCCCAGACCAATTAAACTAGCATCTTTGAAGATGGTACCTAGGCATCAGTATTTTTCAAAGTTCCCCAGGTGATTCCACTGAACAGCCAGGGTTGAGAACCACTACTTGCCAGCTTTCCCCCTTCTGAGCAAAACATGATTTACAGCAGTGCTTTCTTAAACTTTCATGTGCATACAAATCATGTGCGGATCTTGTCAAAATATAGATTCTGGTTCAGGATAGGACCTGAGATTCTGCACTGGCTCAGGGATCATACTCTGAGTAGCTGTAGGGTTCTGGGAAAGAAAACTCTTTTAAAGAATGGAAAGAAAAAATTATAGCCACTGAAGCCCATATTCTATGCCACCAGCCAGGAAGGGGTAATCTACAGCGGATGAATAAAGAATTGATATGAGGAGAAAAAGATGTTTCTAGGAAATAAGATTTTAGGGGACTGAAAGAAAGTTTGGAATAACTACATTTTTCAGGGGAAAACAGTCGTTGGAGCTTATATAGTTTGTGTGCACAAAGAAGGGCAAGCAAGCTTAGAAGACAAGAGAGGTGGGCAGTATGAGAAAAAAAAATCAAATGTGTAAAACATTGTTATGGAAAAAATAAAATCTTTGGCTGCCGTGCTGGAAATGGATAGAGAAACACCACAAGAGAACCTGCAGAATATTTCACTGTCAAAAACATGTTTGGGGGCCTCCCTGGTGGCGCAGTGGTTGAGAGTCCACCTGCCGATGCAGGGGACACGGGTTCGTGCCCCGGTCCGGGAAGATGCCACATGCCGCGGAGCAGCTGGGCCCGTGAGCCATGGCCTCTGAACCTGCGCGTCCGGAGCCTGTGCTCTGCAACGGGAGAGGCCACAACAGTGAGAGGCCCGCGTACCGCAAAAAAAAAACACCAAAAAAAAAACCATGTTTGGGAACCAGTACAGCTAATAAACTGAAGTTGGTGTAGATTAATAATCATCCTCCATCATCTCCCTCCTGGGACATAAGAGACCCCAGGAGCATAAGTCTCCCCTGGCAGTGCTTTAGGAACCAACAACAAACAGTGGACTATTTGCCCAAATGCTTCTCTTTGTGTGCAGAAAGAACGTGGGAAGCTCAAACATGGGGTCTCTTTGCAGCTTCTTGGCAATACTCTTCTTCGAATTTCTAAACTTCACTAGAGACGTAACAAAAAGGCGGCAGAGGGATTTTTTTTTTCCTGAGGGCTTTCCCATGGAAATTAGAAATGTTTAGCATATTTTTTAGAATGACAAAGTAAGTATTTAATATAAAAGTATTCATAAGTCACCATCAGACTGTTATTCCTTCAAAATAATTTCTAAAACCAATAAAATAGTAAAACTTTCATATAAAATTATCTGGGGCATTATATGAATCAGCTGGTACACTTTATCAGACATTATCAAATGGGCCATATCTGAGAAAACCTCTGTTTAAATAAACAGAAGAAACTAAAGGGGAAGACTTTACCAAGAAATGCAAGAATTCTGATGCCAGATGATTCATGTTACACATCTCTTGGATGTAAGAATCTTTGGCAGAATCACGCACAACCATAATAGTCCCACTGATCCTTGTATTCAGCACTTATTTACTGTATAATGGTGATAGTTAACATGTCTTGAGTGCCAGATACTGGCTAAGTGCTTTATCCACATCTAAATTAATCGTCACAACCCTATGAAATAGGTATTATTATTATAGCCCTTGTATGGATGAGGTATCTGTGGTTTAGGGATGGCAAGTACCATGCTTAAAGGTCACAAAGCCAATAAGTCATAAAGTTGGTTTTTGAGTACCTGATTTCAACAACCATTCTCTTAACATTTATATGACATAAACAGGCCTCCTGCATGCCCAGTCTGTACCAGGGAGAAACTACACTCAAGACTGGGGGACAGAAGAAGAGTAAGTCATGATCCCTAAGCTTGTGGTACAGGACAAGCAGTTCTTCCAGGACACGAGGCTAGAAAGGCACTTCAAACACTGCAGAATACAGGATGCCTTCTGGTGTGGAACACCAGCTCAGATAATGCTGTTAGTGTATTCCACAGGTCAGAACTCATTTACTTTTGGGGGTCCCTGATTCTTGATCCTTTACATATCCTTGATGGATAGATGACATATTACAGAGGATAGGCTCTGTGCCTAGAGACACAATTTTTTTTTAGCTTAGGCAAGCTTTCCAGAAATTACTGAACCACTCTAACTATATAAAATCAATAAAGGCACAAGAATGTCCAGATAACAGATCTAGTACTAGTTGAGGGGTTGGTCTCTTCTACATTCAAATGATAAGGGGTATTGCTGGACAATCCAGTCCAGTCAGGATTGGGGGAAATAAGTTTCAGATTGAGGTTCTTGTCTCTCTTCTGAGTTTCTATAAAATCTCCAAAGGCTAAGGGAAACCCCACTGATTATAGTAGCCTAACAATGCTGTAAAGGTCAAATAATTCTTAATCTATGATTCATTACCAGTGCAGACAGATAAAGAAAGTCCTAACTCTTGCCTTTCTCAGAGCTAGCTTCCTAGCAGTCTTGTTCAACTTGATAACTGCAGACACAAGGCCAGGGAAAAGGTGAATAATATTTCCAGCCTTATCTGGCATCTGGCTACATTAATCGCTTAAAGCTGGTCTTTCAAAGAAAGAGGAGGCAGGGTAAAAGAACTAATATCTGAGTACCCACATTCAATGCACATGCTAAGCACTGTCCTAAGAGCCCCTCTCTTTTCTATTTTTCAATCTTATCTCACTTAATAATGACACTCACATGAAACACTACTGCTCTCAGAAGTTAAACACCTTTCTCAGGAACTCACAGCTGGTAAACATAGCTCTACACTATAATCTGTGGATGCTCAAGACCCTTATTTATAAAATGGCATAGTATTTGCATATAAAATGGCATAGTATTTGCATACAACCTATGCACGTCCTCCCGCATACTTTAAATCATCTCTAGAATATTTATAATACCTAATACAATGTAAACGCTATGTAAATAGTTACTGGCATGGCAAATTCAAGTTTTGCTTTTTGGAACTTTCTGGAATTTTTTTTCCTGAATATTTTTGATATGCAGTTGAACCCCAGGATGTGGAACCCACAAATATGGAGGGCTGACTTTACTGATCCACAATGGAAACAAAACTCTGTTTATGATAATAAAACTTCCCTGTTATAAGTTGCATTCAATTAATTAAATATTTCAAATTAATGATCTCCTTGAAATGCAGCTATGTGTTCAAATACTAAAAAGTACACCTCTTGCTTTTCTATTCCCTGAATGATGCCATGAATTCCTTATTTGAAAGGGATTCAAGACCTTACAATTTGCTTTTAAGTACTGAAAATTTGCAGTGTTATAAGCAATCTGAAATTACCTTAATGGACATAGAAGTCTTGTTTATTACAAAGTTTTTGATATAAAGACTTCTTATCCTATTCAGCTTATCTTCTGAGAACATGCAAAAGGAAATGAGAAAATCTCAGGCAGGCAAAGCATCTGGCAGTATGGTCCACATTATAACACAGAGAAATACTTTCATTTAAAGAGCAGGGGTTAGTATTTGAAATCAATCCTTGCCAACTGTAGAATTGCTCCTAAAACCTAGTTCAGATAAGCAGGTTGACATTTTTTCTGCAAACATTCAGAGTAACTTTTATATTTTTTGGCAAGATCAAAACTAATATTTCTCATAAATTCACAAAGGTGATTTACTAGTACATATTTGCCTCACGAGAGAGCCAAAGGAACAATGCTCTGAGAGTGATGACAAAAAGTTTATTTTACATGGAGGGTAACATTACTAGAGTACTCTTTACTTTCTCACTAAATCATTTCCCTTCAACTCTCCAAAGAGAGCTGCCACTATCATTTTTCCCCTCCTATACTATAATCACGCTAACCATCTTATCCACATATTTATTCCCCAAACATGCACTGAATTCTACTGTGTATCAGGCACTCGTTGTACTGGGGATTCTACAGATGTGTTACTCAAAATATGGTCCACAGACTGGTGCTGGTTTGTGAAGGCATTGGTTACCAGTTTGCAACAAGTATTAATTTATTTATTTTAAATTAAATTTTATTTTTTTAACATCTTTATTGGAGTATAATTGCTTTACAATGGTGTGTTAGTTTCTGCTGTATAACAAAGTGAGTCAGCTCTACGTATACATATATCCCCATAACCCCTCCTTCTTGCGTTTCCCTCCCACCCCTCTAGGTGGTCACAAGGCACTGAGCTGATCTCCCTGTGCTATGAGGCTGCTTCCCACTAGCTATCTATTTTACATTTGGTAGTGCATATATGTGACAAGTATTTAAAAATTTTAATAGCAATTTAGCAGAGTAATTTGAATGTTGATTCTAATAATAAAATTTTTGACTTTTATTTTCTATGTCATTTTTCTAATAATTCATTTTAGTTATTTTATAAAAATATCAGTCTGTAAAGGATTAGAAGTAAAAACCTGGTTTGCTACCAGTAATAGTTTAAGAAGCTTTAAACTTCTGTTCTAGAGGACAGAAAGACCTCTGCTCTTGCTTGACATGGGCACGGTTAATCCTATGTGACTGTCCAAAAAAAAAAAAAAAATCCTTCCATCCTCAGACACACACATTTCTGAGGAACATATAAGTTCAGGCTTTGTAAATAGGTTTGGGAATACTGATTTTTAAAAAAGGTTGTAAGTTAATAATAGGTTAAAAGAACAATGGAGAAGGGTGAGATAGGAAGGTAGGTCAAGTAGAAAGGACAATTTAATAAAGAACAGGAAATCAACAGGCAACCAGGAGGGTAGCAGGTATAATGAACTGCTATAAGTCTGGAGTGAAGAAGTTAAGAGGGTAACTCAAGCCTTACTGGAGGGAGGAAGACACCAAGTCTAGTCTCTGCCATCCTTTGCATTCTCCAGTCACCTCCTACCCTAGCTCCTAGGCACAGCCTATCCTCCAGCCATCCCTAATTGCTCTGCTTCCCAAAGACAATATCTTCTTTTGCTTGAGTATTTAGCAGACCGCTGCTCCGCTCCGACCAGAATGGGCATCCCACCCTCCAGTACTCTCCTTAAGAACCCAGTGCTATTGTCAACCTCTCTGATTACGTTCCCTGGTACACCCTGAGGCAAAGTTTTGGTTCCTCCTCAGTGCACCTGTACACTTGTTTATACTCGCGTCACAGTACTTATCAGAACGTACCATGCATATAAGTCTGCAAGTCAAATTCCATTGGCACTATATTATTTATCCTTCTCTTCTCAGTGCTCAGCACGTAATCGCCTCTCAAATATGTGTTGAACCACACTGAGCATCAGAGAGCGAGTCAGAGGGGTTGATTAGAATTCTCATTCAGGCTGAGCAACCAGAAATCAAGGCTCACTGAAGAGTGTCTAGAAGCCAAACAAGGAGAGCTGCTCATTCAGGGTTCAGCAGGCTATGGAAAGGCCAGACTAGAGATGGAGCTCAGCGAAAACCAACAAACCAAAAAACCCCCATTCTCCTTAAGGAGAACAGTTAAGTCAGGAAGCTAAATTGCAGGTAAAAACACATTCGAGTTTAAAAGCCCATTCTGAAGTTGTATTCACGACTTGGCAGAGTACCTGTAAATTATACATGGGCATGTGGCTCATTACCTGTAGTCTGAGGAGTTTCAAGGTGGCTAGAATTTTCAGGCAGAATGGCTGATTAAGCACAAATGACATATGCTAATGTCTACTATGGCAGACCTGAGTAATAGGAGGCAAAGCTCCAATACCAAGGTCACAGGCATGAAGAAAAACTTCCCCCTCTCATTCCTCTGGGGTGGAAGCAGCTGCAATGACCAGCAGTAAACAAAGGGAGTTTCTGTTTAGTGGTATCCCGAACATTTTCATCACAGGAATGCCTTCCTTGGCTCTGCTTACCTAGTTTTTGGTTGTGTTTTTTTCTTTTTGTTCTTGTTCTCTGTCCTTTAACACTCTGCCTTTATGATCTCTCCCCTCTCAAACTCTCTCTTCTTTGTTCACTCTCTGAACTCACTTCCTTCTCCTACTCCCACTTTCATTAATTCTTAAATATCAAAGCCCTCCTCTTAGGCTCCTCCTGCACTAGCATTGGTTATACAGAGCATCTTATTTTTTGGTATATTTTAAGAACCAGTTCTAATTGATCGGCAGTTAAACATCTTTCTTTGACCAATAAGTTCCCAGTGATTTTTCCCTGTGGTACTTTTCCTATTTATGGGGACAAGGTGAGAAAATATAAACGGATCCCTGAGAAACCTGGTTTCAGTATCCTTGAAACATAATATGCAGCACTGTAATCAGTGGTGATATGCCTGTGAAATGATACTCTGGCCCTGGCAGAGGTACTATGCTTGGAAAGCATACAATCAAAATTCAAACTGGTCTGGGAACCAGTGGAGGCAAGAAAGTTAGTAATGAGAAAAAGATCGCTATTTGAAACATAACACAGTCCTCTCACTAGCAAAGTCAAACAGTGAAACAAACCTTTCTTTTTCTAGTAGGTCTATTATTCTACTGATATATGTGCAGTTATGTGCCTGAAACTGCTCAGAAACAAACTAGAATAGACATAACCAAAGAGATTCATAGAGACTCCCTTTGCATTTTTATTTGCTTCCCAGAACTACCTGATCGAAGGAGAGATAACAGAAGGCACTTTCCTGAGGTGCATTCCCAAAAGGGTCAGCAACTGTTTCTTATACATTATTCAGAAGAATGGGGATATTACCTTAAATCCTATCGAAATCCACATTTGGAGATCCTGAATTTTACCTAGCTTTAAAAATGCTACAGTACTGAGAAATCAACTTCCTCAAATTACAACCATCTTTTAAAAAAAAAAAAGCAAAGCCAAAGATGATTTTGGCTTTCAAATGGGACATACGTGTCATGTAGGGGGCTTTTTTTTTTTTTTTTTTGTGCGGTACGCGGCCCTCTCACTGTTGTGGCCTCTCCCGTTGTGGAGCACAGGCTCCGGACATGCAGGCCCAGCGGCCATGGCTCACGGGCCCAGCCGCTCTGCGGCATGTGGGATCCTCCCGGACCGGGGCACAAACCCGTGTCCCCCGCATCAACAGGCGGATTCTCAACCACTGTGCCACCAGGGAAGCCCTAGGGGGCTTATTTTGCTATCACTCCAACAGCCATAATTACTTCCCAGAATTGTGAAAAAGGCTTCAGATGTCTAATCTGGAGTAAAAAAAAGGATCACTAAGACTCTGGCTTTATCAACACCCCGAAACCTGAAACCTACAAATTTGCAAAATAGAAAGCAACCCTGAACTTCAAAACAAAGATAACTAAATAATTTTAACAATGTTATAGTAAGCATAATACATCTATAGAGCTATAGTTTTTAAAGTTAGTTGGCATATATTATTCCACTCAAATTTCATAACACCTCTGTAAGGCAGACAGAGCAAGCATCTTTGTTTTACAGGTGTTAAGCAACTTACACAAAGCTGGATAAGCTTAAATAAGTGACTTCCATCCTTTAGTAAAATCTCTCTACCTACTCCCCTAATATCTGCTTTCTCAAGTCACCAGATTTCTTGGAAGAGTAATCTATTCTTGCTGAATTTATTTCCTCATCTAGTATCCATTTTTTAATCCTGGCAAATGATAGTTAATTTGTTTCCCCAAATAGCTACTATTCTCAAAATCTGCTATTCTCAAAAAGATCACCAGTGACCTACAAGGTATTATGGGACTTTCAGTAGTCTCAAATATTCAATGAGTGAATGAAATTTCCAGCAATTTCAAGGACTTGTTTTTGATCCTCATTCTTCCTCATTCTTGACCCCAACTCCCCTCTGAAATCCTCTCTTCCCTCATTTTTCATGCCATCACCTTCCTTTCTCTCTTACTCCCCAGTATCTTTATTTTTACTTATGTATGTATGTATGTATGTATGTATTTATGTTTGGCTGTGTTGGGTCTTCGTTGCTGCGCGCCGGCTTTCTCTAGTTGTGGTGAGCGGGGGCTACTCTTCGTTGCGGTGCACGGGCTTCTCACTGCGGTAGCTTCTCTTGTTGCGGAGCGTGGGCTCTAGGCATGCAGGCTTCAGTAGTTGTGGCACATGGGCTCAGTAGTTGTGGCTCGCGGGCTCTAGAGCACAGGCTCAGTAGTTGTGGTGCACGGGCTTAGTTGCTCCGCAGCATGTGGGATCTTCCTGGACCAGGGATCGAACCCGTGTCCCCTGCGTTGGCAGGGGATTCTTAACCACTGCGCCACCAGGGAAGTCCTCCCCAGTATCTTTAAAATTAAACTGCTCAACAGCTACTCATTATCCAAGATGCGATTCAAATGATAATTCTGAAGTCTTCCAGAACACCTTCAGCAGCAGGTCCCACATTACTTCTGAGGTTCCACAGTACTTCATACTACTAGGCACTTATCACACTATATTTTGATTGTTATCATCTCTGTCTCTGTCTCTCCCTCCCTCCCTCATAAAAGTTCTTAGGATATAGAAACTGGCTTATCATTTCGTATCTCTTGGGTTTAGCAAATTACCTGGCACTTATAGACCCTGTTAACACATGTCTGAATGAACCACCAGATAAGTGGCAGCAGTAAGGCCTCTGCCTTTATCCTTCTCACAGAAGGTGGCTCAAAAGCAAAGGCTTTTAAATCTCTTACTTCTTATTCCATGAAAGTAAGTGATCAGGCTTGATTCTCACATTTAGTCCCTTAAAAATTTTTTTTCTTTTCCCTGCAGTGATCTATGAACCACCCTTTCCAAGTAGAACAGTCAGACAGGTAGCGGTGCCACACATGGTATAATAGTTATGACTCCTACAATTTGCCCATCCACTCTCTACCATGTGAGGACACAGGGAGAAGGTGGACATCTGTAAGCCAGGAATCAAATCAGTCAGTACCTTGATTTTGGACTTCCTAGCCTCCAGAACTGTTGAGAAATAAATGTCTGTTGTATTTTGGTATTTTGTTGTGGCAGCCCTAGCAGAAAAATACATGCTGCTTCAATAGTTTCTGGAAAATGTCTTTTTTTCAGCTAACGCTAATTGTTAGAAAATTCTTCCTTATCCCAAGCTAAATCCTGCCCTCTGTATCTGAGAGGTGAGGAAAAACAAAGAAGAATACAGGGGATGTGATCACTATGGAAGAGAATAATTTTCAAGTGAAAAATAAATCTGTGACTTAAACACTGAGGAAAAATTTTAAACTCAAAATCGATAATACGGTAACAAAAATAAATTCTCCAGAGAGGAATCATGGTATACTATAGAAAACAGTAGTTTGTAGAAAGACAAACCAAGGTTTAAATTAAGGTTCTGACTTTATCTGAGTGACAACCTTGTCAATCCTTATTTCCCCCATTTATAAAGTATGGATAATAATGTGTAGAGTTGTAATAATGTAATAATATGTGAAAGTGCTTTGAAAAACTGAAAAAGACTACAAGAATGTCAAATATTATTAGGCTATCCCCCTTCTTCTTGTGGCTATATTTAAAGTGTTATTTATATTAGAGCTATTTATGTTTAGTTCTCTAGACTTTATCCAAATTCAGAGGCAAAAATTGCTCTCCCTAACTTTGAAATCAGTGGATCCGCAATGCACTAAACAAAATACATCATTAATACTGAGTAGTATTAATCTAAAAAGAGTTGTCTGAAAAACAAAAAGGAAACAATATCATGTTTTAATTATATCAAATCACACAAAAAAATGTTTTGCCTATTTTAGGTGTAGTACATACCTTAATAGAAATATTGCTGAAAAGAGTCCTTGTTAACTAAGAAAGGTTGTCACCAAATCAAAGAATTGCAGTGTTGAAAGGATTTGAGTCCTTCTGGAGTTTATCTACTCTAATGCCTTATCTGATGCGTACATAATTTCCTTCTGCAATACTCCTGATGGACAGGCATCCATCTGGTGCTTAAAATATTTTCTGAAACAATTTTTTTCTTCAGGTAACTCTAATTATTAAAACTGGGCTAAACTCTGTCCCCTGTAACTTCTAACCTTGTATCCTCTGAGAGCCACACAGAACACATTTACTTTTTCTTCTTTAGAACAGATTTTTTTTTTTTTGGCTGCATTGGGTCTTCACTGCTGTGCGCGGGCTTTCTCTAGTTGAGGCGAGTGGGGGCTACTCTTTGTTGCGGTGAGCAGGCTTCTCATTGCGGTGTCTTCTCTTGTTGCAGAGCACAGGCTTCAGTAGTTGTGGTGCACAGGCTTAGTTGCTCCGTGACATGTGGGATCTTCCTGGACCAGGGCTCTAACCCATGTCCCCTGTATTGGCAAGCGGATTCTTGACCGCTGTGCCACCAGGGAAGCCCCTAGAACAGTTTTTTAAACTTTAGAACACTCATATCCTTTGCCCAACTCATCTTCAGGTTAATCCTCCTCAGTTCTCCAGTTATTGTACTGACATGTTTCAAGTGCCTCTCCTCTGGACCAGTTCCACTTTGCTGTACCCCTCCCCCCCCACAGCAGCCTAAGCAAATTCCTCTATAAACAGCGTGCTTATTTAGTCCAATCCACTGAGATCTTTATGGATATTGGACTATAAGAAAATATATTTGCTTTTCCTCTCAGCTTCAAAATTATCAGCAGATCAAAAGCAAAAGAAGAATGTTGCTCCTAAAATCTTGATAATTTGAGTTTTAAGCATTCAAGCAATGGTTGGAACAGTCAGATTACTAGAAAGATGGCCTTGCCTTTACAATATCTTCCTATGATGCTAAAGCTCAGGAATAGGGATAGGTCCATACTTTAAGAAGTCAAGGCCTCCTCTAACATGGGGATTTGTGGATGCAGAGTGCTGACAAGTGAAGCCTGTGAGGCAAAAGTGAGGTCAAGCCTAATAAGAATCTAGAGCTGGCAAACCTCAGCCCTATTGACAGTCCTTTATCAAATATAGTGATGATACAACCAGAATTTTCCATGAGAGTCTTACCATATTCTGTTTCATTTTTCCAGAGGTTAATATTTCACTAGAAACACAATCCTGGAAAGAAATTTAGAAGGTCTGAAGAAGACTATAAGTATCTAATTATATTCCAAATTCCTCCCCCAAATGCAAAAGCAGCAATTCCTGTTTAAAAATCCTAAATAACAAAATCAATAGGACGTTATAGTCATTTAATCCATTCAGGATAACGATAACAACTTCTTGGAGCCCATGCAGGAGGATTCTGGAGAACAAACTACTGATCACAATCTACATGAAGTCTATTACTAGACAATCTGTGATCAACACAATCTGTGTATTTATTGGCTGTATGGGTGGTATGTTTTGGTTGCTTTCCCAAAATTTGGGTTGATAAGATAAAAACTATATTTTAGGAATTATAAACCCCAGACTCGTTTTTAACACTTGGCCAAGGCACCTCTTAGGCAATACTGACATTCAAGAAAAGTTCAACAGTCTACTACTCTTAACAAGGAAATCTAAGTGAATAGAAGATGTAAAGCCAACTATTTTTGACTGGAGGTAAAGTTAAAGATCAAGGTGCTGTGAGAAAGAGAATGTGGGAGATCCAGGAGCAAACTATGGAGAGGAAATACAAGAACACAAGTGAAAGGTGCTTTCAGAAACCTTCTGAGCCAAACTGGTTCTTTTTTTGCTCACCTGCCATAAATTGGAATGTGATTAGTTGCTAGAAAACAAGCTAAACACTATGTACACAACAATGCTTCTCAATTGATTAATTTCTTCAGAGGCAAAACAGGTATTACAGTTGCTCAGTTAGAAAGAGAATAATAGCATGAAGTCATCGGTTATACCTCAGAAAAATAAGTGGTTTTACAGAAATATTAACGCTATTATTATCGTTAATAATATTAAGTATTAATAAAAAAATAATACAGCAGTTAACATTTATTACAGTATGCAAGGCACTGTACTAAGCATTTTATATGCAGTCTCATTTAATCCTCATATCAACCCTCTAAAGAAATGAAATGGATAGTGAGGTTCAGAGTTTGAGTGCTCCGCCTCGGGTCACAGTGGTGGGGTAATAAAGTCTGAACCTAGAGTCTACTGATGACAGCTCTCTGCTTTACTGCACTTACACGTAAACTTTTGATAGATATCAATTACTTTCCATAAAGGTCTCTCTCTCTCTCTCTCTCTCTCTCTCACACACACACACACACACACACACACACACTCACACACACAAACACACACACACACAGAGCAAATGAAGCATCCCTTTTCCGCAATAGTTGCCAACACTGAATATTATCAGTCTTTTAAATTTTTGTCAGTTATTGGGAAAAAAGGGATAGTCTGTTGTTTTAATAGGGTTGAACATCTCTGAATTTATTCATTGGTCATTTGCACCTTTCTTCTGTGAACTATTTGTTCATATCCTTTGCCCATTTTGAGTTAAATATTTATCTTATTGATTTGCAGGCTGTCAATTATATTCTGGATATTATATTAATATCTGGAGTATAAGTAAAGAAAGAAATGGAGACAATTAGCTGATCTTTAAAAAAATTAAATCTGCTTCAAACCTTATACCCAAGCAAATTCCAGATGGATCAAAAATAATGAAATCATAAAAGCATAATCCTTTCTTATGGCAATGTGTCAGTTTCTTGGTATTAATTTAATAAAATTATGGATTTATGTTGAGGAAAAAGTAATTTGAACAGGCTGAACAGGGCATTACAGCCTATACTAGAAAACTAGTATAAGAAGACTTTCAGTGACAAATTTATGTCACTGAAAGCAACTGAAAGCAACTATCTTCGAAAATTATGAACGTGGTAAATTTATTAAGTTTAAAAGTTTCAAAATAATACTTATGATTCCATTTTAATAAAAGGAAACACATTAAACATTAGGTACATCAGAAGGCTATACTGAAATATTAACAAAGGTCATTTCTAGGTAGCTGGAGTTCGTAAAAGAAAAATTCCATACTATTTTAAAAAATGCATTGCTTTTGAAGATATCCCTTCTAAACAGACACAAAGATGGTTAGACTTCTGGAAAGAAGGGTTTGTGACTCATTCATTTATGTCCTTTAAGTGCACAGTGCCTGTTCAGAAGTCTCCAGAAAGATCTCTGTTGAATGAATGAAATGGGGAACACAGGATTTACAAACAAAATCTCCATATCAGCTACTTAAAATACTCAAATTCAAAACTTTGCAGGAGAATCATATTTGTTCCTCAAGTAATGTTTCATTCACAACTTTAGTTTATAACTACAAAATGTTATGTTTTTAACAAACAAGAAAGAAATGTAAGACTCTTAATGTGTATGAGCTAAAAGCAGTGGGGTGGAGATGATGTGAAAAAGAAATCTTGGGAATTCCCTGGCGGTCCAGTGGTTAGGGCTCCGAGCTTCCACTGCAGGGGGCACAGGTTTGATCCCTGGTCAGGGAACTGAGATCCCACAAGCCCGTGTGGCCAAAAAAAAAAAAAATTTTTTTTAAATATTTTATTTTTGAAAAGACTTATGACAAATACAAGAGTTTATGTTGAATTCTCTCAGACACAAAGACTATCCCTGATTTATGAAGTATGTTATTCATACTTACTGAGTATCTATTATGGGCATATGGGCAAGCTTCTATTTGTATAAAAAGGGCATGAATATTTACAAGGAACTTATGACTTCAAACACATAACCCTGTTCATGACATATCAATCCTATTGTAAACTGTACTAAATCATACTATAAAACTATAATAATTGAACTAATGCGTACAGGAAAGGAATGGGAAGAGATAAACAGACTGATGAAACAGAAATATTCCAAAAATAAACCCATGTCTTATGGAGACTGAGTATTTGACACCAAAGATAGCTTTCAAAACAGAGGGGAAAGGATGGCCTAACTACTTAGGAAACAGTAGTGGGCAACTGGCTATCCAAATAGCAAAGGAAGTTAGATTTCTACCACATACCATCTGTGTAAATACATTTCAGATGGATTAAAGAGCTAAACATTACAAAGAGAAAGAAACATAGGCTATTTAATTAACCTGGAGATAAGGAAGGTCTTCTTAAACGAGAAACAAAATTCAGAAGCCACATGGATAATATTGATGAATTTGAAGTGATAATTTAAATTTTCTGTTCAACAAAAAACAGACAAGCAATACATTGAGAGAAAAGATGTGCAACGTACAATACAGGCAAAGGATTGATACCACAAGAAAGAACACCTACAAAGCAGTAAGAAAAATAAACAATTCAATATCAACAAGCAATTCACGAAGAAAAAGAAATGGCCAAACAGAAGATTCCGTGACTTCTCTACTAACAACAACAACAACCATAATAGCTAATACATAATGCTTACTAGGCATCAGGAGCTTGGCTACGTGCTTTCAATACCAACTCATTTAATCCTCCCAACAACCCTAGGAGATAAGGTATTATTTTTATCCCTTTTTACAGTGGAGGAAATTATGGCAGCAGTTAAAGAAGCTGCTCAGGGACACACAACCAGGAGTGCAGGGCTAGAATTCCAATGCTGAGAGTATAGCTCTACAGGCCAGTATAGCACCGAACCACTGTCCTATATGACCTCTCCAGGGATCTAGGCATCAGGGAAATACAAATTAAAACAAGATGTCATCTGTTGTTCAAACTGACAAAAATAAAAAAGCCCAACATAGTCAATGTGGCAAATGAGGATCATCAACATTGTTGGCAGAAGAGTAAAATGGCGATTTCTTTTTGTAGTAAAAACTCTTCAGAAACAGATGCTGTGAAAGTTCAGAAAAACAATTTATGCAATAAAAGGTGGACAATAGTCAGGTAGTTTCTTACTAAAATGTTAATTTTATTTTCTCCTGAAGGTAGTAACAAATCCTAGAACTCCTTTCCTTTTCTCTCTTAATTCTCAGATGCCAATAAAGGCCACCAGAGGATGAGCATTCCTTTGCTCCCATGCTAACTGTTTTTTGGTGGCTGCTTCCCTTGTGATTTAATCAGCCCAGGTCAAATTTTCCCTGAAAACCTGCTTCTTGATGCACTAAACGACACAGATTCTGCTTTCTATTCTTTTCCATATTTGTCCCTTAGCCTCTTTCTCAAGAGCCAAAGTTTCTCTTGAACAAGGTTCAAGAGACAAGACTGAAGGTGAGAAGCTCAAACTTTCCCTTTTTGGGGTGTTCAAAAGCCATTAAAAAGACTCTTACTTTCAGCAACAATGTTAACTCCAGACAAAAACATGGCTTGTGAAATCTCTCAATTCTCCATAGTCTCCAGTTTACTGTTTACAGCATAAACGTTAATAATATAAATTACTTAAGGGAAAAATAAAATCCATGTCATAGCTTTTCTAATACTTCAGCCATGCCTATCTACTTATAGGCACTATTATGAAGAGAAACACAGGAAGGTACATGGAGCTATAAAAGAGGCTGTTACTAAACATCACTGCATAAAAGTACTGAAAGTTCATCATGAATGGCAGTATGTAAAGGCCTTTTTTAAGGGCCTTCCCTTAAATAAAAAAAGCACAGCAGGTCAGCTTCCATTTGAAAAGTTTCATTTGTACATCTAAAACTTCCTGTAACTTTTTTGCTGTTGTGTTCTAAAACTTACTACCAACTTGGTTTCTGATTATGACAATGCAATTAAAATTTGCAGGGGTGAAATGGACACTGTGGAAACACACTGGCAGCTCAGAGAACGGTGCTTGACGAAACCTCCAGGAGAGGAACCCTACATCGTCACTGAGAGACGAATTTAAGAGTGTTCCATATTGTAGCCATAGGATGTAAGAAGAGATTAAGGCCAGCAGGAAAATGTAAGACTGGAATGAACGAGATTGGGTTTTTTCATCTGCATCATATGGTCACAGATTAACATTCCATTAAAACACAAAGCTTCACTACGGAAGGGGAGAAGGTTGCACCACCACAGGCCTGAGGCAATGATTTCGATATGCTGCTAAATGCTACCGTGTCCCCAACGTCATCAAATAATTGCTGGACAGCTCCACCATGTCTACGCGTTAACCACACAAAATCGAGGGAGCAGACACCTTTGCCAGGAGTCCCAGTGCAAAACCATAACTCCTCAAGGCTTCGCACGCACAAATTTAGGGTTCTCATTCCGCTGGAAAGAAAACTGAGGAGCTGAGGGAGAAGCAGCGACCGTCCAGTGCCTCCAAGGGCCAAGACAGAGTTAAGATGAGGTCCACCTCGGACTTCTCACTCCCCACCTTCCTCCGCTCCAACCCTGGAAAGAGCCACAAGTGAGCAAGAGAAGTTGTGGAAACAAGACCGGGGTGGGGGGGGGGTAGGAGGGGAGAACCCGAGAGAGTTCAACACCAGCGCCTGCATTTGTCCCACACAAGGTCACTCGCTCCAAGTCACTTTTCCCTGCTGCCCTGGTGGGCTTCCCGCCAAAGAGGCAGCTAGGCTTCGAGGCCAGCCCACCGCGCCCCCTCGGCCCTCCCCTGCGGGCCGCAGCCCCTTCCCGGCCTCTCTTCTCGGACCCAAGCGCGCCTCCCGACACCTGTCTCCGACAGGTCTCTCAGCCCAATTCCGCGGCTCCTCCGCCTCTACCCACGGGGCCCCCATCAACCTCCCCTCCCTCCCTCCGGACGCCCCTTTCCCCGCCTCCCGCGCCCGGTCCCGCCGGCGGCCTGGGACGGCGTTCCTTTTTTCCCTTCCCGCCGCCCTCTACTCGGGTGCCCACCTGGCGCGGCCCGCCCCCGGCCGGTCTCCTCAGTGAGCGGCCGCCTCCCAAGTCCTCCCGGCCCAGCCCCGCTCCCGGGAGGATACAGTTTGAAGCCCCTCAGGATCTCCCTGGCCCGCTCGTCCTTGGTTGACATGATGCGGCGGCCGCCGCCTGCGGCTCTCCCACGCTGGCCCGGCGGAGCCTCCGTAGACTGTGCCCAGGAGCCGAGGACTGAGCCGCAGCCCGGCCTGCAGACCTCGGGCGAGCAGCGACAGCGTCCAGACCCGGACCGACCTCTTTCCCCTCAGCTCCCGCTCCTGATCCCTTCTCCTTCCCTCTAGCCTCGGAGCGCCCGCTCTGAAGCCAATGGAAAGCCCGCCTCGGCGATTGGCATCTTGATCAACCAATAGAAACATTCAGCGGCTTCGCAGGGGGATGGAGAGCGTCAATGGGAAGGGCCCTCCTCGGGAAGTCCCGTAGGACAAAATTTTCATTTGGTGTTGTTGCCTAGAGTTTGACCCTGCGGAGGGTTGGCTTCAGATCTGCAGACGCTCGCTTCGAGCCCGCTCCTGCCGCTGGGCACAGTAGGGCTCTGAGATAACGGCAGGTTGCCCTGTGCGATGTGGCGGAGACTACACTTCCCAGAATTCCAGGGGAGAGCCCGGGGGACCACAGATCCCAACACGCAACAGAAAGCCCAGGGACTACAAATCCCAGCATCCCCTGCACTCAATTCCTCTGTAACTTAGATTCCAGTGTGCCGCGCAATGCGCGCAAGTTCATAAACCTGCTTGTAGGTTTCGTGGTTTCTGAATCCCTAGACTTGAAACCAGGCGGGAAGATCCTCTTCAGCCTCAAAAGATGACAGCTCACAGAGAGGTAACTTCTATTTGCATGGAACTCAGAAATCTCCTGCAAATCATGGTAAGGACGAAACAACAAACACAAACACTGATTAAATTATGAAAGATAATATAACAAATGACTCCTTCAAGTCGTACTTGTTCGTTGGCCTGGGGCGCCGTTTAGGTGTTTTGCAGGGGTTTCTGGTGTGCTCCTGCGTTGGACTGAGAGAGATATCGATTGTATACTCAGAATATCAGTACAGTTAGACTTCAGAGAATTTGCTAATCCAACCCCTGTTATTTTTATATATGAAGAAACTGAGGCCCAGAGAGGCAAAGAGATTGTTGAGGGATCACAGCAAGTTGGGGCAGAGTTAGAATTCGGCTCTAAGTCTCCTGCAGTCTGGGCTTTTTCCACTACACTAGGGTGATGATATTTTTAGCAGCATGGCTATGCGATCTTACTCTCCTTGGGGAAGTCTTCCCATCACCGTTGAAACACCCAGAGGTGTTGTCTGCCATTTTCAGTAAACAATGTTGCCTGCCATTCCAGTAAACAACAACAACTTTTGGCCACCATCAAGCCATCAGCCACTGAAGCCACCCTTGAAGATGGGCCCAGAGGGGAATTCAGGATGGAGAAAAACAGGATACTTGCCCCAGATAATTAAGATGCATATCTAAGGAATAATTTCAATGAGCTCAGACACTTGCCTCTTCCCATACATAGAAAAGCACTAAAATCATTTATTTGAGATGTCTGTTTTTTGTTGATTAGCACTAATCTTTTGGTGTTGAATTACATATTTTCTTTTCAGCAAAAAGTCCTTTGTATCCTGGTTCCTCTGTTACCTCTTCGGAGCAGTTCCTCAGAGCTATCTGAGAGGCTGTCTCCTGGGCTATAGTCCTCAGTAAGGTCCCCAAATAAAACATAACTCACAACTTTTAAGTTGTGCATTTTTCTTCAGTCGACATTAGGTAAACATTTATTTGGTGGCTTTCCTGCAAGTGAAGGAGTGCAATGTTTGTTTATCCACAGTCTAGGTAAGACTTGGTATTTTGATTTGTTCTTTTTTACTCAAGGTGACATTTAATACGATTTCAGAAACTAGGTAAAATTGTAGCTTAAGGTTTCCTTGGAGATCTGCTATCTCTTTTCCTAGGCCTTCCTTCCTCTTCCTGTACCCCTTTCGCCTATCTGGGCACCCACCCAAGTTTTCCTTCCATGTAATTCAACAAACACCTTTTTCAGCTTTTGTTATTTGCCAGACTCTCTGTTGGTAGAAGGTGAAAGGCATGGTCACTGCCACAAGCAAGATAACCATCTAGTTAGGGGAAAAAAAGAGACTCCACTGAAATTCAAGATGAACTGTGATGAATGGCACAAAAGAAAGGACATTAGAATGCTACAGAGGCCCCCATGGAAAGATATATTTCAGCTGGCAAAACTTGATGGAGGAGGTGGCATGGGTAGGATTTTTTTCTGTGTTAAGTTTTATCTGTAAATTTTTTTTGTTAATGAAGTGTAACACATACAGCAAGAGCACAGTTTTGGCATATGTATACACCTGTCATCAACCCCCAAATCCAGATAGTGAACATTTCCAGCACCCTTCCCAGGGTGCCCCTTCCCAGTTAGTGCTGCATCCTTCCATCCTGATAACCACTCTTCTGACTTCTATTACCATAGATCAATTTTGCTATTCTTGACTTTCATTTAAATGTAATCATACAGTAAGTACAATATGAGTCTGGCCTTTTTCCTTCATCAATATTTTTGTGAGATTCATCCATGTTGTATGTAGCAGTAGCTTTTTTTTTTTTAATTGCTAAGTAGTATTCCATTGTATGTGTGTAGCACCATTTACCTTCTCTAGTGTTCACGGGCATTTTGGTTTTCATTTACCAGTTTCTGGCTTTTATTAACAAAGCTGCAATGAACATTCTTAAATGTTTCTTTTTGTGGACTCATGCATTTATTTCTAGGAGAGGAGTTGCTGGCTTGTGTGGACGGCATACGATCAGCAATAGTAGATATTGCCAGTTTTCCAAAATGTTTGTACCAATTTTCACCTTCACCAGCAACATAAGAGAGTTCTAGTTGACTCTTACCCTTGGCAATAGAGGGTGGTGTCAGTTTTTAAAATATTAGCCATTTTGGCTAAATGTGGTATCTCGTTATACTTTTCATTTACATTGTCTTTGGTGTTGAGCCCTTGTCATATGCTTGTTGGCTACTTGATGTCCTCTTTTGTGAAGTGCCTGTTCAGGTCTTTTGCCCACTTTCTTAATTGGGCTAATTCTTATTGATTCGTTGTCCTTTATATAGTCTGGATATGGAGTTCCTTGTCCGATACATGCTTTGTAGATATCTTCTCCAAGTCTGTGGCTTGCCTCTTAGTCTTGTACTGGTGTCTTCTGAGAAGAGAAGTTCTTCATTTTAGTCAAGTGCCATAGTTCAGTGCTTCCTTTTTATGATTAGTGCTTTTTGCATTGTTTAAATCTTTGCCTACATGGTTGGTGGAATTTGAACAGAGAAATATGAGGGAAGAGCACTGCGAAGAGGAAGAGAGAGCAAGTTTGAGCATAGGCCCTGGTGTCAGAGAGGGAAGATGTGAGTCCTGTTAGGCCGGGAAGGCATGGAGTTTGGGCTCTAATGAGGAGGGGCGAGACAAAGCTGGATAGGTAGGAGGGAGGCACACTGAGAAGGGCCTTAACTGCAGCCTTGGAGTTTGGACATTATTCTGGAGGCCGGGGAGGCACAGCTGGAATATTTATGAACTTAAACAGAACTTAGTTGTTCTCCTTCCACCACCGACTTTGCTCCTTCTGCTCTGCAGCCCTGTCCTCTAACACCACCTCCAGACAGCTCTGGCCTCCCCAGCCAGAATCCTGGGGGGTATCTTCCTTTTCTATCCCTGCATTCAACTGGTCACCAGGTCTGATAGGTTCTGAGGTATCTAAATGTCTCCAACAATGTCCCTTCTATTTCATGCCCAGCTGCAGCTACCTTTGTTCAAGATCTCACAATCTCTTAACTGGAATACATCAGTCACCTCAAGGATTTCCCAGCCTCCAGTTCTGTCCACATCCAATACATTCCTATAGCAGCTAGTGTCCAAAATGGCAATTATCCAGACCCCTCCACAGCTTAAAAACCCTAAATAGCTCCCCAGTGCCCTTAAGGTAAAACAAACAAACAAACTCTAAAAGAGTTTGCTCTTTCTTCCAGGCTCAACTCAAGCCTCATTTCCTCCAGAAGGCTTCCTTAAACCACCTCTCTCCAGGACACAGCCAGGAGAGCCTTATCTGTACCCCTGGGGCTCCTTGTGGCATCATCTGTCCTAGCCAGATGGACCTGTCTCTCCCAGGAACCTTGAGCTCTCCCAGGTAGGAACTTTGCTGTATTTAGATTTTTACTGAGTATAGGGCTGTGCATGTGGTTTCCAAGAACCTTGATGACCTGACTCCAGCTCTGTAGCCCTCATTTCTTACCCTTGAACCCTGGGTTCCAGTCACTGTGGGTTTCTTCTCTGCATTAGTGTATGCTGCACAGTGCAGGCCTCTGTGACTATGGTCACTGCCCTCTTTTCTTCCCCTTTTTGCCCATAAGATGCCCACTTTCTCTTCCTCAACACATTCTCTTCTGTGCTTCCGAAGTATTGTCATCTCTCTCTCATAGCACTTAACACATTGAAGCTTTTTGAGGGCAAGAACCTTGTCTTATCTTCATATAAACTTCTAGAACATAATATGTGCTAAAGAAAATTTTAAAATAAATGAATGCGTTGGTGCTCGGCTCCTTTGTATCTGTCTAATTTCTGCACTCGAATGCACGAAAGGTAAATAGGGTTTTTTCCCTCATCTTCAAGACCTGAAAGTCTGTGGTGTATACTTTAAAGGAACCAGCCTAAGTGTTCAGTTACATGGCATTCTTATCCATCTTCCAGGGGAGTTGGTAAGTACCAAATGCAACGCCACGGATGTCATTTTGGTCACAGAACCATTGTTGGCTCAACCCATCTTCTGCTTATTTTAAAATATTTTCTGAATAAAGATGAAGAGCATGGTCTTTGGCTTCAGATAGCCTGGGTTTCAAAGCAGACTTTTTTTTTAAAATTATTTTTGGCTGAGTTGGGTCTTGGTTGCTGCGCGTGGATTTTCTCTAGCTGCGGCGAGCAGGGGCTGCTCTTCGTTGTGGTGCGCGGGCTTCTCATTGCGGTGGCTTCTTTTGTTGCGGAGCACCGGCTCTAGGTGTGCGGGCTTCAGTAGTTGTGGCACGTGGGCTCAGCTGTGGTGGCTGGCAGGCTCTAGAGCGCAGGCTCAGTAGTTGTGGCACATGGGATTAGTTGCCCTGCGGCATGTGGTCTCTTTCCGGACCGGGGCTCAAACCCATGTGCCCTGAATTGGCAGGCGGATTCTTAACCACCGCGCCACCAGGGAAGCCCTCAAAGCAGACTTTCATACTTACCAGCTTTTGGATTTTTTAAATCATTAATTAATTAATTAATGGCTGTGTTGGGTCTATGTTGCTGCGCGAGGGCTTTCTCTAGTTGCGGCGAGCAGGGGCTATTTGCGGTGCGCGGGCTTCTCATTGTGGTGCCTTTTCTTGTTGTGGAGCACAGGCTGTTGGTGCACAGCCTTCAGTAGTTGTGGCATGCAGTCTCAGTAGTTGTGGCTCATGGGCTTAGTTACTCCATGATCTGTGGGACCTTTCCGGACCAGGGTTTGAACCTGTGTCCCCTGCATGGGCAGGTAGATTCTTAACCACTGCGCCACCAGGGAAGTCCCTGGCTTTTGGATTTTTAGGCTTAGTTATGTCACCTGAAAAATGGGAATAATATGACAGGCCGAGAGTTATTATGAGAATTCAGTGAGACAATGTACAGCACCTGGCACATGGAAAAACGCTCAGTAAACGGTAGTTATTAGGCTTAGTATGTCTCTGTACCCCGAGGGTAGCCACAGTCGCCCTACGGAACTTCTGAGGGTAAAGCTCGGCCAAAGAGGATGGATTTAGGGCCCAGGATGGTGATGGCGATGGTTGGGGGGGCCAAGTACTGCCTAGGCTATATTCCTCTCCTCAGGGCCCCCACCCTGTCCTGGGCTACAGCCCAGCTCGGGACCCACTTTCCCCGGCCGGGGCCGCCCTGGAGATCTGAGGCTGCAAACGCGGCGGGGGAACGTAGTGTGGGCGGAACTCGAGTGCAGCGGCGGGAGGCTTCCGGGGGAGCCGCAAGGGCAACGGGTCGGCGGAGGCAGAAAAGCGTCGGACGCCGGGCCGATCATGGACGCTTGACAACCTGCGGGCAGGCGCCGGGAGGCCAAGCCAGCGACCGAGAGGACGGAGAGGCGGCGAGGACGGGTAGGGGCCGGCGAGAGGGTGGGGCCCGGCGTGCCAGGTTCGTCTGGGCCGTCAGGCTTAGCGCCAGCCGTGGGAAAAGCCCTCAGCCACACCGCCCCGCCCCCGCTCCGGGGAGCGCGACCCGCGGCTCATCACCCTGCACCCGCGGCTCTGCTTGGAACACGCCACCCGCCCTGAAGTACACCCCAGTCCTCGACTCTCAGCATCCGCACCGCGGTTGCTCTCGCTTCCCCACCCGTAAAGGCTGCTCCTTTGCCCCTCTGCCGTCCATCAAAATAGCGCCTCCCCCTAGGACGGGAATTCATCTCCCCTGAGTTCCTAGCCGCCTCCTCCGGCTCTCCCACTCCAGAAGAAAGCGATTATCGGCGCCTCCTCATCTCTTTGCCCCCGCGGGCTTTGCTCCTTAGGCCGAGGTTTTTTTGAGGGACCGAAGTTCTGTCCGTTTTTCTACCCCTTCTCCATCTCCACGCCCTGTCATTCAATGTCTTCGCACGTGTCCACTTGGAAGCGAGGTTTTTGTTTTTCCTCTCCTAACCATCACCTTCCCCCGACATCTCCTTCCTACCCTCTCCCCTCAGTTTCCCCTTCCCTCAGCAACCTTTATTCCATAGCACTTCATTTTTGCTGCTTCCGACAAGACCTCCTTAGGTAATCCTGGATGAAGCGACATACTTGCTTTTGTAGTACTGTGAAAGGGCTGCCACTCTTGGTGCCTGCCTCCAGAGGAAAACTTAGTTTCTCACGAAGCTAACCTTTTTTGATTTATTGTCTTTTTCACTGTACTATACTTCTTCATTTTGTCACACTGCCCAGTATATTATCATTTTTGGAGGAGTAATCTTTTCTCATGGAGAACTCCTGTAGAATAGATACGCAGTGTGTGTGTTCACACACCCAGCTTGTAGTAAGTAGATTATACAGTTGAGGGACCCTCCTGTCCTAATGTCTTCAGGGTGGCAATAGTATATCTTCATTGTTTTCTCAAATCTTTTTATTGTTTTCTTGAGATTTTATACAAATTCTGAAGTCGTGTTTGGTAAAATGTCACATATCAGTAGGAGGCCAAATAAATGGATTTTCCTCATGGACTTACACAGCATGTATGTGTGTATTTTCTTAGTTTGAATATGTTGCTGCTTATTTTTCAAGATGATTTCCCCCTTTTTCTATCTGATCAATGACTTATTTGATAAATGGGCCATCTTTCTTGTCTGCTTTTTGTCTTTCCTTATCTGCATCTGGCTATAGGTGGGATTCTAATGACACACCGAAGCTGTAACTGATTGCTTTTGCTTACATTTGCTGCGTCTGTGTTTTGGCAAGATTCTCTGCTTCTTAACCAGAGTCTAAAAATGAGGTAGATATAAGACACCTACTGAGATACTCCTGTGTGTTTCTTGAGGTCCTGGTTAGGTTTAAGGGCTTAGAAGGTGCTGCCTTTGGCAAAGGGCCAGATGGAATGAAATGGCTTTTACTAAATGTATTTCAAACCTCAGAATAAGGACAAAATCCCTTTAACTCCCAGTTAAACGCTACCCATCTCACAAAATGAGATCTGGACTGAGGAGCTGTTTTTTCCTTTTTGAATACTGTAAAATTAAAGTATTCTGATGTCTAATCCAGCATTAAATAGGCATAGACTTTGCAAAGGAGAAAGAAGAATGAAATACTTTTCTTTGGACAGATCTCAAGACCAGAGAATGGCAGGCGAACAGAAACCCTCAAGTAACCTCCTGGAACAGTTTATCTTACTAGCCAAAGGTACCAGTGGCTCAGCCCTCACTGCTCTCATAAGCCAAGTTTTGGAGGCTCCTGGAGTATATGTCTTCGGAGAACTGCTGGAGCTGGCCAATGTGCAGGAGGTAAGAGCAGTTTCTAAACAATTTTTCTGTCTTCTTTGTTCTCAACCTTCCTGTGATTCTCCAGGTTTCCAAGGAATTTCCATGCTGAAGCATTGTGGACCCATGAGATATCCTTTTGAGGAATTGGTGAGGCAGGGGAAGAGAGCAAGGATAATGTCCTGGGCTCCTTCTGGTCAATATTTTCATCTGAATTTGGGGCAAATTTTGATTGGGTTGCTAGTAATTCGAAAGATAGGGGAAAAAATCCAACTGAACCTGATGAATTAGAAAAGTAGAGTATAAGCATGGACTGATGTTTAACAGGGGTAGTTTCAGTCATTCTTAGGGACAAAAAACCTCCAGTGCAAATATAGACATTGAAAATTGGTCAGATACATACATAGCAGAAAATTTTTGTTATCGAACATGAGATGGGCATGAATAAAGAATATGTTGTTGGGCTTCCCTGGAGGCGCAGTGGTTAAGAATCCGTCTGCCAGTGCAGGGGACATGGGTTCGAGTCCTGGTCCAGGAAGATCCCACATGTCACAGAGCAACTAAGCCTGTGCGCCACAACTACTGAGCCTGCGCTCTAGAGCCCACGAGCCACAACTACTGAGCCCGCGTGCCACAGTTACTGAAGCCAGCAAGCCTAGAGTCCGTGCTCTGCAACAAGAGAAGCCACCTCAACGAGAAGCCTGTGCACTGCAATGAAGAGTAGCCCCTGCTCGCCACAACTAGAGAAAGCCTGTGCGCAGCAACTAAGACCCAAAGCAGCCAAAAATAAATACATTTATTTTAAAAAAAGAATGTATTGTTCCTGTGAAAAGGGCAGTGTTGTGCTGAAGAAGGTGTGTAAAAAAGATATGACAGGGCTTCCCTGGTGGTGCAGTGGTTGAGAATCTGCCTGCCAATGCAGGGAACATGGGTTCGAGCTCTGGTCTGGGAAGATCCCACATGCCGCGGAGCAACTAGGCCCGTGAGCTTCAACTACTGAGCCTGCACGTCTGGAGCCTGTGCTCTGCAACAAGAGAGGCAGCAATAGTGAGAGGCCCGTGCACTGCGATGAAGAGTGGCCCCCGCTCGCCGCAACTAGAGAAAGCCCTCGCACAGAAATGAAGACCCAACACAGCCAAAAATAAAAAAAATAAAAAAAGATTCCACATCTTCCCCCAACGTTGGCCAAAAAAAAAAAAAAAAAGATATGACATGAAAAGCTGGGAAGTAGTCCTTTTTGCTTTGTTTGCTTGTTTGATGTTGTTATTAAAACCTTGGGTATCACTTTTGGTTGTTGTGCCTTAAAAATGAGAAGATCTGGTGAAGAGTAACCAGGTGGAACAGACATGTAAAGCAACCTATACTTTTTCAACCTCTACTTCCCATTTTGGATATTTTTATATTTATTGATTGATACTTTTATATTGATTGATCGAAAAGTCTGGTGACATCTTCTTACTTTGGAGGATGTGCTCAGGAGCTCTTGGTAGGGTGGGTTGGCTTCCTCTTCACCATCACAGCTTCTTCCTGGCTGCCCAGGGTGGTGCCCGCTCTGCTGACGGCCACCATGTGCAGATCTGGGCAGTACTTGTTCTTGAGGATCATGTGCGCGATGCTACTGAGTGTCGCCCAGGCATTCTTCTTGATGGTGGTCCACACATATGGGGTGGCTGACTTTTGCTGGCCAGATCTTCTCTTCATGACACTAGGACACCTTTGCCATTGGCTGCCGGCTCCATGCCTGTAGCCCTGCTGTGAATCAGCCCGTTGTAGCAGAAGGAGTATGGGTCTTCACGTTACTGGACTTGCTGCTGTACATCTGCTTATTCCTCTTGGTTAGTAAACTTGAGCAGTTCCCCATGATCATCCATTGCAGGTGTGTGGAGTGGCATCATTTCCTCTCCCTGCAATAGCTGGAAACAGGAAGACCTAGTTTTATTTATTTATTTATTTTTTTTGCGGTACGCGGGCCTCTCACTGTTGTGGCCTCTCCCGTTGCGGAGCACAGGCTCCGGACGCGCAGGCTCAGCGGCCATGGCTCACGGGCCCAGCCGCTTCGCGGCTCCTCCCGGACCGGGGCACGAAGCCGCGTCCCCTGCATCAGCAGGTGGACTCTCAACCACTGCGCCACCAGGGGAGCACCTAGTTTTATTTTTTAATTGTAAATTTTTGTTTAATGTCAGCCTGTCTTGCTAGATTGTAAGCTCCGTGAGGGTAAGATCTATTGTGCTCACCATTGTTTTGCTTAGAGCTTATTATGTAGCCTGACACACAGTAGACTTTCAGTAAAAATTTAATTACCAGAGATAGAAAAGGAATCCTGTGAGGGAAATTTAAGAAAACTGAGTTTTTTTTTTAATAGGCTTTATTTCTTTAGAGCAGTTTTAGATTCACAGAAAAGTTGAGAGGAAGGTACAGAGAGTTCTAATATACCTTGTGCTCTCATACATGAACAGCCTGCCACCAGTGTGGAACTACACTGGCACGTCATTGTCACCCAAAGACCATAGTTTACATTAGGGATCACATTTGGTGTTTTATAGTCTATGGGTTTAGATAAATGTATAATGACATGTCCCATTACAGTATCATACAGAGTATTTGACTGCCCTAAAAGTCCTCTGTTCTGCCTCTTCATCCCTTCCTCCCCTCTAATCCCTGGACACTGATCTTTTTACTTCTTCCAGAATGTTGTGTAGTTGGAATCATATATATGGAGCCTTTTCAGAGTGGCTTCTTTCACTTAGTAATATTGCATTTAAATTTCCTCCCTGCTCTTTCATGGCTTGGTAGCTCATCATTTTTCAAAAGAAGAGATGACCAAAGGGTAGTGTGTTTCTTCAAGTTTGTGAAAAGCCTGAATGAATATGCCAGGTGGTTGTTTCATATGGAAGTTTGGGTAAGAGGAGATGGATGAAAATTAAAGCCAGAAAGACCTTGTTGACTTAGGCCAGTGGGAGAAATTTTGGAGTGTCTGCTTTAGAGAAAATAGTCTTTTATGGCTAGTTTTGTAATCGTCTGTCTGAAAAGTGGGGGCTAGATTTGATGGTCTCTTCCACTTATGATTCAGGGCCTCAGGAGATTCTCGGTAACCTGAGACAGTAGGCTGGGGTATTCAGATGCTAGAGTTCTCGTTGGAGTGCTTAGCAAATCACCCTTATCTTCCCATAGTTTGTTTTTTTCCATATGTGAGCTGGGAATAAGCTAGCTGCCTTTCAGTGGTCAGAAATTACAGACATAGTTTTTGGAAGCTTTTTTTAAAAGATGGTTAAAATCAAGTGGTATTGTTGGTGTCCACAGAATACCACTTGGTTCCTGTTTAGACTTTATTGAGTTTGGTAAATTGGAAGAGTAACAGGTACATATTTGTGAGTAAGGGAAACACCCAGTTACGGTAACTGGCAGCAGAGCAGAGTAGAGCAGTTCCTGGCAGAACAGTATCTCTTTCGTTTTTCTTCTACAGATAGCTCTTTGCCATTAGCATTAGCGAGGAATAAGTAATTCTAATGAAAACTTTTATTTGGGGCTGGTATCCTGGTTTCCTGTCGCAGCTGGGCTGTTCTGTCACGCCTTATGCTGTGCTAATCTCCAGCATTCACAGTCCACATGTAGTCCTGAAGCTTGGAGCCAACCCTACACTTTTTTCAGTTTGGATTGATAGTGGCTTGTGCTGTACCCGCCAAGCTGGTATATTGACAAGACTGCTCCAGTCTGTTTTTTTTTTAACTTATTTATTTGATTTATTTTTGGCTGTGTTGGGTCTTTGTTGCTGTGCACGGGCTTTCCCTAGTTGTGGAGAGCGAGGGCTACTGTTCGTTGCAGTGCGCGGGCTTCTCATTGCAGTTGCTTCTCTTGTTGTGGAGCACAGGCTCTAGGCGCGTGGGCTCAGTAGTTGTTGTGCATGGGTTCTAGAGCGCAGGCTCAGTAGTTTTGGCGCACAGGCTTAGTGCTCCGCCGCATGTGGGATCTTCCCGGACCAGGAGTTGAACCCGTGTCCCCTGCATTGGCAGGCGGATTCTTAACCACTGCGCCACCAGGGAAGTCCCTCCAGTCTGTTTTGATGGCAGGGGAATCCTGAGCAAACCTGAACTGCTCCCAGTGCTTACTGCTTTGTGTGTGTGTGCGTCTGTGTGACAAAAGTAGCTCCTGGGCATGCTCTGTGCAGTATAAAGCATGTATTCCTGAGAGAGAAAAATTAAACTTGGGCCCTTATTTATTTTTTCCCAAAGACTCAAAGAGTTGGGAGGGACCTCAGGGACCAAGCAATAAAACGGTCAGAACTGTGGCATGTGATCACCTGCCCTCTTCTTGAACACTGCAGTGATTGGTAGCTCGGTCTGTGAACTGCTGTTTTTTTTCCTCCTCAGCTTGCAGAAGGAGGTAATGCTGCTTATTTGCAGTTGCTGAATCTGTTTGCCTATGGAACATACCCAGATTACATAGGTGAGTTGGTTAAGATCCTCCAAAGACTTTTCTTAATTTTGTTGCTCTGTCTGGATATGTTGCCTTCATGAGGGTCACTGAGGTCTGGGATATAAAACATGGGGTGGTATCTTCCTAACCTGGCTGTTTCTCATTTTACTGTGCTCTGTAAGTGACCTCCCATGAGGACTTTCGTTCCCACCTTTTATTTCCCAGGGGGTACATGGGGACTATGTTTATGCTCATCCATAAATATAGCCCTTGTTTATTTTCCAGATGAGATTCTTGAGGACTGGTGTTTGTAGAACACTTGGAGTGTTGTGAAATGTCAGAATACTTTGTAAAGTATTTAAGCGTTGTAAATATTATCTAAATACTATCATCATATTGAAGAAAGTTTGGAAAACAGGGAAAAAAGTCACTTGTACTCCCATTAAACTACTGTTAGCGTTATGGTGCTGGACTTTTCTTCCTTGTGCTTGTGCTTTCTGATATGTAGGTGTAAGTAGATTATGTGTACCATTTTATATCTTGCTTTATTCACTTATTTCATAGGCATTTATCCATGTTTTAAGTCTTTGTAGTCATTTTTAATATTCCATAATCGAATACTCCATATCTACTTACCCCATTCTCTTTTGTAGATCATTTGAGTCATTGTATTGATAAATTAGAATCTTAAATATCAGGAATGAGGTGCATGAATGTCCAAACACTAACTTACCTTCCACCCAAGCCATTTTTGTCTGGCTTCCCTAGTTTATTTTAGTGATAATGACATAGGCCTGGCAGGTTTTTTTAGTGGTATGACTCAGGGTCTTCTCTACTATGTCCTCGACTTCCCCTTTTTTCTCATTTTCTTTCTCCATGGTCACTTCTACTTACTCGGTGCTGCTGCCAGACTGGACAGTTTGCCACTTGCCAGCTTTTTCTGAGCTTCACTTTGTTCCAGTGTGTGTATCCTTTGTTTCCATCCTCACCAAAGAGCAGCATTTTACAGACTCTAGAACCAGGATTCTTGCATTATATTCTGTGTCCACTTTGTGTGTTCTTTGGTAAATTAAATGGTCTTCTGTACCTCAGTCTCCTTATCTGTAAAATGGGAGTAATAAAAAGGTCCACAATCCCTAATCTGCACTTCTTGGGCTAGATGTTTCATAATTTAGAATTTTGGGGACTTTAAAAAGGTAATATGATGCATATACTTTTTTATGTAACACCCTCGAGAGATGTGGGCAGCACCAGTAGTCAAACACATTCACAGTTTTGCAGCAAAACAAATGAATATTCACAACAAGTGGGATAAAAAGCCTAACTCAATTTAGGTCATGATTTGCCACCAAATGAATTTCAGCACCGTGCTCAAGGGAGAAAAAGCAGTGTGGATTCACCTTTTTGGAATCCAGCATTATGGATAAGGAATTGAAGACATTTGGAATCTGTCTTGTGGGGCTGTTGTGAGGACTAACTGGATGTGTGTGTATATGAACGGATCTGCGTGTGCACTTACACTAAGTAAAGCTTGCCATATACGTTGCCTTGGCTGGTGCCATTGCTGTTGCTATTATTGTTATTGCTAAAGTTTTGCCTGTCCTTCAAGGATCATCTCATAGTCCACCTTTCTTTCTTTTTGTCTCCTGTACCTCCCCAGTTCCCCAGTGTGACTGCACTCACTTGCACTCTCTCTTTTTTCTCTCCCCCTCTGTCTCCCTTTCTGCCTCTCCCCCACCTCCTCACCCTCTTGTTCTCTTCTGGTAGTTTGTACCTTTCTTCTGGTAGTTCTCTTGCATTTTTAGCTGTTGAAACATTGGATGGTAAGACTGAGGACAAGTCCAGGGCCATTGAGTTGCACAACTCTGGGTGGTAGTTGGTGCTCCTGGAGTTGCGGAGTGTAGCAGCCCTGACAAGCCCCGTCTGTTCCCCTTGCATCACTTAAGACAGTGCATTGCACATAACAGACGCTCAGTGAAGACATGTTGAAAATAGTACTCCAGTAAGAGAATTGTCATGCCGTTTCGTGCACTCATGCCCGGCTTCTTAGGAGACTAAGCTTCTTGTGTGTAGAGATTCAGTTTTGTCTTCTTTGGTAGCACATGGTATTTCAGAGAAGATGGGAGGTGCTTATGGAACATTTGCCTAGTGAATAAGTGCAGAGTCATGACAGTGATTCAATAGCAGGTTTGATGTGGGGAGTTGGTGTGCTTATTCCATGAAGAAATCCTAATTTTATTTTGTGTCTTGATTTTTGTGGTGGGTGGGACTGAGCAGCCAACAAGGAGAGCCTGCCAGAACTGAGCACAGCTCAGCAGAACAAGCTGAAACACCTTACCATCGTGAGCTTGGCGTCAAGGATGAAGGTACGATCCAAACCCTTTCCTGTCTTCCTCCTTACCTCGAGGCAGGTGTCACATTGGCATCAGTGTGGGAACTCCCAGCTACACACAGTTGAGTTGCATCATAAATGCATAAAATTTGCCTGGCAAAGGACAAAAGAGAAAAAGATAACAGTTAAACTAGTGTAGATAATTACTCACCATTCCATTTAGGAAAAGTATGCCCAGGAGTGATTGTGAATCAGCAGGTCTCGGTTCTGGCATGCCGTGGTACCCCACGTGCTGTGAGCATTTTGCCATGCTTAAAGGAGACTGCTGTTTCAAGATACAGATTTTTCAAACAGCAAGGCATCTCAAGGCAAGTTAACTGCTTCAGCTGTTGCTCAGTGCACAGTGAACTGTTCCTGTGCTGGAGGAAAAACTTGCTATGTTGAACTTACTGAGAGAGAGATTTTTTTTAGATTTTTTAATATGCTGCCTTCCTCTGGGGATTTTCAAGGTTAATTATACTAATTGGAATTTTTGCCTTCTGTGCTAACTTCTGACCCTAACCTTCTGTAAGATACCACTCCACTATATCTCTGAGTTCTTCTTTTTAGAAGAAGATGTGCAACCAGCTGCTTATAGCCATTAACAAAGAAGATCCAGGTTTGATTAATTTATAGTTGATTTTTGGCTCTCTGCCCAATCCCAGCCTAAATGTCTATAAATTTTTGTGGGGCTGTGCCTTTGAAAAAGTTTGCTTTTTGCATTTCCCCTCTGTGATTGAGCTGGAGAGATGTATATTTGTTCTTGGATTGCTGTTTCACGTGCTAAAATTATTTTATCTGGCCTAATCACAAATTTCTGATTCTCAGCTGGGCACTTCAGGTGGGAGGCCTATTTTGTTAGGAAATGAGGACCTGAATTTTTTTTTGTCCTGATGATGAACTTCTCAAGTGTAGCAAAGAGTAGGAGCGACTTTTTCCCTCGTTTCTGCAACCTGTCATTCTTTTTTTTTTTTAACATCTTTATTGGAGTATAATTGCTTTACAATGGTGTGTTAGTTTCTGCTGTACAACAAAGTGAATCAGCTATACGTATACTTATATCCCCATATCTCCTCCCTCTTGGGTCTCCCTCCCACCCTCCGTATCCCATGCCTCTAGGTGGTCACAAAGCACCGAGCTGATCTTGCTATGCGGCTGCTTCCCACTAGCTATCTGTTTTACATTTGGTAGTGTGTATATTTCCATGGCACTTCCTCACTTCGTCCCAGCTTACCCTTCCCCCTCCCCGTGTCCTCAAGTCCATTCTCTACCTCTGCATCTTTATTCCTGTCCTGCCCCTAGGTTCTTCAGAACCTTTTTTTTTTTTTTTTTTTAGATTCCATACATATGTGTTAGCATATGGTATTCGTTTTTCTCTTTCTTACTTACTTCACTCTGTATGACAGTCTCTAGGTCCGTCCACCTCACTACAAATAACTCAATTTCATTTCTTTTTTATGGCTGAATAATATTCCATTGTATATATGTGCCACGTTTTCTTTATCCACTCATCTGTCGCTGGACACTTAGGTTGCTTCCATGTCCTAGCTATTGTAAATAGAGCTGCAGTGAACATTGTGGTACATGACTCTTTTTGAATTATGGTTTTCTCAGGGTATATGCCCAGTAGTGGGATTGCTGGGTTGTGTGGTAGTTCTATTTTTAGTTTTTTAAGGAACCTCCATACTGTTCTCCACAGTGGCTGTATCAATTTACATTCCCACCAACAGTGCAAGAGTGTTCCCTTTTCTCCAAACCCTCTCCAGCATTTATTGTTTGTAGATTCTTTGATGATGGCCATTCTGACTGGTGTGAGGTGATACCTCATTGTAGTTTTGATTTGCATTTCTCTAACGATTAGTGATGTTGAGCATCCTTTCATGTGTTTGTTTGCAATCTCTATATCTTATTTGGAGAAATGTCTATTTAGGTCTTCTGCCCATTTTTGAATTGGGTTGTTTGTTTTTTTGATATTGAGCTGCATGAGCTGCTTGTATAATTTGGAGATTAATCCTTTGTCCAACCTGTCATTCTAAGCCCCTGTACCAACCCTGGATTTCAGACCTTTAGTCATAGAAAAACCCCCAGGTATGTTTGCCCTCTTCTCCTCATACATCTTCCTCCTGTTTCTGCAGATTTGATTGCTGTGTTAATTTTCAAACTAATAGTGATGTGTCATAGGATTTACAGAAAACTGGTATTTAGATATCCAGTTGTCTTGGAGTCATGCAGAATGTCGGTACAGTCCATTACAGGACTACTGTTGGGGAATTGACATTGGTTGTCAGAGACCAAGAAAACATGTAAACTTCAGGATGACCTCTGAGCTTGCAGTATCCACTGGCCACCTGTAGGTGGGTGCATTAGACTGTAAGATTTTTAATTGTGCTCTGCCGGGCAAGCAGCCAGTTTGTGTGTCCAGTATCTGAGATTCTTTGGAGTTTTTTTTGATGATCTGGCATCTTATACAAATTCTGCCAGCTTCCAAGAGGCAGCAGAGTGCCACATACTGAGGATATCCCTTTTTCCTCTAGAAAGAGTCTTTGGGATCTCTAAGAGTGTGCTTCAGAGCATGAAAGCTGGAAGCTGAGCAAAGTCCAGGAGGCAGGGGATGGAGGAGAACGCATTCCTAGATGCTGTGGGTCTTGTTTGGATCCCACAGGTCTCACAGCTCATTTATCCATCTCTTGTTGCCATAGATGTTAATAATTACCACTAGACTGCATTTCCCAAAGCCCTGAGGCATATGTTGGCTATCTGAGTAATAACCTGAATTTTCTTTAATGTTTACCAATGGTTTTTGTAAACATCACATGTACCTTATCTATAGTGTATCCCCTACTCCGTGCTGCTGAAGGACCTGGAGATGCGGAATCTCCGGGAACTGGAAGACCTCATCATCGAGGCTGTCTACACTGATATCATCCAGGGCAAGCTGGATCAGCGAAACCAGCTGCTAGAAGTGGATTTCTGCATTGGCCGTGACATCCGAAAGAAAGATATCAATAATATTGTCAAGACCTTGCATGAATGGTGAGGCTCAAAGAAGGAGGTGCCCCCCTCTTTAGGGAGGGGATACCTAGCATGCCCTCTATGCCTCTGTTTGGGGAAATGTGGTCTCCAGGTATCAGCTGGGGCTGCCTGGGAGCTGGGGCCTTGGGACAGCAAGCTAGGGAGTGGGGCTGCATTTGTGACTACAGCTGTGTGGCAGTAGGAATCACTTCAGGCTTCCTAGTGCCATGGTTGTAAAATAGTTCTTGTCCTGTGCAGTTGGGGGCTGTTTAGTAGCAGGCTGTAAAATGCCCAGAGTTGGCAGGTGGAGCCTCTGAAGCCTCGCTGTGTGACACTGATCCTGTGCTTTGCAGACTCACCCTCAGTGTTTGACCAAGCTTGGGAATTAGTGTTGGTAAGATTCTTTGGATAAGAGAACCAAGTTCGGCATCAGTAACATTGGGCTAGTGTTTGTAAAACATTGTGAAGGATATTAAAGACAAGGAATGGGTTATTCTAAGTTGGAACACAGACTCATATACTGAATATTTGATAACCATATTCTGGTATATAAAAGGAAGTGGAACATTTGCATGTACTCCATTTTAATGGAATTTGATGTTCGCAAGAGCTGTTGCACGTTCTACATGGATTTGTCATGGTGTGATTCAAGGCTGAGTTGTGAAGGAGGGCCAGGGTGAGAGTATAATTGGAGGTGAGGAGAGTGTGTTCCCAGGCGGCACATGGCACGTCGGAGGCCATGAAGCAGAGTAGGCAGACTTTGTGCAGAGGGCTGGGGTTCATTTTGTCTTTAAACAGACTGACTCTCTGGCTTAGCCTCTAGGGGTGTGTATCCAGGGATGTACAGACTGACTCTCTGGCTTAGCCTCTAGGGGTGTGTATCCAGGGATGTACAGCCCAGCTTTGACCCTCTGGGGGTCCACAGCCCCCTAAGTTTCCCTCACTTCAGCTACTGTTGGATCCCCAGGCATGTACTTGCCCACCCTTTACCCCAGGTTCTGTCCCAAGTGTGACTCCAGACCCCTTCCCTTTACAACATCTGACACAAGCAGTAACTTTCAAAAGATTTTAAAACGGTGAAGTCAGACTAAATGGGAAATAAACTTAGAAAACACCCCTAACATGAAAATGGTCTGGCATACAAAATCTAGGTTTCCAGTCCCACTAAAGTTGGCTGTCTTTTTCCGTTTTTGAGATGACTGACACCGTCTTTCACCTCCATAGTCTGGCTTCAACGTGTTTGCATCCAGAGGGCCTATTCTAGCCCCCATTCCAGGATGTTTACCAGTACGAATTCCTACAACTTGTTTTTATGCATTGGAGTTAGATTTGAAACAAAATTGGCATGTAGAGCAGCACCACAAATACGCAGAATGTTCCCAACTGTTGACTCTAAAGTGGAGGGTATGTGGCTATTTATTGTACTATACCTTCAACTTTTTTTTTAACGTATTTAAATTTTCAAAATAAAAAGTGGGGAAAATGATATAATGAGGAGGGGGTGGCAGTTGGGAAGTAACACACTTCTGAGAAAAAGGGCAATCTTCAAAATAGGATGCTTTTAGAAAATAAATTTTTCTATTGAGAAAACTGATTAATCAGTGCCATCTGTGAAGTCCCTCCTAATCCCTTTAATTGCACAGTCCGTGAAGCTTTCCCATGGGATACAAAGGTTGGAAATTAAAGCTGTATTCTAAGAAACCGCCCCACATCCTCCATGTTTGTTTCCATATGCCCTATGTTATGTATTCAGAAACACCTGTCTTTTGGAAGGAGTGAAGGGGCAAGAGCCCTGGCAGACGGAGTGTTACAGGAAGTCTCTAAGGAATCGGGGAGGGAGATTTGGGAGGCTGCAGGACAACTACCAGGCTTTTCTGGGGCTCAGGGCTGGTTATCTCTTATATAGGTGCGATGGCTGCGAGGCAGTCCTGCTGGGCATCGAGCAGCAAGTTCTGAGAGCCAACCAGTACAAGGAAAACCACAGCCGAACTCAGCAGCAGGTAGAGGCCGAGGTGAGGAAGAGAACGCCTGTCCCCACTCCAGGGTATCCCTGTTTGTCCCTTGTCTTGTGATCTTGGCGTAGATGAAACAGCACTCACTCGCTCGTGGGCACTGGGTGAGGTGCTGGGGTAGAGGCGAGTGTGACCCAGGCCCTCCTCTTGGTGCTGTCCGTCTCGTTTCTGATTCCTGGTCACCAGAGCGTGAGCGGGCTCGGGGAGCGGAATGTTGTAATTCCTCAGTTTACACGCACTTTGCAGCTGTAGAGCAAAAGAAACGAGTTTGGGGATGGGTCTTAAAGATGGATGGAGGGATGGTGGTTACCAGGCGGGGCAGAGGGCGGGGTGCGGCTGGGCTGGGGCACATGGGGCTTCAAGGCCCCGGTGCTGCTCTGCCTCTTAAGTTGTGTGGTGGGTGCACAGTGTTCATTGTATTCTTCTCTAATCTGTATGTGTATGTTGTAACCATTTAAAATGCATGATATGTTTCATCTTGAAAAAGGAAAAAAGGGAAAAGATTTGGTGGATGAAATGCAGGTGAAGATAAGTGTGTGATTGTGGTGTTAGATGCCTGGTTGTTCAGGACATTTTTAGCCTCTGGGAGAGACGCAGGCTCCAGCCCTTGAGTTAGTGGGCGTTTGTCTGCCTATAGCCTGGACACCTGTGGAGCCATCTCCCTATTTGTTTGGAGCCCTGAAGACCAGAATTTTAGCACTGAAAGTCCTTTTCTAGCCTGATGGGGCTTGAAGCATGAATGGTATTTAATGAATTTTAGAAGTCAGGTATCCTAGAGTGTAGCAGAATGGGACCCAGAGTTACAGCTAAGGAACATAAGAAATAAGTAGCTGTGCCTTTCTAAGGGGGATTTGTAAAATATGAAGATTTCCCCTGCTCTGTTGTATGTACTCCTTGAAAATAAAACCTGGTCTTTGTAAGCCCAGCTCCTTGTCCCATGCCTAATGAGCACATAATAGGTGCTCAAATGAGTGTTTATATTTCAGGCACACCCTATAGGTGTCAGTGGACTGCTGCACTCTGCTTCCATGAACTAGAGGGCATTTATTTCAGATACACACATCCCTGTATATATATGCATACCTACGCTGTGAATGTTCCATCCACTGTAAATTTTTAACTCTACTTCTAGCCAAAGAAGTGTGAACTATATTTAATTTAGCATTAGTCAAAGACAGATGCAATTAGGAAAGTAAGCCTGCAGCTTCTCTAATAAGCTCTGTGATCCCCCTCTTGAATATTTTGGTCTCTTCTCTGACCTGGGATTGATGTCTGAGCAAAGTAGGACAGTATTCACTGATTCTTCCCTGGTACATCAGACCCTGGAAACAGTAGATTTGGAGGCGGAACGCCCACCTGACCTGGGATAGCCTGAAACACTCTTAAACCTGGTTGGTGGCGCAGGAGGAGGAGTCTGATCGCTACTGGCTGCCCCATTGTGCTCGGACTGTCGCTAATTGTGTGGCAGGTGGTGGGCTTGACTGTGGTCATTTGCAAAACTGAATGATACTAGTTTTAGAATTTTGAATGGCTCAAGTTTATTTCCAGAAAAAATGGCATCTGATGAAAGAAGGCACTGCCTAATGTTGAGGCACGACCAATACGTAGACAACAGTGTGGGCTCCTTAGATTATGGTTGTTAAATGAGAGCCAGCACACATGGATTAGCTCTCAGCGGCCCACTGCTGGAAAACACAGCTGGCAGAGCCTGATGCTGCCACCAGGTGGCAGTAAGGATTTGATTAAGTTTGAGAGAAAGAAATTTGAGGAAACCTCCAAGGTCACCTCCACTACCCATTAAAACAGTTTACTAATTTAATAATCTTCTAGGAAATCTAGGACAGGTATGAGAAGAGTGGGAGCGTGGTCAAAGCCCAGAGCCTTGACAGTTTTTCCATTCACAGATGCATGATCTGGCTACTATGTGAGGGATGCTGACCGTCCCCCAGCTGAAGGCACATGGAAGGTGCTCACTAAGTATTTGTTGACTTGAAAATAAAACAGATCTACCACAAACACAGCTGTAATTCTGTCCTATTCTGCTTGTATTTATGCTTCCGTTACTCTTGGCTTAACTTTTTTTTTTTTTTTTTGCGGTACCCGGGCCTCTCACTGTTGTGGCCTCTCCCGTTGCGGAGCACAGGCTCCGGACACGCAGGCTCAGCGGCCATGGCTCACGGGCCCAGCCGCTCCGCGGCATGTGGGATCTTCCCAGACCGGGGCACGAACCCCTGTCCCCTGCATCGGCAGGTGGACTCTCAACCACTGCGCCACCAGGGAAGCCCTTGACTTAACTTTTATAGTCATTTTCTCAACTGAGTTGATCTTTTCTTTACTTGTCCTTAAGTTAGATTGCTTGTTCCCAGAGGGGAAATCTTGACGTTTTTCTCCCCAAATCTTATAACAGCAGCTATCTTCTGTTGAGTATTAGCTTTAAGAGTCTTCCCTCTTAACGAAGTCAGCCCTATCACAAACTGCCTAAGAATATTCTCTCCTTTTAGTTTTTCACAGAAATAGCGCATAATTAGTTACAATTCCAGCATACCTTGAGGAGATAGAACAATAACATTATGAGCTGTGTCATTACCTCTGAGCAAATACCCTGGAGGGGAGGTAATGATCACCTCCACAAAGCACCTCCTCATTTACATTTGATTTTGGAGTGTATTTTTCTTTATATTTCAGTGTGCTTATAAGTCTGATGTTCTCTGGAATGTCAATCTGTAGTTCTTGCTGCATTCACAAAATAGGCTGTGTTCCAGTCAGGTAGGTAATAGAGCATAATTGGACAAAGTAAGCCCTGTTTTTCTTTATGTAGAAAATGCCCCAGGAGTTAAGTTAGTGACAGATCTTGAGCCTGTTGGCTGTGTGGTGCGCCAAGAGTGTGCTTCTCTCCATCTCCCCGTTCTTCTTTTCTATGTAACCCTTTCCCCACTGTGCACTCTACTTCTGTTGTCTCCCTTTGCTCTGCCCCATAGCTCAAAGAGGTTTTCCTACCCTAAGACTCTCTTCTTTCTCCTTTTGCCTGAATATTTAAAGTCTCTAGTAGAACTAGGCTGTGATTTTGTTAGCAGGCGCAGTCCCACCTGAAAATTCCTGAGGCCCATGATTTGAGGGGCTTGACAAACTCTAGGTCATCTGGGGTAATGGGATGGGGATGGCCTGCAAGCCAGACTACTCAAGGAAGAAAATTAGAAGGATCAGGGCATTTAGGCCAAAGAAGACAAGTCTGCGGGATACTAGTCGTCGTCTAAAGGGCGGCTCTGTGCAAGAGCAGTTAGACTTCTCAGGATTGTTTCTTGAAGCTGAGATGGGCTTAACTGGTGGATCTACATGAGTGGCCACTCTTGGATCCCGGAAGGAGCTATCTGCAGGTAGACCTGCACAGCTATTACAAAAAGCTAGTTGACTCTTTAACTCCCCTTCAACTATGAGAGTCTGTTATTGGCTCGGCAGTCTACTTTGTGAGTTCCCTGTGTTTAAAATGCTAACAATCAAACTGATTGAGCATGACATATCCATAATAGGGCCCACTGTGAGCCACGTCATCCCCCCATCCAGGCTGAGGCCTTGTTTAAGATAAAGGGCCTCGTTTCTTAGGCTAAGAGACACTTGCCCAAGAAGCCCTCTTTTTCCCTATGGCATGTTTACCTGACTGTGGAGGATTCAACTTTGTCAGTACGTAGTCTTACTGGAAGCTAGATGTGAACTCCTGAAACACAGAGGAGACACAGCACACAGGATGCCACCACCCGAGAGTGAGAGGGCGCTGCCAGGCAATATAGGTTGAGGGGAGGCTAGTGGTCAGGACGGGTTTGTGGAAGAGGTAGGGTCAGAGGTGGCTAGCGAAGGAGGAGGCTTGCCCAGGCTGGAATAACAGGGTGCAGGAAAGGCAACAAGGCAGAAGAAATGACTGCTTCCGGGTGTGAGGCCGGGGACTAGCGTGGCTCGAGTGGAGGGCACATGTTGTGGAAGGGAAGGAAGGTACAGGGTCTTGAGTGGTGTGTCAGAAGTGCAGAACAAACCAGGTTTTTCCTTGGGGTAAGTCTCATTTCTTTTTCTGGCTTACCAGGGTCACTGAGCACCTGAAATAATAGCTTACTGGGAGATAGTTTCTATAAGAAAAAGCTGCTTGAGGAGGTAAATAGGCATTTGAATGAATGCTTAGAAAACATATCAAACTGGACAAACCTTGTTATTTTATAAAGCGGTGACAACAGAGAAATCACATTTCTTAACCTTTCCCCCAAGGCCATCAGAATACACTGAAGTGAAACAAAAACAAATATCTCTTTTATTTATTTATTTAAAAATTTTATTTGTTTATTTTTGGCTGTGTTGGGTCTTCATTGCTGCATGCGGGCTTTCTCTAGTTGAGGTGAGCGGGGGCTACTCTTCGTTGCGGTGCGCGGGCTTCTCATTGCGGTAGCTTCTTGATGCGGAGCATGGGCTCTAGGCGCGCGGGCTTCAGTAGTTGTGGCTCGCGGGCTCTAGAGTGGAGGCTCAGTAGTTGTGGCGCACAGGCTTAGTTGCTCCGCGGCATGTGGGATCTTCCCGGACCAGGGCTCAAACCTGTGTCCCCTGCATTGGCAGGCAGATTTTTTAAATTTTTTTTAAATTTTTAAAATTTTTTAATTTTTAAATTTTTTGCGGTACGTGGGCCTCTCACTGTTGTGGCCTCTTCCGTTGCGGAGCACAGGCTCCGGACGCGCAGGCTCAGCGGCCATGGCTCACGGGCCCAGCTGCTCCGCGGCATGTGAGATCTTCCCGGACCGGGGCACGAACCCGTGTCCCCTACATCGGCAGGCGGACTCTCAACCACTGCGCCACCAGGGAAGCCCTGGCAGGCAGATTCTTAACCACTGCACCACCAGGGAAGTCCCCGCCTTTACTTTCTTACCGACAAACATACACCTCACTCTGCACCAATACACCTCAACTAGATGAAGGGCAAAGGCATGAACAGTCCATTAGAATTGGTGTTGGGGAATGTGTATAAATACGGGCACAGGAGTACACGATTGGTAGAAGGACAAGTTGGTACAATCATTTTTCAGAAGGCAGTATGGCAATCGTTACTAAAGTAGAATGTGTAAACCCTTTGATGTGGAAAGCTCAATTCTAGGAATATGTCCTCCACAGGTGTTCACAAAAGTATGCAAAAGTAAACATGGGGGGCTGTTCACAGGAGCACCATACATAAGTGAAAAACAAACTGGGAACTAATTAAAAAATGGTAGAACATTCATCCTAGAGCAGTACACAGATATTGCATAGGATATGCTTAGGAGTTGCTTAAATATTTCGGAGCCTCTGTTAATCGAAGAAAGGAATGCTGAAAACAGTACTGTGGTCGCATTTTTCTTTTACTACATTTTTTGTCATTTGTCACTTAGTTGGCTGAAGTTTATCCTCTAGTTGCTTATTCAAGAAGGGCTCGTGGGAATTCGGGAATTGTATTCCCAAAGTTCTGGTGAAAATATCTGTGGTTGCATATGTGAACAGTAATGAGCTGAGTATAGCATCTTGTGTCACCCTTTCTTTTTCTATGGCCATTTTAACCAGTGCTTTCTTTCACTTGCTGTGTTGTACCTTTTTGCCAAATGGTCCACTACCACTTGGCTTATTCCCCATTTTCAACCAAGAAAGCGTTAGTTCCACTTTTTTACTTGACTCATTTCCATGTATCTTCCATGAGCAGCCCCTGCTTGTTTCTCCTCATCTGAGTTTCTGAAGATAATCTCAGATTTTCTTGCAGAGGATTCTGGCTTCTTCCCTTGAGTGGCCCCCCCTTATAGCGAAAACAAGTTGCAGTGAGTTTCTGGCGCTTACAAGCTGACCACACCAATTCTGTGTCTCCCTCCAGGTTACCAACATCAAGAAGACACTCAAAGCTACTGCGTCCTCCTCAGCTCAGGAGATGGAGCAACAGTTGGCTGAACGAGAGTGTCCCCCCCATGCTGAGCAGAGGCAGCCCACTAAGAAGATGTCCAAAGTGAAAGGTCTGGTCTCCAGCCGCCACTAGGGCCGGCTGGGGCAGCTGGCACTCACCAGGCCTGGGTCAGGTGGGGAGGGGACACCAAGGGCCTATTTCCTCCCCTGTCTACCTTCCATGAGTTCCAGACCTGCCCATCCCCTCACCAGCACCTCCCCCCACATTGGTACTGTTCCAGAAGAACCGTTAACTCCCTTCCCTCTCCCACTCCCTCTTCCCCAGTTGCTCCCTTCAGACTCAGGGGCTCCACGGATGCCATCCCAACAGGGCCAGACACTGCCCAGCTTCCCTCCAGGAGGTTCTTGTCTCTGTCTAAGGGCTTGTATCCCTCCCAGTTTTTCTTTTGCTTCGTGTCATTTTGTCAGGCTGGTCATAAGCTGGAAGCAGCTTTAACTGGCCCACAGGGATGACTGTGAAGGAGGCCCCTCTCTGAGTGACGGGAGGCACTCCTTCTCCAGCCCCATGTGCCACAGTGCCCACCATGGTGCAGGCGCTCTAGCCAGGTATCAGAATGCTTTGTTCTCCCTCTCCTGCCTTATCCCTTGTTGGCAGCTCAGATCAGGCCATGGAGGGATGTGATGCTGGGCTATGTTTACTAAACCTGCGGGTTTTCAGCCTCTTACGCCCAGCTCCAGTCTCTCATTAGTTGGGAGCACCGGGCTGATTAACCTCTGGAATTTGAGCACCCGTAGGGGTCGCTGCGGGTCTGCTGGGTGGCGGAAGTTTCTTCCGGCTTGGTGTTCTCCGCTGGCCTCGCTCCCTGCTGCCTCTGACTACTCAGACTGGTTTTTGGTGTCAAGGCCCCGGCTGCCCACTGGGGTTGTCTGCCAACACTTGTTCTCCCGAGATCTTTAATTCTTCCCGGCTGCATCCGTGGTGGGATGGTGGTGTTGAGGCCCCTCTATCTGGTGAAGGATCTGTTGCTGCTTCTGTTTCTTTCTTCCCACCCTCCCTGGCTGGTGACCCAGAGCCCTCTGATGATGGCATTCTCCTGGCAAGAGAAAAGGACTTGACTAGCCTTTCTGAACTTGAACAGTTTCAGGTTATATTTTAATTTTTTTTTTTTTTTTTTGTACAGGTTCTGATTCTAATACATTTCAACATGCTTTTTTCCCCCCTCGTGTCAATATTTGTTATAGACTAATCGCCGGGGAGTTTCACCTGGTTGGAGGGTGGGGTGTGTGTATGTGTGTGTGTGGTGGTGTTTTTTTTTTTTTTTTAAGGGGAGGTGGAGGTCCTGGACTGATATTAAAGAGAGAAAAAGCACATTTTAGAAAACAAAATAAAAGTAGATTTAATGTATGTGACTGTGGAATGTGAGGTTGCATAGCTGGTAGATCTTGAGGGGCTAGAATTAGGGTGGTTCAGGGAAAATGTGATACTGTTTCAGTGCCATGGTTAAAAAATGGATTTCTCCTTTTTCCAAAATGTCCAACAGCTGCCTACCATTGATCAAATATTAACAAAATACTCTTGTTTCCCTTTTTATGATTTATGTCCCCATATAACATTATGCCCAGCTGGAGGGTTTAATTCCCAAAGTATGTTTCATGAAACCCTTTGATAGATGCTCTGTGGAAAAGGGGTTCTGTTGTTAAATAAATTCGGCACATCCTGCATCCCATATCCTCACTGGAAATTCATTGTTAAGGTCTCAAAGAAGGCCTGGGGGAGGAAGCCTGTTCCCAACACTGATTTCACCACCAAATCCTTTTTTGGTAATATTTAGTGGAACACATTTTGGGGAAATTTTTGGAAACGTATTTCTCAAAAACACCTCCCAGCCTTATAGGTTTTTCCAGCTATTCTTTCCAGACACAAAACAGTCACTCTCACTCTTGCAAGTGGTCTTCCATCCTTATCTTTCCCACTGGGGAGTGGACTAGGTAGGAAGCGTGACTCACTTGTATGAAATGTGTGACCACTAGTTGTTTGACTGCCCCAGGCCCTAGGAAGCTCTAGGTTCACCTTCTCCATGGGTCTGCTGTTCCTTAAAAAAGAGTAATGACAGTAATAAGAACAACATTCATGAAGTGCTCTACAGAATGTCTTCATCTACAATAAGTCATTGAATCCCTTCCACCAATCTCCTGAGGCTGGTAAGGGTAAGTATTGTTACAGTCATCCTCACTTTACATGTGAGAAGTACCCTGGTGTTCAGTGGTAAAATGAAGCCTCCTGGATCTCCTTACTTATATGCCCTGCCATCTTCTCTGTGTTGCATTCTGATTTAGAGTTTGCTCCCCAGACTGACCCTTGGTACCCTTCTAGCTGCTTATTCCTCTGAGGGCTCATCTTGCTCTTAACTGACACCCAACACATCGCAGCCTCTGCTTCCCAAACCCACCCAGCCCCTTTATATGGAAGCAGAGAGTGTGGCAGTGGGGCTCCAGGAATTGTGGGAACAGCTGGAATGTTCTTTGCTCTGTCGGACTCTGGTAGGAGGCCTGGCCTCCGAGCTCTGCAGTTTCCCGTCTAGTATGCTGGGACAGCTGGGCTTGGGTCTGAAATGTGCATAGGTGTTTGACATAAACATACAGTGTTCAGAAGAGGTGTCCTCAGCAACAGGGAAGCATCTTAGGTCAGGAGGGAGACACTGCAGTATGAACAGTTCGCTTGGTAGCAGTGCTTACCGCCTGGCTCTGGCTACTTTAAGCTGTCTGCTCCCTGAGGGCCTGTTTGGCCTTCTTTACTTTCTTTCCAGATGAGAGGCTTTATGGTTCTTCTTGGGTAACATTAGGGAGGTGGTCAAAGCCCCCAGGTACAGGCTGTTGTGTTCCAAATCCAAGATGACCACCACTGGTCACGAATTTCCATCCCCAAACTTTAGAGTGATAGGAAAGGGTAGTTATCAAAGAAGCTAATATGACAAACGGCTTGTGATATTTTACGTATTTGCTGTTTTCTCTATCTTTCATGTGCTGGGTTGCCTGAAACCAAACCACATTCCAGTTTTTGTACTTAAAAGTCATTATTCTCATAGCTTGAGACTTCAAAACTTTTTTTTTTTTTTTTTTCTTTGCGGTACGCGGGCCTTTCACTGCTGTGGCCTCTCCCACTGCAGAGCACAGGCCCCGGACACGCAGGCTCAGCGGCCATGGCTCACGGGCCCAGCCGCTCTGCGGCATGTGGGATCTTCCCGACCGGGGCACGAACCCGTGTCCCCTGCATCGGCAGGCGGACTCTCAACCACTGTGCCATCAGGGAAGCCCACTTTTTGTTTTTTTAATGTAGCAATTGGTTGATTTTTACTGGACCTGATGGAATATCACAGTGCTCCTGTGTTTGAGTTTCAAGTATAGCATACCCTGCTCAGTACTTGATTGTACCTGTCTTCCTGGGGATCTGTATACAGCCATGAACATCTGACTGCTTTATTAATTCTTTTCTTGTAGTTAAGCTTGAGATTTACAGATTGAAATATATGTATATATTTTAAAATTTATTTTTGGCTGCATTGGGTCTTCGTTGCTGCGCATAGGCGTTCTCTAGTTGTGGTGAGCGGGGGCTACTCTTTGTTGCAGTGTACAGGCTTCTCATTGCAGTGGCTTCTTTTGTTGTGGAGCACAGGCTCTAGGCGTGCAGGCTTCAGTAGTTGTAGCACGTGGGCTCAGTAGTGGCTCGTGGGCTCTAGAGCGCAGGCTCAGCAGCTGTGGCTCACGGGCTTAGCTGCTCCATGACATGTGGGATCTTCCTGGACCAGGGCTCGAACCTGTGTCCCCTGCATTGGCAGGCAGATTCTTAACCACTGCGCCACCAGGGAAGCCCTGAAATATATTTTTTATTATAAATTTCATTTTACATTTCCTTTACATTACCCTGAAGGCGTTAAATGGATCTTTTAAACCTATGTCTGTTAAGCAGGTTATTTATAATGACCTCAGGGCAATAAAAGTGGGTATAATGCGTGTTCATTATAAAAAAGGAATGTTGGGTCTATTAGGGATGAGAACTGTTGTCCTTTGGTTAAGGATGAAACCCACAATGCAGTGATGGGGAGAGCCAAGATAGGAGGCAGCCCAGATCTTGGGGTCATTTGTGCCTGTCTTTACATTGCTTTTTCCTAGCAAAACCCTACTGTGGATTCATCCAGTTAGTTACCTTTACAAACTTTTGAGTCATAGGAAATGGGCTGGAACCATGGGGGTGAATCATATAACCTATGGAGAATGTATAGAAGTAAAATAAGAAGGTCACAGCGGAACCCTAGCAAATACCTTCAGCTGGGTTCTAAAGGAAGTGATGCCCCTGAAGAAATTTTAGAACAGGCAGAGAAACACAGGAAGATCTAAAGAGATTGGGGCCTCATACAACACCCTCACACAACCGCTGGAGAAATCACACAACCGCAGGGTTGTGCCACTACACTCGTCTCTAAACTGGCTCCTCAGAGCTGTTGGGCCATCACGTCATATGCCCCTTGTCAGCTCTCATTCATTCCCTATAGCTGTTAAGTTTCACTGTTCTTTTGTTTTTTTTAATTAATTTATTTAATTTTTGGCTGTGTTGGGTCTTCGTTGCTGCACGCGGGCTTTCTCTAGTTGCGGCGAGCGGGGGCTACTCTTAGTTGCGGTGTGCGGGCTTCTCATTGCGGTGGCTTCTCTTGTTGCGGAGCACGGGCTCTAGGCACACGGGCTCAGTAGTTGTGGCGCGTGGGCTCAGCAGGTGTGGCTCGTGGGCTCTAGAGCACAGGCTCAGTAGTTGTGGCTCATGGGCTTAGTTGCTTCAGGGCGTGTGGGATCTTCCCAGACCCGTGTCCCCTGCATTGGCAGGCGGATTCTTAACCATTGCGCCACCAGGGAAGCCCTCCCTGTTTTTTTAAAACCAATTACTCCATACCTCTCACTCTAAGCAGATGACTATTCCTACTTCAGAGTGAAAATCACACTAGGTGGGGAAACTGTCAGTTTCTGTCTTCCACCTACAGAATCATCTACATCCACCCTTTACACTTTTGTTCTTATCACAGTGGAAAAGGCAACCCTCCTTCCATGGGAGTGTCGTTTGTCCACCTGTGTGGTATTGATCTGCCTCACCTCTTCTCCCAAGGGTTTTCACTCGTGGCTTTGGCGTCTCCTCTAGTGGCTGTATGTGATGGAGAACTTTACACGTTAAGGAGACCCTCCCTGAGCCTGATGTCCCTTTGCAGCCACCACTTTTTTTCTTCTTATCAAACAAGCTTCTTGAGAGTTGTCTACCCTTTCTGTCTCTACCTCCTCCCTCATCCACACCTGAACACTTTGCCACGTGACTCCTACTGCCAGCCATCTGCTGATGGTTTTCTTGTCAAGGAGACCATAGATCTCCAACTTGCTAACCTTTTTGGTCTTTATTTGGCTTGATCTTTACGTTACAATTGGCAATGTTGAGTCCACTTCTTTATGTGTTCTTCTCTTAGTTTTCACGGCCCCAATAATCTCTCTAGGTTTTCCATGTGTTTTTCTGCCTATTCTAAAATTTCTTCAGGGGCGTCTCTTCCTTTAGAGTCCTGTGGAGATGTCTGCTGGAGTTTCATTGTGACTGTCTTATTTTACTTCTGTGTAAACATCCCATGGTGTTCCACTTCCATTTATAACACCCAAATATCTATCTCTGGCTCATTCTGCCAACACGTATGGTCAACAGACAACTGGGCATTTCTACTTGCTGTCTCCCAGGTCTGCTTACATAGTCAGCAAATGGTGCCCACAGTTCACCAAGTGTATTATTTTATAGGGCTTCCATAACAAAACACCACAGACCAGGGGGCTTAAACAACAGAAGCTTATTCCCTCACAGTTCTGGAGGCTGGGAAGTCCAGGATCAAGGTGTTGGCAAGTTTGGTGTCTCCTGAGGCCTCTTTCCTTCATTGCAGATGCCACCTTCTCACTGTGTCCTCACATGGTCTTTTCTCTGAGCATGTGCATCCCTGGTGTCTCCTCCTCCTCTTATAAGGACATCAGTCATATTGGATTAGGGCCCCACCTTTATGACTTCATTTAACCTTAATTACTTCTTTAAAGGCCTAGCCCCAGATACAGTCGCATTGGGGTTAGAGCTTCAACATATATGAGTTTGGGGAGAAGATAATCCAGTCCATAAAACAGTTACCTGAGCCAGAACTTGGGGTTCATCCTTAACTCCTCCCTACCCTGTGTCTGATTCACCACATCCTGACAATTCTATTTTTATATTTTTTGAACCCATCCTTTTTCCATTTTTCTGCCACTTCATGTCTTTGAACATTCATTCATTCATTCAGTATACTCTTTGGATACCCATTATATACTAGGAAGGCAGCCAAAGAAAGCTAAAAAATACAAGATTAAGGAAAGTATATGGAAGGAAATGATGAAGATAAATGCAGAAACAAATTAACCGGCAAGATCAAAAGTTAGTCTAAGGGGTTTTTTAAATAATGAAAAAGATACATACCTGGAAAATCTAATTAATAAAAGACAATAAATGAATAAAGGGAACAGTTAGGATTTTAAAACTGTAAGATGTTACCCACTATCAATCTATCTGAAATTCAATGATAAAAAGCATTTTCTGGAAAATTGAGTGACTGTAATTCACTCAAGAAATAAAATACTGGAACTGGCTAAAAATCAAGAAATGAAATGTAAAAGCTACTGAGGATGTATCTAACAAGGCTCTGGGTTCATACTGTTTACTGGGTGAATTCTTGTTATTAAAGGATTCAGTGATTCCTTTCATCATCATAGGCTAAACAGGTTTTTGTAAAAAAAGAAGGAATGGAAAACTCAATTAAAAAAAAATGTTTCGGGCTTCCCTGGTGGCGCAGTGGTTGAGAGTATGCCTGCCGATGCAGGGGACGCGGGTTTGTGCCCCGGTCCGGGGGGATCCCACGTGCCATGGAGCGGCTGGGCCCGTGAGCCATGGCTGCTGAGCCTGCGCGTCTGGAGCCTGTGCTCCACAATGGGAGAGGCCACAGCAGTGAGAGGCCCGCGTACCACACACACACAAAAAATGTTTCTAGGGAATCCCCTGGTGGTCCAGTGGCTAAGACTCTGCCGAGGGCCCGGGTTTGTTTGATCCCTGGTCAGGGAACTAAGATCCTGTAAGCTGCCTCATGCGGCCAAAAAAAAAAAAAAAAAAAAAAAGTTTCTAGTTGAGCCTTATTACCAAAATCTAACAAAGATAGGTTTTTTTCTCTTAATCTGGTTTATGAATATAGATGAAAAGAATTCTCTAAAGTTAGATATACAATCCTAATAAAATCTCTTAGGAAGCTAAGGAAGAGATGCTTCCTTAACATGATAAAGTACTGTGTATATTAAGTCCAGGGACCACATTGTCATTTCAGTAAATACACCAGGGTGTTCCCACTAAAGCAGTGGTCATGCTGTGCTGCTGGCCATTCAGAATGAGATGTGAATCTGAATGGTGACTGATGGTGCAGGGAAAGCGCCCTTCAGTCACCTGACAAGTTTCTTGAACACCTGAAGTCTTGGGTGAAGCAGAGCCAGTGAGAGGCAGTGTGTCCTGATGGTTAGGGGAAAGAGACCTGTAGCAGGCTGTGTGACCTTCCGCTGTGGCCTCTTCCCTCTTCTGCAAAGGGAGCACAATAGTAACACCCCTTCTTAGGGGGATTGTGAGGATTACAGGAGGCAAAGCCAGACTTGCCACGAGCACAGGTGTTAGTGGTTGTTAACTGATGTTCGTATTTTTGTTGTAGATGTTTGGGTTCCACTGGTGGTCAGGATCTTAGCACACTTCATTTCAGAACCCTCTATCTTGATGCTTTCGGGTTAGAATGGAGATCTTTCAACAACGTGGACCCCAGGAAATAGGCTGATAGCTCTGCAAGCCCAAATCTGCCACGTCCCAGTGTTCTATCCCTGTGCTGGCTGGTCCTCCCTCCTCCCCAAGCCCTGCACCCTCACCTCCTTGCCTTTCCCTTCCCCCGCTCCCCCCTGTGCCTCCCTCGTCTCTCAGCCCCTCCGTACTTCCCTGTCTATGGCGGCAGCCTCTCCTGCAGTCAGTGCAGCCTCCCCCTGCCTCCCAAGTCCTCTTTCAGTGTTAGTCCTTGCTGCACACTCTCCAGCGTCCTCCCCTCCATGAAGTCCAAGTTTGTCAGAGCTTGAGAAATCCCTCGAGCTGTGTGTCACGTGTCCCTCTTCTCCTCACCCCAAGTCTCCAGTCTCCCTGAACGGTTGTTCAGAAAGCGCCATGCCTGCCCGTATGACCTCTGTGCCTCTGTACTGTTTGCCTGGGTGCCCGTCTGCCTGTATGACCTCTGTGCCTCTGTACCGTCTGCCTGGGTTTCCTGCCTCCCCTCTTCCTCGTCCACCTGGCACATGCTCATCCATGAAGCCCTATTGTAACCTCTCGCTGCCGAGGATAGTGCCTCCCTCTGCACGTTTGGTGCCCCACATCTTTTTCTGCGCCCCCGCCTGTTGCCTACAGTATAGCCCTGTGTTCAGTCATCTGCACCCGCTGCCAGAGTGTGAGCTCTTCCAGGGCAGGGGCTGTGCTCTCCTCTCCTGTCTATGTTGCGTGGCGGGGTGCTCAGCACGCAGAACAATGCCTGTCCTATGGGAGGGAACTAGCAGACGCACAATCTGGTCCTGCTGTGGATGGAGGGTGGCGTCTTTGCTTACCCAGAGCTCCGGGGAGTGGGAGTGGCACTTTGCCGTTTGGGGGCTTACAGCAGTGGCGCGGCATCCTGTCATTGCCGCAAGCTGTTCACCAGGGGCTTGGCTCCAGCTGTGTAGCCTCCACCAGGTGAGGCTTGTGCCGGTGGAGCCACAGCACTTGTTATGTGCCAGGTGCCGGGTTAAATGCTTTTAGGGTAGCTCACTGGACCCTCACAGCAACTCTAAGGTCGGTTCTGTTATAACTCTGGTTTTACTCCTAAGGAAACAGCTCTGAGTAACGACATGGTGGAGCTGGGTTTATATCCAGATCCCACTCCGAGACTAAGCCTGAAGCTCAGGCATGGCCGCACCTCCAGAGGCTGGGAGGCAGGGAGGCTTGAGGAGGCCGGGTTTAGGTCCTGGGACTAGGTGTGGTTGGACAGCAAAGGGGCTACTAGCTCTGCCAGGCTGTTCACACTGTTCTGTAATTTGCTTTTTCTCTTAATGTATTGTGAACGTCTTTTCATGCTGTGGTGGTTTTAAAATATGTCTACAAATTTTTGGACACTCCTCCCACAAAAGAGAGAGCCCAATTCCCTTACCCTTGAATGTGGGCCTGTCTCAGTGACACACTTCTATTGAATAGAATGTGGCAGAAGTGATGCTGAATGACATCTGAAGCTGGATTAGAAAAGGCGACGCAGCTTCCATGCAGCTCTGTCTTTCATGGGATGCATGCCTTGGGGTCCCTTGGCTTTGCCGAAGCTACCCTGCTGGACCGTTACCTGGAGGGGCAAGGGCTGGAGCAGAGGAGAGAAAGAAGGAGGGAGAGAGATGCCCAAAGGGTCTTCACAGTACAGGTGCCACCTGGGAGTGAGTGAGCCTTCAGGTGATTCCAGCATCCAGCCTTCAAGGCAAGGGCCAAATGGAGCAGAGATGAGTTCTCCCTGCCCAGCCCTTGCAGACTGCAGATTGGTGAGGAAAATAAATGCTGCTGTTGTCTAAGCTACAAGCTTGGGAGTGGCTTGTTACTCAGCACTGGCTACCTGGAACAGTTGTCAATAAGAATAATGCTACTCCCTTGTTTTGAATTCCACCTGTGGATGTCGATTTGTAAAGGGTCATCCAGTATTGTCTTTTATTATAAATAACCCTGTGAAAAAAATCCCTGTTCACGCAGGGGTTTACACACACTTAACACAGAAGTCACTCTTCTGTTTTCGCAGGTTGTCACCTTCCTCTAGCATGTTTGGGAGGCGAGCGCGTGGTCCTTCACCCACCTGGGTCAGTTTAACACTGTAGCTCCTCAGCGCTCATTTGCCTCCTGGGGCCTCAGGTCACTATCCCGCTGCTGGTCACCCCTTGGAACTCCTGGACTGCATCTCTGACTTTATAGAGCTTTTGTTCTGTGGGGAGATGGGCAATAAATAAGAGAAAAATAACTAAAAACTGGCCCCATTCCTGTGAGCGTGGAGGGAAGGTTGGGGAAGGGTTTCAAGCAGCAAAGACAGCCTCTCGGAGGTCAGCCTAAAAGAAACCACATGCCTGGTTGTGGATTTTGACATGGCTTCCTGGTTGGCTTCTGGGAGAATGGGGGCACCTTGCCTGAGAACGTGGAGGCATGAAGATTGGCTCTTCTGGTTATAATTCCTTCACTCAATTGTCTGATAACTGCTTTAGGAAAAATTCCTCGAAGTGGAATGTTTGAGATTCAGAGTAGTTTGGATTTTAAAGGCCATTGCTACAGGGAACCAAGCTACTCCTCCAGAAAGTTTTGCTCAGTTACATCCCTCCAACCTGTGCAAGCCGGAGCTTCACAACGGGGTGCCAGGGTGCCAGAGCCCGAGTGAGTTACAGGTGCCAAGAGCATAAACGCTTCCCACCCCTGAGACTCGGTGGAGCCCAGGGTGCCTTGCTGAGGTGATCAATTCTATGTGTGCCTTGTGACGAACCATGTGTTCCCAGCCCTGGACAGCACTAGATAGACATTGTCATTCTTTTCCATTAGCCACCTACCTGACTGAGGGGAGTATTATCTCCTTGATGTTGTAGTTTACATCTTTTTAATTACCAGTGAGGCTATTTTTCATATGCTGATTATACCGTTGCATTTATTCTTTTGTGACTTTCTTGTTCTTGTCCTTTACTCATTTCTCCACTGGGGTCGTTGCTTTTTTTATATGAATTTTTAAGTACTACCTAGAAACAACCAGCAGAGGGCAGCCGTGCATCAGGGTGCCAAGGGGATAGTGCTGGAGCCTGAACCTGAACAGTATATTTTGGACAAAGACACAGCCTGGGCCCTGGGGCCTTGGCATCAATGGACTAGGGGAACTTAGAACAGATAATGTGGTTAATTTCCTCTCCAAATTGAGTTATTTGTCTGAAAGTCTGTAGGTGGGCTTGGGACAAGAAGATGACTTTGAAGGGATAAAACTGTAGGTCCCAGAGTGGTAAATGAATTCTGTCTGATGGTAGACCCAGGTTGTTGCCAGAGTATGGGATGTGTGTGTGCATACAAATGTGCGCCCCACCTGCCAGAAAGGTACCTGAATAAATTTCACATATGCCAACCTCTCTCTTTGAGCTGTCTTGTTCTCTGTCTCATTGGGAAATTGAAGCAACTTAATAGGCAGGGCCTGGGTGGTAATGCAGGAATGTGAGGTTTTAGAGAGGAGAGAGCCAGTGAATGCTGCCCCAGCCTTTCATTGTAGGAAGCTAGGTGAGCCTCAGAGAGATGCGAAGCCCCTGAAATCATTTGCAGAATTGTCTATGCACTTACATATCTTATTTTAAAAAACATTTAATTTTGAAATAATTGTAGATTCAGAAGTAGTCTCAAAAATAGTAGAGAGGCTCTGTGTACCTTTCACCCACTTGCCCCCAATTATAACATTTCACATAACTTTAACCAGGAAATTGACTTTGATATAATTCAGGCCTTGTTCGGATTCCACGTGCTCATGCATGTGCGTGCACGCATGACATTGTTGAGCTATACGAGCGGCTCTGGATCACCATCTTTTGGACTTTGTGTTCTGTGCCAAAGGTGTACCCATGTTTGCTTAAGTCATCATTAGTAGAGTTTTCTGTTACTTGAAGCCTCAACATTCCTAACCCTAACATCCAATTACAAGGTGCAGAAAACCTCATGCAAACCGGCTCAATTTAAAAAAAAAAAGAGGTCTTCCCTGGTGGCGCAGTGGTTGAGAGTCCGCCTGCCAATGCAGGGGACACGGGTTCGTGCCCCGGTCCGGGAAGATCCCACATGCCGCGGAGCGGCTGGGCCCGTGAGCCATGGCCGCTGAGCCTGCGCGTCCGGAGCCTGTGCTCCGCAACGGGAGAGGCCACAACAGTGAGAGGCCCGTGTACCGCAAAAAAAAAAAAAAGAAAAAAGGAAGGGGAGGAATAAAATCCAGAGGAATGACTGAACGGATGCCAGCGGTTCAGGATGTCATCAGAGAGCTCACTCCTTTTCTCTGTACCGGCCACTGCTCTGCGCACCTCTGAGTTCTGGCTTTTTTCTCAGGCACCCTCCCTCAAGATCCCAACAGTGGCAGTGGCGATTCCAGACCTTTCATCCTCACCCCACATCACACAGAAGAAGAGAGGGAGTGGGGGGATCTCATCATTCCCTATAGAAGTTGTAAGATTCATTCTGATTAGACCAGCCTGGCTCAAGTGCCCATGTCTCAACCAATCGCAGGGCCAAGAGAATGAGATACATTGGTTGGCTCATGCCTGGACTCCTAACCCCTCCATGAACACCTCGTGATTGGGATAATTTATTGGTTTAATCTAATCTCAGATGGGAAGTGTCCACCCTGACCACATGGGACAGGGGAAGTGTCTGAAAAGGAATTAGAGGTGATGTTACCAGAGAGAGGGGAAATAGATGCTGGACAGTAAACCACAGATGTCTTCCATCTTTGGCATGGAGTCTTGAGTCCCTCCCTGGTCAAATCAGCTATGACCAGGAGGACAGGACCATATAGTAGAGACATGACTACTGGGATGGGTGTGCAGTTTTTGCATCAGGGGGAGTGATTGCTGGACAGGAGGTCTCTACCACAGTAGCAGTTTATGTCTCTAAAACACCGTTCTGCTGCAGATCTCCACACGCCTCAGGATGTTAACCTGGTTATGGCATCTCTAGTCACTCCCACTGGCCTGGTGTAGGTCTGCAGGGGCCCAGTGGGCGGCAGAGGAGATGCTATGGTTGAAGCAGGATCCTGGGTTTCAGCTGCATATGTTCGGTAAGGCTGGGGATATATTTCGATAGGACCCCCCGACCCTACCACACCATGCCCACTGGCTGCCCCTTGTACCCTCCTGCTGTCCAGTACGGACAACAGTTTCCTGCTGTACTCCTCCCTACTCACCACCATGAAGTCCATCCATTCCAAGTGGACACAGAGGTCTTCAGAGAGAGGCTCTCCTGGGGCAGGGTGGCTTCTAGCACCCCAAGATACTCAGGTTTATGGAAAAGGTCAGCATTTCTCCAAGCATGCTGTTCATACCATTGTGGTATGCGATGTATTTTAATAGATACGCATCAATTCTTAAACACTCCTTGTTGTAAAAATCTTTTTATTGTGAAATGAAATAGATACAGAAAACTCTACAAGACAAACGTAGAGCTTAATGAAGTATAATAAGGCAAACACCGCAAATGCTCTTGTAATCCGAGAGGTAGAACGTTGCAGCCCCCCCGCCCCCAGCAGCTCCTCCACATTCCCTGTCCCAGTCCCAGACCCTCTCTGCCACTGCAGAGTAACCACTACCTGGCTTTTACTGCAGTCACTTCCTTTTGTTTCTTTACAGTTTCATCATCCAAGTGTGCATCCCTAGACTATGGTTCAGTCTTGCCCCCTTAAAAAAAACCCACATATTTTACCTCTTTTAATCCACAGGTTCTTCCTTCATCCCTTTCTTTTCCTTTCATTTTATTGGTTGAGGAATCCAGGCCATTTGACTGCAGTGTTTCCCACAGTCTGGATTTTGCTGGCTGCCCACTCATGGGGCCTCTCGGCATGCTCTGCTGCCTGCTGTGTTTGCTGCCCATTGTCAGCTGGATCTAGAGGCTCGACCAGACCCAGCTTCTATCCTTTTGACGAGACTCTAGTGTGATGTGTTCCTTCATCAACTGCCTCTCTTTCTGGGTGTTCTTAGCCTTGGAGGTTCAGCCCCTAGATCCATTACTTCCCTGGGGGTCCAAAATGGTGACATACATTGTTTTCACTGTGCTGTGATTCACATTTTATTGCCTATTACTTTTGTCACTCCACACAATTTATGAGTAAACAGGCTTTGAGGAAATATACTGAGGTAAACAGATGATGGCAACATTGATGAGACTGTTCCCGTGTTTTACATAAGGTAATGAAAAGAACCACAGCTGCCACTGCTACAAAATGATCATGATATTCTAATTCCATCATTTCTTTTTCATTTACTTGCTGGAATTCTTTATAAACAGATGCTTTCTTTCATCTATCATGAGGTTACCCCATGGTATAGCTCACATAGGAGAGGCAGGATAAATGCTTTCCTCTTTCGCTATGTTTGCCAGTTTGCAAAATAATAGACTGGCTCCTTATTATCCTCTGGAGGTGACCAGTTCAGTTTTTCAATATCATTGTGAACTCATGGATTTAACTAAATTTGGTGAGTTGTAGTTTGTTGTAATTATTACTATGTTCAAAGCTCAAATTGGCCTGTCTCTGGCCAGTGGGAGCATCTGTGGGTGGGCTCCTGTGTTCTTTTGAGACTACCCTAGTCTACACATAACCTTCCTGTGATGGCTTGTGTGCTGTCCTTTATGTCAAGATGTTCCAGGCTCCTTCTGTACACTTTCTCCTCAGACCAGTAGTCAGTCATTTTCCACACAGCCCTGACTTTTAGTGGGAAATGGCATTTCCTGACCGCAATGTGTACTCCAGGGATGCTCACTGCTACTGGCTTGGTCATGGTTTCTAGGTCGTTTCAGTGGTCAGAGCTAATAGGTATAGATAGAATGGTAGATGAAATCCCTCGTGAGGTCATACTGTTATTTCCAATTAAATTTCAGGACTATAGATTTTATATTTAATCTTTAAAAAAATTACAGCTGCATCTCCTTTCTTCCACACTGAGAATCCTGATTTTTAGGACACAGGGGATGATAGTTAAAATATCCCATAATTATTCATTTGTTTCAGGCAACATTACACACACGACAGGGAATACTAATGCTGCCACCACCAGAATGATAAGCGAAAATAGTTTTAAAGTTCTCACCCCCATTTTTTTTTTTTTTTTTTTTTTTTTGCTGTACACAGGCCTCTCACTGTTGCGGCCTCTCCCCTTGCGGAGCACAGGCTCCAGACGTGCAGGCTTAGCGGCCATGGCTCACGGGCCCAGCCGCTCCGCGGCATGCGGGATCTTCCCGGACCAGGGCACAAACCCCTGTCCCCTGCATCGGCAAGCGGACTCTCAACCACTGCGCCACCAGGGAAGCCCCCTCACCCCCTTTTTTATAGCTATTCTATATTTACATCAGTCGAGCTTATAGCCCTCTTATACCATATTCTCTTCCATTTTATTTTATGTTTTTTACTGAAATATAGTTGATATACAATATTATGTTAGATCAGGTGTACTACATAACGATTTGACATTTGCGTACGTTATGAAATGATCACCGTGGTAAGTCTAGTAACCATCATTCCCCATAAAGTTATTACAATATTATTGACCATATTCCTTATGCTATATGTGACATCCCTGTGACTTACTTATTGTTTAACTGGAGGTTTGTACCGCTTAATCCCTGTTGTCTCTTTTCCCCCCACCCGCCTCCCTTCTGGCAACCACTTGTTTGATCTCTGTGTCCAACAGTGTGTTTTTGTTTTGTTTTGTCTATTTGTTTTGTTTTTTTAGATTCCACATTTATATTCTCTTCCTTTTAAGCCTCATATAGTTTTGGTTCTCCAAGTAATTATGTATGTAATGCTCTCCACTAGTTCTTATGCTGAAGTGTCAAGTAATTTTGTCAGTCTGAGGCTTGTTTTCTGGTAAATTCTTCAGGAAGAGTTCATAGGAACAATATTCCCTGAGTTCTTGTACACTGATAACAGTTTGTACCTTTTATACTCGATAGTTTTCCTGGATATAAAGTCAGTTTTCTTTGGCTCACACTTTTGCCCTCTTGGGTGGGTCACACCATTTTCCTCTGGTACCAAGCAGTGTTGTTGAAAAGTCTGATGATGATCTAATTTCGTCCTCTCATAAGTCACTTGTTCCTTTCCCCATCGATGTTTAAAGGATTTTTCCCCTTTAATATCCAGTATATTTACTAAAATATGTCTTGGTGTTGCTCATTCTGAGTCAGTTTTCTCTGGTATATCACGTACTCTTTTAATACATGATATGTACATTAATATGTACAGGTTATTAATCTATTGTGTCTCAGCTCCCAAAGCCATCCTTTACTCTGTGCAGTCACGGAGGTGGACCCTGTACCTGTTTTTCCTTTTGAGGGCTGGCCCAATGTTAAACTTTGTCAGTAGAGGGCGCTCTAGGAGCAATGGAGGAGGAAGGGGCTTCCCTTCTTCACTCTAGCGTGCCTCATGCACCAGATTAATGCAGCGCATGCAGCTCTTAGCTCCAGCTGTGCCTGGTGATCAGCAGCACAGAGCACCTCCCGCTGGGGAGCTTCCCTTGGCATCCCCTTGGGTGGCTTCAGAGCCTCAGCTGACTTCACCATTCAGTGAGCCACAGCTGTGTCCTCTCCCAAGGTCTTAGTCTCCGCCCTGGGATGAGGGACCTCTTCTTGGTTCCTCTGTCTCAGACCTAGGTGTAGAGGCTTCTGCCTTTATCTGCTATTTTGTATTCTTTAGTGTTCCTTTTACTCCTTACTAGCCATTCCCCCGTTATTCCAGTCTGCTGTTATAGTTAGTAATTCTTCATGTGAACCTTTCCCTATTCAAATTACTTCGTGGTTTCTCTCTCCTAAATGGATCCTGACTAGTACAATGTAGGTATCAAATGGGTTTTTTTCCTTTTTCCTTTTTTTTTTTTTTAATTTCAGGAAAGTTTCCTAGAATTTTAGTTTTTAGTATTTGTTTTGTTCCCTTGCTAGGAATTTCATTTTCAGAACTCCTCTGCCTATTTCCAATATTTATCATTTTCTCTTAAATCCCTTTATGTGTTCTTTTGGATTTAAAATATTTTCTACTTTTCACATTCTATTTCTCATGAGGCATCGTTTGATTCACTCTTTTGTTTCTTCTGGTTCTTTATTTCTGAGTTTATTTTTCTTTTATTTCTAAATTTGTCCTAAATTTGTCATCTCACTTCTGAGTTTTTCTAATTCTAAATTTTATAACATCTTTTTTCTTGAGTTGGTATAGTTGGTAGAGTTTCGCTCATTGTATTGATGTTATTCTGCTCCTTATTCTCTTTTTTTTTTTTCTTACAGACACTTTGGATGATATTTGACATTGATACTTTGTATTCCTCGTTTTTTATGTGAAATTAGTTCTTTGGAGCTTTTGGAATGAGGTGGGTTGAGGAAGCTTTCCTAACTTCTCCTGTTGTTATCATACAGTGTTAAAAAAAAAAGTATGGCAAACCATTAGAACTAATAAATAAATCCAGCACGGTTGCAAGATACAATATCAATACACAAAAATCAATTGTATTTCTATACACTTGCAGTGAACAATATGAAAATGAAATTAAGAAAACAGTTTCGGGGGCTTCCCTGGTGGCCCAGTGGTTGGGAGTCCGCCTGCCAATGCAGGGGACACGGGTTCAATCCCTGTTCTGGGAAGATCCCACGCGCCGCCAAGCGACTGGGCCTGTGCACCACAACTGCTGAGCCTTCGCTCTGGAGTCCGCGAGCCATGGCTGCTGAGCCCGCGGTGCTGCAGCTGCTGAAGCCTGCGAGCCTGGGGCCCGTGCTCCACAGCGGGAGAGGCCACCGCAATGAGAAGCCCGCGCACTGCAGCGAACAGTGGCCCCCGCTCGCCGCAGCTAGAGAAAGCCCGCGCGCAGCAACCAAGACCCAACGCGGCCAAAGATAAATAAATTAATTAAAACAAACAAAGAACAATTTCATTTACAATAACACCAAATTATTAGGAATTTAGGAATAACTTTGACAACAGAAGTGTAAAACTTATACTCTCAAATATTATTGAAAGAAAATTTAAAATTCCAAATAAATGGAAAGACATTCTATGTTCATGGATCAAAAGATTTAATATTAAAATGCCAATACTCCGCAAAATGATCTGCAGCCTCAGTGTAATCCGTGTCAGAATCCCAGCTGGCTTCTTTGCAGGAGTTGACAAACTGATCTTAAAAATTCATATGAAAACTCAAGAACACCAAAACAATCTTGAAAAAGAAGAAAGTTGGAGGACTTCCCAATTTCAAAATGTATTAAAAAGAACAGTGATTAAGAAAGTGTGGTAGTGGCATAAGGACAGAAATATAGATCAATGGAATAGAATTTAGAGTCTATAAATAAACCATACATTGCAGTCAAACTGATTTTTCACAAGGGTGCCAAGACAAATCAGTGTCTTTAACAAATGGTGCTGGGACAGCTGGAAACTCACATGCAGAAAAATTAAAGTGGTATACCCACATCACACCAAATACAAAATTAGCCCCAAATGAATCACAGACCTAAATATCAGCTAAAACTATAAAATTTCTAGGAAAAAACCCCATAGGGATAAATTTTCATCACCTTTATTTAGTAATGGCTTTTTAGACGTGACACCAAAAGCATAAGAAACCAAGGAAAAAAATGGGTAAATTGGACTTCTTCAAAATTAAAAGCTTTTGTGCTTCAAAAGATACCAACAAGAAAAAGACAACCCACTGAATGGGCAAATTTTATACCTGATAAGGGACTATATAAGAACTCTTACAACTCAATAATAAAAAGGCAAATAATCCAATCCAATTTCTGGCACAGAGCTCCTAAAACCCTTGAAATTTCCCGAGTGATAAGGGTAATAGGAACATCTTTTGTTACTAATGAGGTGACTTTCGGCACACCTCTACGTAGCTCAGGATGGGAGCTGGTTCCCAGAAAGACCAAGCCTTGATTAGAAACTTGGAACTTTCAGCTTCACGCGGAACCCTCAGGGAGGAGAGAAGGGCTGGAGACTGAGTTAATCACCAATGGGCACAGTTCTCCATAAGTATCCCTAAATGATGGCATTTGGAGAGCTGCTGAGTTAGGTGAACACACCCACATGCTAGGAGGGTGGCACACCCCCATCTCCACAGGGACAGAGGCCCCTGTGCTCAGGACCCATTGGCATTCTCCTGAGTTCTATGAGTCGTTCTATCAAACCATTGAACCTGGGGCAGGTGGGAGCCTCCAACTTTGTAGCCAAGTTGGACAGAATTATAGGTGACCTGGGGACCTGATACTTGTGGCTGGTGTCTGAAGTGGGCCAATCTTACAGGACTGAGCTCTTAAACCTGTGGAATCTGATGCTCACTCCAGGTAGTTAGTGCCAGCATAGGATTAAATTGTAGGACACCCAGTTGGTGTTGGAAAGTTGGAAAAGTGAGGTTGGAAAAGACACCATGTGTTTTGTGTCAGGAAAAAACCACTCACAAAAAATGGGCAAAGGATCCAAATAGACGTTTCTTCAAGAAGATATATAAATGGGCAATAAGCACGTGAAAGGATGCCCAACATCTTTTATTGGGGAAATGCAAATGAAAACCACAATTAGGTACCACTCCACACCCACTAGAATGGCTATAATCAAAAAGACAGATAATAACAAGCGTTGGTGAGAATGTGGAGATATCGGAACCCTCATACACTGCTGGTGCAGCCACTTCGGAAAACAATATGGCAATCCTCAAGAAGTTCAACACAGAGTTCTCATCTGACCCAGCAATTCCACTCTTAGGTATATACCCAAGAAAATAGAAAACATATGTTCGCACAGAAATCTGTACACAAATGTTAGCCATTCTCTCTGTTGAGGTTGGTGGTGGTCAGGGACGGATCAGACAGAGTCCTGATTAGGTATTCTTTCCAGGCTCTTTTTGATACCACTTAGAGGACAATCTTTTCCCCCCTGTCTTCCACATTATTGGGGAATTGGGAAAAGCCTTATTGTAAGCCCCGAGGAATGCTGTGAAACACTAATCTGTGACTAATCTAGCACTATCGCAGGGCCTCTGGGTATGGGACCTGAAATGTGACTCTAACCGAACGAAGACAGTGAGTATGGTCACAGGCATGTGCACTTCTCATTGTTTGGTCCAGCATCCCAAAGGGACAGGAGTGTGATTACCAGTCCTTTTCTGCCATGAGGAGTGAGTCCACGGGCGTCCACATCGGAAGGTAAGTTTTTTAGCAAGTTCTCTAACACAAGAATGGCAGACAGTGGGTGGCTGTCCTCTCAGAGAGCTTTCCTCTCAGAGGCATCTGGGAGATTAAATTCCATCCATGATATAGTTCACCAGAGACATTCATCTTCCCTGACATTCTGTGACCTCATAAAAATGCTAACACCCTTTTTCTCATCCATATGTAACCCTAGAAAAAAATTAACCTGGCCTCAGCCATAATTTATATGGGCATACCATACCCCACTTATACTTGAACCCTGTCATTGAAAAACTTCATTATCTTTGTCACTAAATGGCACCCTGGAAGTCTGTTATCTGGCACCGAAGCTTTCCTTTCATAGCTTTGAAGATGTGTGGCCCTCCAGTGCCAACAGGAGATTCAGAGTGCTACAAAACAAACCAGCCTAACTTTCACCAAGAATGTGCTCCCTTTGGGCTTCCCTGATGGCGCAGTGGTTGAGAGTCCACCTGCCGATGCAGAGGACACGGGTTCGTGCCCCGGTCCGGGAAGATCCCACATGCCGCGGAGCCGCTGGGCCCGTGAGCCATGGCCGCTGAGCCTGTGCTCCGCAACGGGAGAGGCCACAACAGTGAGAGACCCGCATACCGCAAAAAAAAAAAAAAAAGAATGTGCTCCCTTTGTAGCTAAATTCCCTTACAAATAATATGCTTCCACAACAATGATTCTTCTTTTCACCTGTCCCCTGGGGTCTGGTGTTCAGGCCCCCAAGTAGAGGCCTAGGCAGGGCAGGACTTACTTTTGGGCAGTGGGCTTGTGGCTTGTCTGAGGTCTGGAGGTTCCTTTGCAGGACAGGGAAGGGTTGTTTCTTTGGGAACTGGGGCCAGGGTGTGAGCTTGACCCCGCCTTACACTCGGCCCCACCCCCAGTGTGAATGTACACCCTGCAGTATGGCAACCCCTCTCTCTCCAGCTTTATCTCTCACAACACTTCAGCCCAAATGAATATATTCCTGTCATCTGGCTCTTCCTCCTCTGCTAGTCTTCCCTGTCCATGAATCACCTTCCTTCAAGGCCAAGTCCTCCCTGAAAACTTCTCCCCAAAGCTGAACCTCCACCCAGGGCATCTCTCCTCTGTACCCCACCATGGGGCCTCTTAAGGCGCTTACCTAAATTCCTAGACGGCACTTGTCTGATCCCTTATTCACCGCCCTCTGGATGATAGGCTCCTAGAGACTCACTAGATTCCATGCCTCTCTGTATTACCTCCAGCACCTGCCCTTCACAGGTGCTCTATTTGATAAGAGGTGAGAAATAGTCTCTCATTGCTGGATTAAGTTGCAGGTGTTTTTATTTCTGGGTGGAATATATTTCCTATACTGTGTTTTCTCTTTTGAGAAGGGTCTGTTTTTATCCTTTGCCCATTTATTTTTAAGGGTTTAGTGTTGTCTGTTTTTTTAAATAAATTTATTTATTTATTTTTGGCTGTGTTGGGTCTTCGTTGCTGCGCACAGGCTTTGTCTAGTTGCGGCGAGCGGGGGCTACTCTTTGTTGCGGTGCGAGGGCTTCTCACTGCGGTGGCTTCTCTTGTTGCAGGGCACGGGCTCTAGGCGGGCTTCGGTAGTTGTGGTTCACAGGCTCTAGAGCGCAGGCTCAGTAGTTGTGGCGCGCGGGTTTAGTTGCTCCACGGCATGTGGGATCTTCCCGGACCAGGGCTTGAACCCGTGTCCCCTGCACTGGCAGGCGGATTCTTAACCACTGTGCCACCAGGGAAGTCCCGGGCTTAGTGTTTTTATCAGCATTTATGAACCCTTTATATAATCTTGCTGTAAATATTTTCCATACTTGGATAAGTCTTATAATTATGGTAAGGTAAAAGAAAAATCTACAGAAGTTGTACATTCCTATATAATCACATCTGTTCATGTTTTCTGTTGTGATTTCTTCCTTTGCATCTTAGCACAGTATATTCCTTCTGCCAGCAGAGTTTACAGTCAATCAAGTTTTCTTTTGGTCTTTTTGTCTTCATTCTACCTGTATTCTGGGTAACACTTCCAGTGCTGATCTGCTAATAACGCAGGAGAAGCTCTCTTGGTAACAGGCCTCCCTGCCCTTCTCCCCCAGGAAAAAGGGCCTGGATGGCCCTGGGAAGAGGGACCTTCTTATTGTTCAGGGTTGTCCCCATACTTAACTCTATGTTCACTTACTCAGTGTTTAAAGGTTGTCTGCATCTTGCCTCAAACCAATAGATTGGAACCTTCTAAAAGCATGGACCATTTTTGCCTTGTTCACTGCTACATCCCAATTGTTGGGCAAGTAATTAAAAATAAACTCTCCTGCTGCTATGGTCTGAATGTTTGTGTCCCCCTGCAAATTCATATGTTGACACCTAACCCCCAAGGTAATGGTAATAGGACAGGAGGCCTTTGGGAGGTAATTATGTCATAAAGGTGGAGCCTTCAGGATTGGAATAAGTGTACTTATGAAAGAGACCCCAGAGAGCTAGCTTGTCCCTTTCACCATGTGAGGACGCAGTGAGAAGTTGGCAGTCTGCAACCTGGAAGAGGGTTCTCACCAGAACCTGACCATGCTGTACCCTGGTCTTGGATTTCCAGCCTCCAGAACTGTGAGAAATAAATTTATGTTATTTTGCTATTGCAGCCCAAATTGACTAAGATACCTGCCAACCCAGAAAAACTCCACAAAGGTAGAAGAGAAAGAAAACAGTTTTACTATTGAATAAATATTGAACCAGGCTGCATGCACATTGCAGGCATCCACCAAAGAGATTGCAAAGACACAAAGAAGTTTCACCATTTCATGTAGCCAAGCAGATACAACCTATTACACAGGTTAGCTGTCTTTAGCTGAAGGAAAGATAACACAGCTCAGATCTTTTCAACCAGCAGGAAGTTACCTCTGGAGCCAAGCACCTAGGCTAAAACTCCCACAGAGACAAATAGAAGGGGGCCACCCTTCTTGATGTTCATATTCCAGGGATGGCTTCAAGACCCCCTGCAACTGCAAAACTAGCAACAGGCTCATTTGGCCTTTAAAAAGATTTACATGCATCTCAGACACAGAGAAAGCATTCCAGTTTCACGTTTTCTAAAGGGAATGCTAAAGAGGATGGAAGTTCTCTTTCCCTTTTTAAATTAGATCTAAGTTTTAAATTAGATTTGTATTTACCCTCATATTGTAGAAGCACCTCGCGGAGTACATGGCACACAGTAGACGCTTGATGAATGAACGAACGCATGATGCGTCCCTTCCTGCTGGAGAGCAAGACTTGCCCCGAGCTGTCCAGGTTCAAGCAACAAAGTCCTGGCTCTGGCTGCCGGTGTTGCGCTTCTCTAGGGGAATGTGATCCCCTGGCCTCCAAGCTCTTGTCTCCCCACCTACTGTTCCTGGCTTTTCCTCCAGGACTCAGAAGGCAGGTGAGACCAGGAGTGACAGAACTTCTGGGAGGGGGAGTCTGTGTTGGGTGGGCGAAGCCTCTCCAGTGGTCTGGGGGCCTGGTGGAATCTGGAGGCTCAGGTCCGGGCCCAGCAAAGAGAACTTGTTGCCCCTTCCTCAAGGATCTTGGCTTCTGGTCACACAGAGTCTCCCGGGGGGATGCCTAAGGATTTCCAAACAGCTGACTGTCAGCGTGTGGGCAGCCCGGCCAGACCCAGGAACAAAGCCCATGTCCCCCAGCCCGAGAATTCCAACAGGGACCAGCTTGGAACTGGAGGATGTGGGGAATCTCCACCCAGATGTTGACAGCGGTTTCTCACTTTGGACCAGTATGAAGTCAAAAGCTGTTCCTTGAGCGTTTTCTTCTATTGGAGGTAGCAGTTCTCCTAGAAACTATTAAAAACCTACCATTTTAATACTTTTCTCAGACAAAAACTGTTTTCTGAAAGAATTTGCATCTTCATATCAGATCACTAAACTGAGAGCATTTCAAAGGAGAAACCAATGTGCATTTTTAAATGAAGACGTAACATGGTTTCTGCACTTGTCATTATTTGCTGAGGACAGTCACTTGTACTAAGACATCAGGGTCCACGTGGAGGCCCCCGTGCTGCCCACCCTTTTTTTTTTTTTTTTTTTTGTGGTACGCGGGCCTCTCACTGTTGTGGCCTCTCCCATTGCGGAGCACAGGCTCCGGACGTGCAGGCTCAGCGGCCATGGCTCACGGGCCCAGCCGCTCCGCGGCATGTGGGATCTTCCCTGACCGAGGCACAAACCCGTGTCCCCTGCATCGGCAGGCGGACTCTCAACCACTGCGCCACCAGGGAAGCCCTGCCCACCCTTTTGACCCGACTCAGCCAACACCAGCCCCTTTATCTGCAGGAGAGAGAACACTGAGGGCAGGTGACTTGAAGGTCTTCCATCCACTCTGTTCACTCTCAGAATAAACCTGCATGAGATTTTGTTGTTGCTGCCAGACTCTCCACTTTTGAGGCTATACCACGGGCTTCTCCCACCACTTCTTTTCCCTCCACGACAGGAGTCAGCCTGCTTCTTGAGAATATTAACGGCACGCGATTTCAACAGTCACTGCCTTTGTTTTGGGAATGCACATCTCCAGGTTTAGAGTTTAAAGACTGGATTTGAAGGAGACGCCTCAAATGCAGTAACACTGCCAGAAGACATAGCTCCTTCATTCCTTTAGAATCTGTGACGTGCGTGACAGGAGAGACTAGGTGCTGGCCATAGGGCTTGATATGTTTCAAGAGCAAAATCGCAGCTGCCCTCCCATCGTTAGCAGCTGTAGATCACTGAACCATAGGGTATTTTAAGGAGCAAATCCTCACTGGGCGTTGAGGGTACAGGCCAACAGGCTCTGCCAGACATTGCTGGTGTAAACTGGTAAAATCCTTTTTCCCCAAGCGGGGAAGTCCTCTGGCATGAACCTTGGTGTTTTAACTTTCTGACCCACTAATTTCTAGGCATTCTATCCTAAGAAAATAATTCTAAACATGGTGAAAGCTCAATGCCCAATTATATCTAATGTATCATTATTATAATAGAAAGAAAAAGCAGAAACAACCTAATTATACACGTGCGTGGGGTTAGGTAAATATTTCATTTGCTTGTGCTCTGCTTTGGTTTTTCCAGCTGCAAGGAAGAAAGACTCATATGGGGTTTGTTGCAAGGCGGCGGGGGCCTGGACAGACCTCTCGCCCTTCCTCCGGCGCTTCCTGCAGGCGGCTCCGCTTTCCTCGTGTGTCTGCTGTAACCCCCACTTGCTCCTGACAGCCTTCATGTGCACCTAATATCCATCGCCCCTTCCTCCATTGCTAACGATTCTCCTCCCCTCCTTCTGTCCCAGCCTCCCTGATCTCCTTTCTATTGTCTCTCCATTGCTCTGAGGCAGAGGCAAACCGAACGTTCCTTAAAATGCCATCTGAAGACAAAATCAAAACTGCTTTCAACTATTTTTGAAATACATAAAGTACAAATTGTTTTGTTCCATGAGAAACAAATTGCAGTGAGAAGCAATGGGTCTGGTACATCCATACATTTGCTAAATTCATCAAATTGTCATTCAGAGAAACTGGCACAAGAATCCTAAAGGTGCTAAATATTGGCAAAACAGAAAATAACTTTTAAAAGAATTCAAGAGAAAGCAGTGTAAACTGAAAATTCTTACATGAAATGTTATAAATTTGAAATATCTTAATAAAAAGAGTGAAGTCAAAAAGACTAAATTGGCCTAGTTTTCAACAATTTGAACATTTCTTAAAATTCTGGTAAGATATTAAAGAAGAATATTAAATATTTATTTAAAAAGCATATTCCCTAAAACAGTGCTTGGAAAATCAGTGTACTAGCTATGTTTGGTGAATTGGTCACTTGGGGACCAATTGATAAAAGATGGATTCTCATGGAATCTATCGTGAGACCCACAGAGCTGAGTGTCAGGGCCCCTGGAAAGTCATGTGTGATCTCTCTGTCTCTCTGTTTCTGTCTCTCTCTTGTCCCTGTCTCTGTCTCCATCTCTCTGTCTTTCTGCCTCTGTCCTTCTCTATCTCCCTGTCTGTCTCTGTCCCTCTCTATCTCCCTGTCTGTCTCTGTCCCTCTCTATCTCCCTGTCTGTCTCTGTCCCGCTCTATCTCTCTGTCTCTGTCCCTCTCTGTCTCTCTGTGGTTTTGTCTGTCTCTCTCCTGGGGACAGTCAAGCTTCTGCTTTTCCCCTGAACCCCAGCTCCTGCCTTCAGCTCCCCACTCCTCTGACCCTCACTCCAGCCCCCCAGCCCCCCACTCCCACCACTCAGTGCCCCTTTCCTCAAGGACTCCGCTCAGTCAGTGCGTCTGATTTCAAATTCCTGGAGAGAGAGACTGCCTGGCTGCCGCAGGTCAGGCGGCTCCGTAAGTGGGCGTGGCCACGCCTTCAGGGCAGCAAGGCCTCTGTAAACAGAGAATGCAGGCAGGAGGAGGGGATGGCATCTGGGGTCCAGCCCAGCCCCTCCGCTGCTGGGCTGCTGCCCGTTCTTCTCATGGGTCCAGTTCTGGAGATGCCCTCACCCTGCACGACCCCACAGCAGCCATCCCCTCTCCCACAAGTGGCTCCCCTGCCTACTCCCCTCCTCTGGCTAGAAGTCCTCACAGCACCTTGATGTGCTAACACAAGTTCGTTGTCTGTTGTCGCCTCCCCACCGAACACCCTGAAGCGCCTCAGAGCAGGGGCTTTGTCTTGTTCAGAGCTCCAGCCCTGGTTCCTACAATCGTGCCTGAAGCTCAGTGAATATTTGTGGAACGAGTAAAATAAACTCGCGTGTTCCTCAGTGGGAAACACCCAGGTCTCCTCTGAGCTTTGAAAGCTCAGGCACGGCAAGGCCCCAAGTGGTGGCCAGTCCTCTGTCCCGGCTTGTGCCCCCCACCCCTGCCCACCTCCCACCCCTGCCATCTAGACCTGCCTCACCCAGCCCAGCAGGAGAGGTAGGGAAAGGTATGTCTCTTGGTCTCTTTACTTTTCCAGATGAGCTTCAGAATCATTTGGGCACAGTTCCCAAATGCTTCCACTGAGGTTCTGATTAACATTGCTTTAAATATATACATCAATTTGAAAAGAAATGACATCGTTACAACGTTGAGTCTTCCCAGGAACATGACATGTTCTGTATTTCCTTGTCTTCTTTTATGACTCTCAGTTTTCATATAGTTTCTGCATATTTATTCTTAAACTCCCCTTGAGGGCATTTTACTTACACAGTTATCGTGGAGGTGTCTTCCCCCCACTCTTTTATTTTCTAACTGTTGGTATAGAGGAAAGGAATTGAATGTTTATTTTGTATCCATTCACTTTAACTAAACCCTTATCAATCCTAAGAATTTTTCGTTTGATTATCTTAGGAATAAATTAACATTATCAGCAAATGACTATTCTATCTCCTTCCTTTTCCTTCCTCTAGTTGAACCTCTTTTTCAGCTGTTTCTTATTGCATTTGGCAGAGCAGATCCTTTCTTGAATAAGCCTTTCGTTAGGGAAGACATTTAGGGCGCCACAGAATATTTAAAGAACCAAAGCATGCAAGTGACATTTCTAGATTTCTGGGATGCTGCCAATGCAGTACTTAGAGGAGATTTATTGTTCCCAGTGCTTATATTAGGGAGGGAAAAAAAGAGAAATAATAAATCAAGTCTATACCTGATGAACTTTGTTCCCTTTAAGTTAGGAACCAAGAGAAAGGAGAAAAAGGAAGTAATAAATTTAAACAAAATGGAAAAAGAAGAGAGAGAATTGATAAACTTAATCAATAGCATGTGGGAGGAAATGGTCCTTCTGCCGAGTGGGGCAAAGTGGGACAGGATGGAGGAAGGGGCTCAGGTCCCACATCACATGCCTGGGGGTTCTGCTGAGCTCTTGGCCACCCACTGGACACGGACTCCTGACTGGAGTTCTTGCCCCGACCAGTCCCCGGAAGTACTTGGGGTGGGGTAGAGAGTGCTCAAAATCAGGAAAGCACCCAGCCGACCCTGTATCCAGGGAGAGGGAGGTGCAAATCTTGCGGTAAGCAGTGAGTGCACCCTAGCGTGGGGCTCACGCCTGTACTTTATAAACCCGTCTAGCCTTACACTGCTTGTTGCGTCTTGTTTTCCCTCTGTCTCGCTTGTTTTCGGTAACAATTTAAAAAATTTCACCCTGATGGAGAATAGGTTTTGCCTGCTCCCAGGCCAGAGCATTTGGGGATCAGGTACCCTGGGCTGGGTATAGTTGGGGCACGGAGAGGGGGAGATTGGCTATGCTGGGCTCACAAGTTCTTTTGGGGCTGGTTCTTTAGAGGATTTAACATTATGGTTATATGCAGGGAAAGTTCCCTTACAGTCAGCCTTACAAAAATTAATGTCATTAGCCAAATTCTAAAAAGGACCAAATGCAAATTAATATACTCTGGAAAAAGGAATGAACTAATACAAAACATGTTTTACAAACAAAATGAGGGGATCAGATTCTCAGCAGTCTGCTTGCCTGTTTTTGCAGCAAAATGGAAATAAGTATCTTCCCAGGGGTTCATCATCCATTCCCTCAGCTCAGTGTAATGTGCAGCAATTTTTTTAATGGAGAAGAAAAAGCTCCCAGCTGCTTTTCGGAACAAGCTGAGACTGAAGGACATCTTGGAGTAGACCTGGGTCTGCAGAGAGTCACTGGGTGGCCCCTTTGTTTTACGATGGAAAGAGGGTGGGCTTTCATTTTCCAGGTGGGGGTCGGTGGAGAACAGGCTTAAGAGGTGCTGGTCTCCCTGGTGTGCAGAGTTCTGGCACAAGCAAACCAAGGGCCTCCTGAGACCCCAGCCCCTTCTCCCTGAGATTTGAAGTTAGGGAGGCCTGTAGGGTCATCTAGTGTGCTCTGGCCAAGGCGGCCTGGTTGACAGGACTGTGTGGTTCCCGGCATAGTGTGGGCTGAGGCTGGAAGTCCAGCACCCTGCTCGTGTGGAGGTTTGGGGAGAATCCCAAGCTGGTGAAGATGGCCTAAGGAAACTGAGGCCTTGGAGACCAAAAGAGGGGTACCCTTGGGTCAGGACCAGCAGCGGCATCACTTCAGTTGTCCACAGCATCCTGCAGACTTTGGTACCAGTTTTCAGCAGTGACACTGGGTGGCAGCCTCAGTGGCAAAGATGGGAGCTGACTGTCCTTGTCTGGTGTGCGGTTATCTGCTAGGGGGTCTCAAGGTAGAAGTACTGAACTTCCTGCTAATAGAAGCTTGCGGACGTGTAATTAGAAATTCAGAGAGATGTGACTCCCTTTTGTATGCTGAGCTGGTGAAGCAAATCGTTCTGTTCCTCTCCATGCACTTAGTACCACAGACTAATTTTCAGTATTTTGCAAAATCAAATTAGTTGGGGCAGATTTTGGAAAGGAAACAGATGTTTACCACAAACACATCTAAGTTTCAAAGTTTTAGAACAGAACGACCTTTTCTCTAAAGATCAAATGTATCTTCCAGCGGGTTTAATTAAGATAATGCTAGTGGCTGTAACAAATAAACCTCAAAATACATCGGGCTCAAACATCTAGAAAGTCCAAAGTGGGTGTTGTGCTTGGCATGCTGGTTCTCTTCCAAGCACTGGTTCTTGGACCCAAGATTCTGCTCTCTTCAGCACGTCGCTTCTAGGGTCACTGTGCTTGTCCACATCGAGCTGACTGAGGGGCGAGGAGTGTGGAGGACGACACACGGGGGCTTTCCGTGGGCCAGGCCTGGGAGCAGCACGTGTCAATTCTGCCCACATCCCATAGACCAGAACTCAGTCATAGGGCCGCACCTGACTGCAGGGAGGCTGGGCGGTGAAAACCAGCGATGCCTGGGAGGAAGGGGACATCGATTGGTGAACAGGTCACAGTTTGTGTTCCAGACAGCACACTGATTGTCACAAGACACCGAGAGCACCCGTCACAAAATCTGGATTGGAAATGCTAAGTTCAGTGTAAAAATGTCAGAGCTCTGGAAGCACGTGTGTTGGATGAAGGAGTAAAGGAGGCGTACGTTTCTCCTGTAGGGGAACGAGTCTGTGATTGTTTTCTTTGGGCCAAACTCGCTAGCAGTGCTGAAGCTTGCTCCCATCCTCGGCCTTGACCACCTTTTCAATTGGGGGTTCTGTCATTTTGGGGTCAAGGAGAAGAAGGACACATTCTTTAACACTCACGTCTGAACCATCGTTCTGGGGATGTTTGACAGCCCCACGAGTGTCATCGGCGCAGTGGACACTCATGCAGCTCTGGCCCTCTGAGGCATCCAGGGCATCAAAGGCCCTGCTGAGGGGAGACGTCAGGGCCTACCTGGTACAGGTGGGGTGGCTGTCACACACCCTGCAGGAGCCACCTGGAATTATCCAGGAGCTCATGTGTGGTAACCTCCGGGGTTGGCTGGAGAATGCCTGCAGGGAACTTTGCAAAGGGGAGGGTCCTTGGGAGTAGATGGGCGTTATTCCCATGGGGATACGGGTTACTCCCGTCGTGAGACATGGGCTGGGGAAACTTGGGCCACGCAAAATCCAGAGCACGTTAGTCTTTCAGGTGGCACCGTGGTCACTTTGAGGCATTTAGCACCTGATGAAGATGCTTCAGGGCCATTTAATTTTCTCCTGATAAATGCACGTGCCCTCTCAGCCCTTGGGTCAACAAGGCCGTTGCGCATCCCAGTAAGAAGTCCCGTCTTTGCTTTTGTGATTGTCGCGTGTTCCACCAGGGGATACTCTGGAACTGGTCCTGGATAACTTCCGTGTGATGCGTGTGCAGGCACTGTGCTGGCCACTCGGCAGACACTGTTTCCCTGGTCCTTGCAGCCCACGGTGGGCAAGGTTCTGCCACAGACTCTTTGAGTGCCAGGAGCAGGAGGCTTGCTCCAGCTGCTTTGGGCAGTGGATGTTCGTTGAGTGATCCAGAAACTCTCAGGTGCTCTGTCTTCTGGGGCATCTTTTAAATGGCTATTTTGTACTATTTTACTGAAGGTGTTGGATGGTGAAAGGGGTTTAACTCACAGTGGCACAAACTGTTTCACTGTGAATATTTTTGTAGTCTTAAAAATCCTCTAGGTTTCAACTGAAATTACCTGGAGCCACATGTAAAAATGTTGTCAGGGTAGTTCATATAGATTTCTTTAATAAAATCTGGCCAGTCTTCAGCAATACTTATTAAGCTACCCTGTCTATATGACTTTGGGGGACCTGCTATAGACACAAAGGAGACGTACACCTTAGCCCATAAAGCTAAGTATGAAGAGAAAAAATAAAATGGAAACTACTTATTGCAAAAAAAAAAAAAAAAAATCCTCTAGGTTTCCGCCACCAGGAACTTCCCCGTATTCCTCCCTTGACAGCCTGCAGCCTCCCGAGCGCCTGAGGAGGTACCTCCAACCTATCCTGACTCCATTTTGGGGGTCCCCATTTGCTTCCTTAAAACTCGGCCACCTCATTATGCTGCGCAATTTAACTCCCGCCACGCTGGGTACTGGGCCTCCCTGGGCACCCCAAACCCAATAATATTCTCAGCTAAACAGAGGGTTGCCCTAGCCCACATTTCAGAGGCACCGAGGAACTGCCAGAGGCATCACCCTTCCCGTTCTTCTTTCTCCCGTCGGGCAAGCGGGCTGCCTCCTTCACCCCTCCCCCACCCCAGGCGAAAGTGGCGTGTCAACAGGCCAGAGAAGTGTCCAAGCACGGGGCCCCCATGTACCCCCACTTGGAGATGAGTTGTTGTGGATTTAAGGCAGCTCCAGCACCAGGCATGCTGTCGTCTGTTCGAAAGAGGAGCTGCGGCTTCCTGGCCAGGCTTCCTCGCTGCGCACCAGTGCCTGGTCCCCGGCCCATCTCTCGACCAACTAACTGCACGATTTGTTCCTTATTTTACCAGTTAAGATTTCTTTCTTTCTTTCTTTCTTTCTTTTAAAGAATCCCACTTTTTTTTTCTTTTTAAAATATGCTCAAGGTTTTTATTTATTTATTTTTGGCTGCATTGGGTCTTGGTTTCTGCGTGCGGGCTTTCTCTAGTTGTGGCAAGCGAGGGCTACCCTTCATTGCAGTGCGCGGGCTTCTCACTGCGGTGGCTTCTCTTGTTGCAGAGCACAGTCTCTAGGCGTGCGGGCTTCAGTAATTGTGGCTCACGGGCTTAGTTGCTCTGCAGCATGTGGGATCTTCCCAGACCAGGGCTTGAACCTGTGTCCCCTGCATTGGCAGGCAGATTCTTAAGCCCTGTGCCACTAGAGAAGTCCTCCAGTTAAGATTTCTGAAAGGAAATCTGATTGGCTTAATGAATTTCCACTCTCCTTTCATGCCCAGCACTCATGGGTCAGATGCCCACCCTGGCCAATCAGCTGTGGCCAGGGTAGCACAGCACACGGCCACCAGTACTAGGAACTGCTTCTTTCAGAAAGGACCGAGAGAGTGGGTATTCCCCTTAGAACAGTTCCCTGCTGCCCCTGGGATTGACTGTGTAGTACACTCTCCTATTCATATAGCTATTAAGTGTCAGAGGCAAGTGGCAAATCCTGGCATGCTCCCTCCAAAACAACGTAAGCCATCGGCCCCTCATTCTACACTGGCCTTTCAGAGGTAGATGTGGGAGATGCAGGAGGGTGGAGAGGAATTCTTCGGCCAAGACTGAAGTACAGCCAGAAAGGTAGAAATAAGAAAGTGATATTTTTGATTCCCTCCTTCAGTAGATACGTTTACAATGCCCCTATCAAGAACAGTTACCAAACCCCTAAACAAACAAAAAACCTCACACTGCAAGAAAAAACACCAATAAATCATTACCCGAATTTTGGGAAAGTGTCGTGAATTGCATATTGAAAAGTCAAGGGAATGGGGTGAGGTCATCTTAAAATGGCAGAAGACCCCTCAAATTAGAGCCAGCTGTGCTCAGGCTCCACACCTGGCTCCACACACGGGCCTGTCCGTGTGAGAGAAGAGTCAGGAAAAGAATACAAACCATCCCGGGAACCCACAGGAAACGCGAGTCCCTCGCCAGGTAGGAGCTGAAGTGGGAATGAAATGATATTAGCAGCTCTCTCAACTCTCCATAGTTCAACACTTCAGAGAAATCCTCAAGGGTTTTTAAAGCTTTCCACGCTTTTGTTTTATTTTCTGAATTTTAAAAACTGTTTTCTCCCAATCTCTTTCTCTTCCTTTGGTCTCATGGTTACTTCCTGTTCCAGGCACCTGCAAAATAGTCCCAGTTTCCCTTGATTCAGACCCCTGAGTATTTATCCTAAGTTCCCGTGGCAACCTCTTTGGGAGAAGGACTGTTCATGGAAATATTAAATGATTTCGACCAAGGCTGTCTGGGTTTGAATCCCCATTCTAATTCTCATCAGCCTAGTGAACTAGGGTACATGCCTTGTTTTTCTCATCTGTAAGTGGGGGATAAGTATAAGAATAAGATAAGTATAAGAATCTTAGGGCTTCCCTGGTGGTGCAGTGGTTAAGAATCCACCTGCTGATGCAGGGGACATGGGTTTGATCCTTGGTCCGGGAAGATCCCACATGCCGAGGAGCAACTAAGCCTGTGCACCACAACTACTGAAGCCTGAGCTCTGCAACAAGAGAAGACACCGCAGTGAGAAGCCTGCGCACCATGACAGAGAGTAGCCCCTGCTCACCGCAACTAGAGAAAGCCCGCGCACAGTTACAAAGACCCAACGCAGCCAAAAATAAATAAATAAAATAAATAAATTTTTTAAAAAAAGTTAGAATCTCCTTAACACCCAGCTTTATTCTTCCTTCCTGACACTTTGCAAACTCACTCCTCTCTTTCCGTTCCATGCCTGCACTCCTGCACGTTCATCTCACAGGTCTCCTGCCTCTGGTCTCTATCTGATCCAAAGCCATCAGGCTTGTGGCAGATGGAACTATCTGAGTATTGCAGACTCATGATGGCTAGAGCTGGAGAGGAGATCTTGGGAACCAACCAAAACAACCATCTTATGCGGGGGAGAAGGGAAATGGAGGGTCCTGAAGACGAAATGACTTGCTGAGCTGGAGTTAGAATCCAGGACCCCAGACCTCCCTAGGCACTCCTTTTATTATGCCACATGGCCACTCATGAACCAGGAGCTAAAGTTGTTGAAGAAGGTAAGTTGGTGGTGCAGTAATGAGAGCTTTGTTTCCAGTCTCTGACACATGCCCTTTGCAGAGAGATGCTGAGTTGCCCCCAACTAGAGTAGGCAAAGTGTGATTCTCTGCTCTATGGCTGTTGGGTTTGGCCATGTGACTTGCTTTGACCATTGGAATATGGGCAGAAGTCAGTTTCAAAGAGCATATGTGTTGCCACCCACCCCTCTTGCACTTTCTGCTATTTATCATGGAAAGAACATACCCCAGGTGGCCACTGGTCCCAGAATGAGAGACATGGAGGAGAACTAAACACAATCCAGAGCTTGAAGTAGAGCTGCTGCAACCAACTTGCAAACCCGTGAATGTGAACTAGATGGCTGCTGTTCTAAGCCACTGAGATTTCTGAGTGTGTTTGTTACCCAGCAGGACTCAGCAGGAGTGAGTCTGTGTAGTGAAGTCCACTCTCCTTGGCTCTGGAGGGAAGGCTCCTCTCACTTGAACTAAAGCCAGTTCTTCAACCTCATCTCCCTCTTCTTTTCTCTGCCAACCTTCCTTTCCAGCCACATCTGAACCACCTGCACATTCCTGCCTGAGCCCCTCTACTCCACCTAGTTAAGTCCCAGACCTCATGAAGACAACCAACCTAGTGCCATGCATCCCTCCTTCCTCTGAACTCGGGTCACCAGAGAGCAGGTTGCTCAGCAATGCTTCCACACTCTCACACTCTCCCGCACCCTGTCTCCCCGTCCTGGGTCCTCCATCCTTCTATGTTAGAAGCACTGTCTGGCACAGCCCTACCTGCTCCTTACTCAGATTCCTCTGTTGCACAGTCCTGGCTGCCCTGCATCACCCCCATGCCACCACTAGGCACTCTCTCTGGTCCATCCTCATGTTAACAGGACCCAGATGACTCCTGGTATGGAGGAGAGGATGTTGGAAGCCAAGCGGAAAAGCCCTCAAAGGGACGACCAAGACAAAGGGAAGAGGCCCAGTGGTCTGGGGGCTTTGACAAGACCAACCTGGATGCCAGGCCATGCCTGCTAACTAAACCTGAGAGCCTGCTGGAGGACGCCTGGGAAAGCCCTGCCGTGACACCTGGTGGTGGCTTAGAGCTCTTGAAGGCCTTTCTTTCACTGGCAGGTGGGCATCAAGAAGTCAACGCATTCAAAGGAGAGGGGGAGAGAGGAACTGCCTGATCATGACAAAGGAAAATAGCCCAATGTTTCATTGAAAATATTTTACCGAATAAAAATTTTCCTAACTGGCAAGAGTGCTCTAAAAGTGGAGCATTCGGATCATGGAGGAAGTCCTCTGGAGGCCAGTGCAGCTCCTGACGCCCTGCCTCAGAGCATGAAAACCACCACCGGAAAACCTGAACACTCGAGACCACAGTCAGCAGTGCAGTCGAGAGAACCTGCAGCCCTCCAGGGCCCAAAGCCAGAGAATGTGCTGGAGGAGAGTTTTATTGCAGGAACCAAAATTTAACCAGCTGGAGGTCTCTTTAAACAATCATCCTATTCATATATTTAAAATAAATGTGCGTCTATTAGCAGGCAGTCAGCGTTTCATTATTAAGATGGAAGATGGAACAGAGTGTTCTTGGCTGTGTTGGTCCCAGAGTCCCAGCCTCCTCTTCAGGATTCCTCAGCATGTGGTAAAGACATTTATTAAGGTAAATGTGTTTCAGGCCTGACAGACTGGAGGCCCTCATACCTACACAGCAAACAGCTGCCAACCAACTGAGCGGCACACAGAGAAACCTTTCCGAAATGATGTCATTATCTCCTGACGTTCTACCAGATGCCCGGAGGGAGCAGGGAAGGTAGGGAGAAGAGAGGAGTTTTAGAATGCTCAATGGATTTACCAGAATCTCTTGGTAAGAGACACTAAAATACTTCATAGAGCTATAATAATTAAAACTGTGAAATGGTTAAAAAAAGAGACCGTTCCAATAGATTCGTTTTTTTCAAAATAGACTTCAGGTTGCATATGGTGTCAATACATAATAAAGGGGAAAAGAGGCTCATTCCTTGACATGATGAAACTTGTGGGCAAGTTTTACAAAGAAAATGCCTGCAGAATTAGGAATGAATATGGAGTCATAACCCCTGAGGCAGCCCCGATACCAAAACCTGACCAAAAAAACTTTACCAAAATGGCAAAAAATTACCAAAGAAGACTTGAATAAGTGAAGCGATGTATCCTTTTTGTGGATGGAAAGTCTTTGTGGATGTCCGTTCTACCCCAAATTAATAACTACATTTAACAAAATTCCTATCAAGAGCCCAGTGAAAAAAGTTTTAATTTTTTATAGGTATTCTAAAATTCACCTGGAAGAATAATTATAAGAGCATAGAAAAGCAATTTTCAGAAATAGCAATGAAATAAGGAGGAGATTTGCCCTGTCATTTTTTTTCATGTGTTTTTAACTGAGATATGCACAATTGAATGAGTTTTGACAAATGTATACACTCTTGCAACCACCAACCCAGACAAAATATAGAACATTTCTGTCTCCCCAGAAGGTTCCCTTATGCCCCTTTAGAGTTAACCTTCCCCCAAATCCCCCCTCCTCCCACACTAGACCTGACACAGGCAACCGCTGATGTGTCACTATAGATGAGTTTAGTTTCACCTGCTCTGGAATTTCATCTGAGTAGAATCTTACAGAAAGTTCTTTTTTGTGCCTAGTCCTTTCAATCAGCGTGATTGATGTCTGTGAGATTCACCCTCTATCAGATATTAAAATAATTTACTGAGCCTATAGAAATTAAAAGTGTCATACTAGCATAGAAATAAACAGATTGATCAACAGAATAGAACACAGTCCAGATCTGACTCCAAGTTCAAGTGGGAATTTAGGAGATAAAAAGGTGGCAATTCAGGTTAGTCTGGAAAGTACAGGTTAGCCAATTAATGACCTGGGGATAACTGGCTCATCACTGAGGGAAAATGAGGTTAGATTCCCTACTGTTCATCTTATGCTGAAATAAATGACGGATGGATTAAATATTTAAAAATAAAACTAAATCTATCAAAAATATAAGGAAAATACTTTATAATCTTGAATTTGGAGACCTTTCTTCAAGCATTGATCAAAAGCCTATATATATGTAAGATTGATAAACTTGACCTATATAAAAATCTGAAACATTCATCTGGTAAATTAAATCACCTGGGGAAAATAATTACAACCTACATGACAGATAAGGAGTAAATATGCTAAACAGCTTAAGAGCTACTGAAATCAGTTAGGAGACAAATACCCAAGAGGAAAATAAGCAAAGAATAAGGACAGGTCATTCACTGAGAAAGAAATACAAAGGGCCAATAAACAAGCAGTGAGGTTCAAAGAAATACAAATGATAGCAATGGTTTAATATCTAATTATTTTTTAACTATCTGATTTAAGAAAAATTAAGACATCCATTTTTTGTATGCAGATTCAGATATCCGTGCATATTGTCTGGGAGGCTTAGTTTTGAGGTGCGTTTTACAAAATGCTCTCCTGTGTGACCCTACTTGATCTTTAGCAGCTCCATTGAGTAAGAAGGTGAGGTCTTACGTTATTGATTTTACAAATAAGGAGCCCTAGGTTCAGTGAGATGTCAGAGATAGTAAGTGGTAAAATCAGGGGTTCACTTGTAGTTTTTTGAATGTTTATTACATCACGGTTTTCTTAGAGCCAACCTGGTTAGGTTTTTCTCCAATGAATTTTCATCAGTTCAAAAGTTTCAGAATTATTAATGTTAATATATTATGCTCTCATTTCAGGGAAGATAAATTTAATGCCATAAGAATTTACAATCTTGATTCTTAATAAAACATTACATCCATTTAAGGTAAGACACACTGGTAGATAAAACATCTTAAAAAGAATGTGAGAATGACTGCATTGTATTACTTCTTTAGGATGGCAAGGAAGCTGTGAGTTATGGTGTCAAAGGTATTTTAAATTTGTGAAGTTGATTAACTAATTGGTTACTCCACTCCTTTAACAAATATGTATTGAAGGAGTGAATTAACCAATGAATCCACTGCTATGCGACAAGGCTCTTTTCTTGACGCTGGGGACGCAGAGATGAGCAAGTTAGACAAAAATCCCTGCCTGCGTGGATCTGGGGTTCTAAATTTATTTTTCACATATGACAAAATAATGTTTGTGCTAGTTTAAGTATAAAATATATGGCGACTGCAATGTTTTAAATAATCCAAATGGTATAAAAAGCAGATAATTTAATAAACACAAATTGCAGTTTAAAATACACAAAAATGTTCTCCATTTTTGCCTGAAAATTAAACTTAGAATATAGGAATGTCAGGGTTCCCTGCTAGAAGTTATGTTTATGTTTTGTTCCTCTTCTTCTTAAGAAGGTATCAGAAAACCTCCTTAGACTCATTGAGGGCAGCGCCCACCCACCTTAGGAGAGCAGGAAAGGACACCTGTGTCTCTTGACTGAGTTTGCAGGAGGAGAGGGGCCAGGACTCTGACCTTGGAGAAGAGAACATGACAGTGGCCTGGGCAAAGGGGAAGGTAATTAGACCCTCTTGTTTCAAAGGTTTAAAAGAAAAAATCTGACCAACGCCTTGGAGAATCCCTGAGAGACAGAGGATGTTAGTTGTAGGGCTTCTGGGAAATTGGCTTCAGGACAACTCTGACTGGGCGTCCTGGGCCAGCTCTCCCGGAGGTTGTGGTCGAGTGTGTGCCCCAGACAGAGGCCTGCCTGAGGGGGCTCTGCTGGCTTGAGGAGGTGCCAGCCAGGGCTCCAGACCCGGCTCCTGCCTTCCATGCCCAGTCCCATCAGCAGCCCGTGCCTCTGCACCCCTGGCCGTTGCTGCAGGACACAGTGCCCTCCAGGCTCCCAGAGCAGCGGGCCCGGGGCTCAACACTAGTCACACGCCAGCACTTGACCGTCTCAGGGACCACATGGAAGGGAGTAGATGCTAGAGGTGTGGGGACATCGGTCCCCAGGAGGGAGACACGGAAGGGAGCTGGGAGGACACCGGTTACTTGGTGATTTAAAACATTGTCTTTTTTGACATGGGTGCTAATGATTGGCTCAAGGAAGGCACACAGCTGTGTGACACACCTAGAATGTTGTAGACCTTTCCCCATCTGTATACAAGTGAGCCAGCAGGGGGTGTGCGTGTGCAACAGGTGGCGGTGTCCTTCGCCCCCTGGACTTGATATGAGCTCAGCTCGGGGCCCATTCCGCATGCTGAGGGCTTTCTGAGGGGTCTGTGCTGGATTCCTGCAGCATCCCATGGGGCCTGCTTTCCCCAGGTCACTGCTGAGCGTGGACCCTGGCTTTCCTTAATCCCCCATTCCCCCCAAAAGCCGAGCCGCAGGAGGAGGACTTACGTGTCAGCAGGACAACTTCAAACTGACCCTTGGATGCCGCTTTGCGTCAGTGTCCCTCCTTGTTCCCCCGTCCCGGTCCCCACGGCGGACAGGACAGTTCAGCCAGCTCTGCCGCCTGGATGCCTGTCACCTTACATGTTCTCAAATCTCACCTTTCTCTCAAAATATCAAGGTGTTTTTTCTGCAAAGGCAGTGCCTCTCCCAAGGGGATCTCTGCTGCCAGCTGTTAAGCTGAGGACAAGTTCACTTCCCTTCACCTAACATCGAACCTCTGAATCAGGAAGCACGACCGGACAAGAATGAGCTGGTTGATATCAACTGTTTATTTAATAACCATTGATAAGTTACAAAAATATCTTATATAAGCCTCTGGAGATGTCCTTGGAGTTTGTTAATGATGGATATTTCAGAGGTTAAAAGGTGGAAGCCAGGCTTCCCTGGTGGCGCCGTGGTTGAGAGTCCGCCTGCCGATGCGGGGGACGTGGGTTCGTGTCCCGGTCCAGGAGGATCCCGCGTGCCGCAGAGTGGCTGGGCCTGTGAGCCATGGCCGCTGAGCCTGCGCGTCCGGGGCCTGTGCCCCGCAACGGGGGAGGCCACGGCAGTGGGAGGCCCGCGTATCGCAAAAAAACAAAAACAAAAACAAAAGGTGGAAGCCACTTCCAGAGGTTGTAAAGTAACCCTTAAAATTCTATGGTGAATTGTGCCCTTTAAATGGTACCTCATGACACCTCAATAAAACTGCTGCAAAAAATTTAAAATTCCATGGCAGCTCCTGGTGAGGAAGAGGTAGGGACGGGAGACAGTTCCATATTTTGGCCACTTGAGGCCCCCCCAAGAGCTCTGTCCTCCGGCAGGGATCCTCCGGTCCCTCCAGCACCCGCAGAGGGAGGGGCCCCTCAGCTCTGGTCAGGTGGCGTGGAGCACCTGGAGGCACCCATTCTTGAGCACCCCACCTGCTGCGAGAAGGGGCCAGGCAGCCGTGTGCAGAGCCCAGACAGCTCATGTCAGCCACAGCTGGAGGGACGGCCAACCACGGAGGGAGACTGGGCCTTGGCTCCGGCGCTGCCGTGGGACTGAATTCAAGCTCCAACTCCTGGGAGCCAGGGGAATTGTGTGCCGCTCCCACCCAGCTGCTGGGACACTCTGTCTGCCCCGCCCCAGGCGGGGCTATCACAAGACCTCTGAAATCCGGCCACAATCAACTGGCCCGAGGTGGGTCTTTGACCCTCAGAGTGCCCCCACCCAAGCCCCCAGTCCTTCTCTGATGGTTCAGCTGGGAGGGGAAATGTATGGGAACTGCCACGCTCATGGTCCTAGCAGGTCTGAGAGAACACGCCGACCCTTAGAGAGAGCCAGAGGGTTGATAAAGTCCCTGTGGCCTTGGCGGTGCTGATTCCGAGCCCCGCCCCTGCCCCTACAGCCCGTCTTCTTCCAGTCCCTGAGGTGCTGAGCGGTCTTCTTCTGCAGAGCCCGTGAGAATTGAGAGTCTCCTCATCTGTAGCCCAAACCTGACCATCAGCAGACTGGGCCCGGGGCTCAAGAGCTCCTGGAGGAGCAGCGGGGAGGAGCCTAGAGCACCGGCCTGGGTGCAGCAAGAGGAGAGGGGTCTGGAGTGCCCCAGGCAGACGTGAGAGGCGGCTCAGAGCGAGAGGCGCGTCCTCCAGGGGCCTGGCCTGTATTTGTGGAGCCAGCCCCACAGGCTTGGGGTACAGCCCTCATCCACCCAGTAGGGCCTTTGCAAGAACAGAGCCTTAGACGAAGGCTATTAGAGTGGCCAAGAAGGGCCAAGCTATCTTCACAAAAATGGTCTGTGCCTGCCTCTTGGAAGAACGATGCAACAATTCTCCAACAAGAGTGATGTGCTTTGGGTCTTTTCGTTTTGCTAAAAAAAAAAAAAAAAAAAAAAAAAAAATTTATGGCCACATTACAAAATTTGGAAGATTGAAAACCAACAAAAAAGTCACCCGTAAACTACGATTGAGATGTTGAAAAATGCTGTTTTAAGTAATTTCCTAGAATGCAGTTTAGTATTACACAAGTAAGGTGTTAGGGTGGATAAACCTAAACCAGTGATTCTCAAAGTGTGGCCTCAGGAACAGCAGCAGCAGTGGCAGTGTCACCTGGAAGCTCGTTAAAAATGCTGATTCTCAGGCCCCACTCACCCTCCCAAGGTAGAAACAGGGGTGGAGCCCAGCCAGCTCTGCTTTAACAGATCCCATGAGCTCTAGTTGGGGAACCGTTGGTTTACACCTTTGTAATCCCATGCAGTCCTTACACTTTACCACCAGAGGGCACCAGCAGGCTGAGGTTTTCCCCTGCCTTGGCCAGCTTTTTTTTCCATTCTCTAAGGACCTGCAACAGACATTGAGGCCCCGCTACACTTTCTTTTTTCTCTTTCTTTCGTTTTTTTATTGGAATAAAGAAAGACTGATGATATGTTGGGAATTATTGGCTAACCTTAAATGCCACCATGTTTGGGCCAAATTGTACCGTTGTCCCAGTCCTTGCTGACCTGTCGACCCAGTGTTTTGGCAGTGGTAGAATGTACTTGACTGCACTTATTTTAAAAAATTGTTTTTTGATGTGGGCCATTTTTAAAGTCTTTATTGAATTTGTTACAATATTGCTTCTGTTTTATGTTTTGTTTTTTTGGCCACGAGGCATGTGGGATCTTAGCTCCCCGACCAGGGATCGAACCTGCACCCCTTGCGTTGGAAGGGGAAGTCTTAACCACTGGACCACCAGGGAAGTCCCTTCACAGCCCTTATTTTGTTTGGAACATAAAGAAATGCAGACACATATGGGCCAGCAATAAAGATTATCTCCTAAGAAAAGTTTGTGTTCTATAGAAAGCAGGAGACAGCGCCTCCCTTTTCCTTCTCCTGCAGTCCATGGGCGGGGCCCCTGGGATGAGGGCCTGGCTGTCATCAGTGTCTCTCCCCACCCCCCCCCGACCTCCCTCTGGTTACCTCTTGTTTTCTTATTTATTTTATTTTATAAATTTATTTTATTTATTTATTTATTTTTGGCTGTGTTGGGTCTTCGTTGCCCTGCATGGGCTTTTTCTAGTTGCGGTGAGCAGGCTTCTCATTGCGGTGACTTCTCTTGCTGTGGAGCACGGGCTTTAGGCGTGCAGGCTTCAGTATTTGTAGCACACAGGCTCAGTAGTTACGGCACATAGGCCCTAGAGCATGCGGGCTTCAGTAGTCATGACACATGGGCTCAGTAGTTACAGCATGTGGGCGATCTTCCCGCACCAGGGCTTGAACCCGTGTCCCCTACATTGGCAGCGGATTCTTAACAACTGCGCCCCCAGGGAAGTACCCGCCCCCCCCCCGCCCATTGATTTTTTAAAAAAAGAAACTTCTAATAGACCCAGTTATTTGTCTCCCTTTCCATCTCCCTTCAAAAACAGTGTTTGACTGCTCTTATGGCACCTGAGGGCATCTGAACCCACCTTCAGAACAGTGGGCTCCAGGCAGGGAAGGTTTTCTTGGAGGTGCTCTGTTAGAGCTTCCCATAGAAGGACGGGGTCCAGTGATGACTCGGTGGATTGAGCTTTCTGACACCTCCCAGGAGCATTCGGCTTTCTCCCTCATGACCCTGAGTTCCCTTTCCTGAGAACGATTCAGACCTCAGCAGTTTCTCTGAGTAGTTTGCAAAACACCTCCCTGGTATACCCAGACACTCTTCCTGTTAGTAGGGCTTTGAAGGGTTTGTTTTTTTATAAATTTATTTATTTTTTATTTATTTATTTTTGGCTGTGTTGGGTCTTCGTTGCTGCACGCGGGCTTTTCTCTAGTTGCAGCGAGCGGGGGCTACTCTTCCTTGTGGTGCATGGGCTTCTCATTGCGATGGCTTTCCCTGTTGCAGAGCGCAGGCTCTAGGCGCACGGGCTTCAGTAGTTGTGGCACGTGGGCTCAGTAGTTGTGGCACACGGGCTCTAGAGTGCAGGCTCGGTAGTTGTGGCACACGGGCTTAGCTGCTCTGCGGCATGTGGGATCTTCCCAGAGCAGAGCTCGAACCCGTGTCCCCTGCATTGGCAGGCGGATTCTTAGCCACTGCGCCACCAAGGAAGCCCTAAAGTGTTTTTAATAGGCTGTAAACATGAAAGAGCAGTCTATATTTTCAGAACTGGCTAAAAGTCACTCCCATTAATTTATGTATTTTTTAAACTTGCTTGTAACTGAGTAGTTATCTAGGACTCAGCTGTACACATGATTTACTCATTTGACAAATATTTATTGAGTACTTATGTTCTAGAGTCTAGATGCTAGACTTTCAGTGTTAACAAAACAAACCTTGTCCCTACAAAATTTACATTCTAGTGGGAAAGGCAAGCAATAAACAAAGAACCACATAATATAATGTCAGAAGAAAAATAAAGCAGGGTGAGGGGGTAACCAGTGTGTGGGTGGTAAGATGGGAAGTTATTCCAGATAAGATGGTTGGGAAGGTCTGGCTGAGAAGTTGACATTTGAGCAGAGATCTGAATAATAAGTGATTATATCATGAGAATATCTGGGGAAATGGCTGTCCAGGCAGAGAGAACTGCAAATGCAAAGGCCCTGGGGTGGGAATATTACTTGGGCTTCTATGGAGAAGAGAGCGGAGTAACACTAGAAGCAGGGAAACCCACTAGGGAGATCTTGTGGTTGTCCAGGCATGAGACAGAGGTGGTTTGAGCAGAGTGGGAGCAGAGGAGGGGCAAGATGTGGTCAGATCGAGGATGTCCTTGTATAGTAGATTCGACAGCATCTGCTTCTGCATTAGATGAATTAAAACCTCTCTACTGAGATGGTTTCAGGTACGCTTCTTAAAATTCTGTTTCTGTGAAATATATTTTTACTTGGAATAATTATCACCTAGGAAAGACTATAGCTTCATATTCACCCCTGTATTCAATGCACTTAACCAGAGTAGTCCATGCACACTTTATTGCTATTCTTGCCATTTATTGAGTATTAACTGAGAGAACAGGTAAGACATTACTAGGGCATGCAGTCTTCTCACAGCCCTCTGAATTAGGTATTATCCCCATTTTACAGATTAAGAAACTGAGGCTCAGAGGGGCAAAGATATTTGTTTAACCACACATCTCCGAAGATGTTTGTCATAAGTGCAAAGGGTCAGAGAGACTTTCTCATCACAGGAAAAGACCACAGAGTGGGAACATTGCCAGAAGACAGATAGAAGCCATGAGCCAGGGAAAATGGGCTTCTCAGGGTCATAAAGGAAGTCTTAAAACTTTGATGGCGGCAATGACAGAGATGGAGCAGCCATTTCTCTTGCTTTTGAGCAGAGATGGGTAAGGAGTAAGCCCAGTTCTGAGAAGGGCTTTTCCTGGAGGCCTCTCTCCTTTACCACGTGCTTTGCACGAGAGCCGCCCTGAGCACCCTGTGATTCTGGGACCATCTCAAGGGACAGAAGCTCACACCCCCAGGCCAGCCACTTTGGCTTCATTTACTGATTACAGAATGCGGCCTGCTCACAGCCCCCGTCCCTTCTGTGAGTGGTCCCCCAGAGTCACCCCAAGGGTCTCACCCATGAGAGTCACTCAACTTCCCATCTGCAGGGATCAGCGCAGGAGCCTTCAGCTTGCCCTTTGCTGCCAGCAACTTTCGCTGAGCATCAGTGATGTGCCTGTAACTGGGCTAGGTGCTGGGAACATTAGAACAAGAAAGACCTCATCCCTGCCCTTGAGAAACTCGCAACCGCTTTGGGGGAGCATCTTAGTTCTGCCCAAATGGGATTGCTCTCGTGGACCGGGGAGCTAATGACCACTCTGGCCACCCATTAGTAGGTGTCAATAGACACAAAGACATTTGCTGCTTGGCTGAAGGAGAAGGGAGTTTTGGGGGAGTGTTGGGAGGTGTTGGACTGGCTGTAAGGACAAAGCAAAGGACAGACAGAATGGTGTGATGAGGAAGGAGGGGATGGCCTGGGGTCACTTGTCACCCTCCACCCCTGCCCCTCCCCACATGGATTGACCTCAAGGCCCAAAGGCCCAAGTGGCTGGTGGCAGCAGCTGAAAGAGCAGCTCACGAAGATCTGACCCAGCAGCATTGCTCAGGGACCAGAGCCTCCGCGACCCCAGCCCCAGAGAGCTCAGGTGGCCTCAGTGGGGGCTTTCTGTGCCCACCAAAGCAGCATTCCTGGCGGGGCTTCGACAGCATGGCTTGGCCAGTGTCCCCTCTGAGGGCTGGGGTACCATCGACTGTCCACCTGGAGGACAAGGAAAGGAAGTGTTTGGTGCCTCTGGGGTTTCCCTGAAACTAGTGGGGTGATTGTGGCAGGAGGCACCGGCCTCCAGGCTGCGGTAACTTGGGCATCACTGTTCATGGGACTGGGCTTTTGTTTGCAGTTTGGGAAGCCGGGCACTCGGGTGGTGGAGTGTGCGTGCACCTCGTCTTGTAGTAATCGTAGGTCTTCGTGTGCCAGGCAAAGAGCACAGAACCTGACACGCATCATCTCATGTCATCCTCACAGTGGCCACACGAGGTAGGACTATTATTGCTCCCATTTTACAGAAGAGGATGCTGAGGTTTCATTTGCCCAAGCCTCCCAGCTGGAGGGGATGGTGCCAGGAACGGGGCCCAGGTCAGCTGACATCTGGTGCTGGTCCAGCCCCCACTGCATGCAGCTTAGGAAACGCCCCTCCTGGAGAAGGTCCAGCCAAGCACAGGGCTGGGTTCTGAGAGCCTGATTTGATTCTAAGAGTCTCCTTTCTTGGAGTTTTTGAAATTCTTCTCCCTTTTGAGATAACCTTATTGTTTTCTACATAACAGATGTATTGAGATATAATTCACATACTCCTCACTTCACCCATTTAAAATGTACATTCAATGGTTTTCAGTATATTCAGAGTGGTGTAACCATCACCACAATCAATTTTAGACTGTTTTCTTAACCCCCAAAAGAAATCTCATACCCATTAGCAATCACTCCCTATTTCCCCTCCCCCTCCCACTCCAGCCCTAGACAATCACTCAGAATCTATTTTCTGCCTCTGTGGATTTGCATGTTCCGGGCCTTTCATGTACAGGGAGCCGTACAGCATGTGACTTCTGGGTCTGGTTTCTTTCACTTCACATAATGTTCCTAAGGTTCACCTATGCTATGGCATGTATCAGCGCCTTGTTTCTTTTTATTGCCAAATAGTATTCTGTTGTGTGACTAGACCACATTTTCCTTATCCATTCACTAGCTGATGGACATTTGGGTTGGTATCGCTTTTTGGTTATTATGAATAATGCTGCTATGAACATCCCTGTGTGTATATATACATGTACATACATATATACACACGCATATGTACATGTATACATACCTCTTCATTGCAAACAAGGCAAGTACAACCAAAAAGTACAAGAAATAAAAAGTCAGAGACACCTGAAATCCCTCATCTAGAGGTAATTGTTGTCACCATTTGGCCAACATCCTGCCAGATGTCATCCCATTTCAAGCCTCAAAAATGATCTAAACCGTTTCTTTGAGTGTGGGCCCAGCTTCCTCCACTCTCATGGGTCATGGATCATGCAGGAGGCTGACACAAGCGCCCGCAGCCCCAGGCCTTCCACGGAAAGATGCTGAGGGCTCTTTGGGCCAGTGCTCTCCACAAGGCGGCGTGGGTGCATCCAGGGTCTGGGAAGAAAGTATGTGTGTATATAATACTATCATACTTTTACTAACACAGACGTGCTTGTATTTTATGTTCAGATACCTAATTATACCCAAGTTTTTACTGATGGGGTGCTTTCAGTCATGAAAAGGAGGTAGATCCTTCCGCAGGAGGCTGTCCAGAGCTCCCAGTTCTTCTCCATGCTGCCTGAGCCCTGGCGGCGGCTGCAGCTCGCCTGCCTCGCCTTTCTTTGCTCACACCCGGAATTCACACCAGTACGGGTGTCCACAGACCAACTGACCCGAGCAGTAAGCCAGGAGAGGGAGCCCCGCAGCGCTTTCCGGGGTCCCCTATCTCAGCCTGCGCACCCAAACGTGGGGTCCATCTGCCCCCAGCGACGCACGCTCCACGCGGCACTCTGGCCTTTCTCGCCAGCACCCTCAGGCTTGTCTGACTTTGTCCCAGGGGAGCCCTTGATGCTCCCAGCGCTGTCGCGCCTCCTGGTGTCCATCCGAGTGAAGCGCCTTCTCTGACCCTCTTGGATCTAACATCTAGGACCCCTGGAACCCTGTCTCTGTCCTGCTCATAGCCAAAGCCTTAAGGCCCCCAGCAGATGAGACAAAGCGAGAGAAGACCTCGGAGAGATTCCTCGGAGAGGCGGCCAGCCCCAGAGAGGACAGGTCTGTCCATTCTCCAGCTCCGGATCTGCGGCTCGTCGGCCAGAGGAGATGTGCGTTCCTCTCGGGAACGCAACGCAGAGCCGGTGCCTGCACTGTCGCTCGTGAAATGAAAGGGTTGGCAAACTCTGGGGAGGAAGCGCACATATGCTGCCCCGTGTAATGCACAGCACCCATACTGGCCCGACACACACACACGCACACACACACCCCGGCACAGGGGCTGGAATTCAAACCTCACAGCCGTGGGAGGGGCCCGGGCAGCCATGGAGAAGAGGCAGCGGGCAGACAAGCCAGCCCAGACTAAGATGTGTGCAGTGGGGCCATGTCTGGAGAAGGGCGTTAGGGTGGAAAGTCAAAATATCTGATGGACATGGGGGAACAAAAAGAAAGCTGAAGGTATTTTGGAGTGAGGATGTTTTGGTAGTTGTAGCAGTCCAGTAAAGGAGACTGTCCTCAGATTATGTTAATGGAGACCCAGAAAGGTCCGAAGAGGTCAGGGGAGAAGCAAATGGGCTAAATCCTTTGTCTCTCTTGTGAAGGAGCTCAAAGTTATTGTTTGTGATTTTGATTCTGGTAATAATATAAATGTGGGTTTAATAATTTTCATGAAAAACTAAATGGAACCACTAACAATTAAAAACAGGATGTTTACTTTCCAAATCATTACAGAAGATTAAAGCAAGCACTATAGTCTACAGAAGAAAAAAAATTCAATTAAAAGGAACAAAAAATTTAAAGAACCTTAAAAACACAAAGTCGAAATTCAGATAAAGAAGTTGGGCCAAGCATGAGCAATAATGACAATAAATGTGAACAATCTAGTTTCCTTATTAAAAGGCAGAACGTCTTAAATTACATGTATTTTAATCTAATACATTACAAACACACCTAAAAACAAAACACCAGGGAGGGAAAGAACCAAGGCTTGGGCAAAGATATCAAAAGCACAAATAAGAAGAAAGTAGGGCTGACAACGTTCACATCAGATAAAGAAGAATTTCCTAGGGAGTGTATGGCACACAGCGAAGGAACTCTAAGTGGTGGCTACGTATGGGTGCAGGGCGCTGGCTCCTGCTCGGTAAAGTGCAGGTCTCTGCCATTTCTGGGCACGAGGGAGGACTGCACTTCCTCAGCCCCTCAAAGTAGGGCGTGGTCACGTGACTTGGTTTGGCCAATTAAGTGTGACTATAAGTCTCAGGCATCCTGTCTGGGTAGAAGCCCCTGGTTGCTTGACCTCCCAGCAGGCTCTCTTCCATGTCGCATCAACTGAAGAAAAATTCCTTGATTTGGAGGTGCAACACTGAGCCGTTGTATGGTAAGGAGTTGCCCTGAAGGACCGCTCAGCTCCATAATAGACTTTGTGCAAACAGGAAATAAATATTTTAAGCCACTGCATTTTGGTGGTTGTTTGTTACTGCAGCATAACCTCACGTTTCCTATCTAATACTTATATTAATAGTGAACCTTTATGTACTGAATAAATAACAGCTATATGACTATTAAAATATAAAGATAAATAAATACTGTATGATTTCTTATTAATAGAAATTAATAGAATTAATAAGAAATTAATTTCTTATTAATATATTTCTTATATTAATCTTATATAAGATTCCACTTATATGTGGAATCTCAAAAAGAAACGAATAAACGCAACAAACAGAAAGAGACTCATAGATATGGAGGACAAACTGGTGGTGGCTGGTGGGGAGGGGTGTGGGGGGATGAGTGAAATAGGTGAGGGAGATTAAGAGGTACAAACTTCCAGCTATAAAATAAATAATTGACAGTGATGTAATATACAGCATAAGGAATATGGTCAGTGATATTGTAATCATTTTGTAGGATGACAGATGGTAACTAGACGTATCGTGGTGATCATTTTGTAATGTATAAGAATATCAAATCACTATGTCGTACACCTGGGACGAGTATAATATTGTAAGTCAATTATAAAGAATAATAACAATAAAAAGAAAAACTATAAGGATAAATAGAAAAAAATCACATTTTTCCAACATGATTATCAGTGTTCAGTGGGGCATGGAGGGAGGGATGTGGATGGTGTAGGTGGTGTGGAGGGAGCGTCAGTGACCCTCCAGCCAAGCTCAGTAAAGCTGTGAATGTGGGGCAACTCCTAGAACAGGAGCCGCCAGTCACGCAGCGCCCACACTTCGGACTCAGTCAATCCTGTGTCTCCTGCGTTCAAGGCAATCAGCTGCCGCCAGGGAGGTGATATCAGCCCCATACCTGCTGCAGGTCTCCCCCATCCCTGCTAGAGGAAGGTGCCGGACCCCTGCCTCAAGCCAAATCCCTCTTGCGCTTTGTGATTCCATTTGCCTCCCACCCTACCCACCCTGGCAGGCGACCCCTGCAGGCCACCTGACCCGGGTTCCCCCGCTGGCTGGCTCCTGGTGGGTTTAGCCAATTGGAGGCACCAGCGAGAGGCTGGGCGGGGTGGGGAGAGAAGTTGGGGTATTTCTCCCTCATCCCACCCTGCACCGTGGCACGGTTCCAACCCCAGGACAGTCTCTCCCTTCATCCCGGGCTTCCCAGCAACTCCTCCGTCACACCGGCCCACACCTCTGTAGATGGTTCTTTCGGTTAAGCCTCTTCATGTAAAACGTCTGAGTCAAATCCCATTTCTGACGGGACCCTGACTTTTCTCCCTCCCTAACTGGGGTTGGGGCTCCTCAGTCTGTCCCCTACCACCCGCCTGGGTTAAGAGCTCTTCCTATGGAAGAGCAGGGCTCTGACCGTGTCCAGATATCGTGGCCCCTCCGCTTGTGTGCAGCCCCATTTTGGACCGCCCGTTTGGCACCGGGGAGGACCTCTCATATCTCAGGCAGAGGAGGGAAGGCAGACCCCTGGAACCTGCCTGGCTGGGGACCTGGACGCTCTGCCTCACCTCCATGGTAGGGGCAGGGTGGTACCTCCCTGGCATGGGCTCGAGAGACGGGGCCTCTCCTCCAGGTGTGTTCGGGAGCCCAAGGTGGGGTTCCTGGGCCCAGTCCTGCCAAGCCAGGCTCCTACATACCACCAGCTGTAGCACCAGGGAGCCTCAACCAGGCAGACTCCCCCATTCCCCACCCTGACTCCCCAATAACTAAGTGCTTCGGGGAAGGGAATGGCTTCCTCCGGAACACCCCCAGGCCTGAGGCCTTCCAGCATCTGTATCTCTCTTCGCCTCTGCCTAACCCTGTTGGTCTTTCGCAGTGAACCGTCTGACACGGCAGGGGTACCGGCCCTGTCCCGAGGACCAGGGCTCCAGTGAGGCCTATCCCCTGAGCTGGTCCTGGCTGCTGTGTTCACCCTGGTGAGAGAAGCTGCAGGTTCTCCAGCAGCTCTGGAGGCGAGTTGCTCGTGCAGAGGGATGAGCCCCAAGACACAGCCCGGAGGACTGGAAGCTTGTGCAATACCACCTCCCGGGTAATCTCTGGAGGTTTCAAAACTTTTCCTGGTACTGATGGACTCTCTGTTGATCCTTCCCCGGCTTTCCAGCAGAAACTCGTGGCTGGGATGACGTGTCCCCGTTGCTGCCGAGGAAGCAGTCGGAGGGCTTCAGGTTTGGATGTCAAGGAGGACTTGCCTACTAGCAACGTCCTACGCCAACAGGTTGAGGGGCTGGCCTCCACCAGCGGGAGGCTGAACTGGCAACAGTGCATGTTGTTTGCAGCTAATTCGGGGATGAGAGCTACTTGGGAGGACAGCATGTGTCGCTTGGGCCTGAGGATCCTGGCAACCCAGATACTGTCCACGGAGAAAAGCTTTATCTTCTGGTGGCGGCTCCCTGAATCCCAGAATTCTCCGCCCCTTTTGTCTCTGGGCTTCGGAAGATGTGCCTGCCTCACCACCGGCAAAGCCCACAGTGTTCCCACCGCCTTCCTGTTCCTGCAGCGCCCCTCAGCACCCCCCGACACGGGGCCTGCAAACAGCACAGTGAACGGAGGCACCGGCGAGCCCTGGGTGCTGGAGGCCCTCACCCTCATTGACCTGGCACCTGAGTTCTGAGCCACAGAAGCGGGCTGAGAGAAGGAAGATAGCCACACCCTAGAAAGCTCAGCCCAGAGAAGGGCCCTGGGGCAGTGGCGGAAGCTGAGGCATGGGAAGGGCGCGCCTTCCCCAGCTGGAACATGTCTTCAAAGCTCTTTCCTCACCCAGGTGAGGTCACGGTGTCGGCCGCTGACCCGCCTGAGAACCTGCTGCTGAGGGAACAGAGGTCAGGGCTCGGATGCCAGCAGAAAACCCAGGTGCCACTGGCCACCTCCCCTCCCACCAGAGCCAAACTTCCTCTGGAGATACTCGGCTAGGCCTGCTGGCCCCACGCCTTCGGGGCCACTCCGCTCCCAGTCCCCTGAGAGGGGTCATGCTCGCCTGGTGGAACCTGCCCCAAAGGCTCTTTTAGTCCTTGTTTTCACCAAACGAGGGACAGAAGACAGATGGGGGAGCTGCACAGGAGAGTCACGTACCAAGGATGGGGTGAGATTAGCTCAGAATTATTTAAGTTTCCTGCTGGTTTCAGGAAAAGAGATTCTAAGTAGTCATAATTTCTCATGCAAGACTCCGTAGGAACCGTAATTGTTAGCAGCTTCAGGTGAAAAGAAAACACACAACCCCCTTGAAAAGCACACTGCGCTATGCAAATAGGAAACCTGATAATACGTTCTCTTTCTTTCTGAGATCCTTGGCCTCAGGCCCCCACTGAGCCTGGGGCTTGCTATGAGGAAAAGCGACCCGCCCCATGCTTCCCGGGGCTGAGATTCATAAGGTAACCAGACCAGACTCCGCAAGATATATGGAAACCTTCTAAATCTCCCCAAAGCAGAAAGGAAGTTTTCAGTGATTTGTTTCCTTTAATAACAGAGAGAAGATGGAGTAGAATTAGAGGGCCCTCAGTCAGCTAAATTCAGTTTTAATTTAATTCACCACATCTGACTTCTCAGCTGTCCAGTGCTCTGAGCAGAGCTTCCTGACCTGGCCAAGCTGGTCAGAATCACTTGGGACAAAAGCCACATGGCCAGTCCTACCCCTGGAGGTCAGATTCAGTAGATCCGAGGGTGGATAGGGGCAGGAATCTGTATTTTTAACAAGATTCCTGGGGGATTCTGATACAAATCAACCCAGAATTGGGAACGGGCTGCTAGATCTATTTAGAGGCAAAAGCCTTGTTTCCGCATTCTCCCTCCTTCTCAGACTAATTCTTAAAAAAAGGTGCAATGAGTAAATAAAGACAGCTTTCAAGATGTTCATGGAATGACTTTTTTTTACATTTTTCAACTAGTTAAGACAAAAACATTACAATGATTGACTTCTTTCATTTAGTTACATAAATAAAATTTTTATAAATATCTCTTTATAAACAATATAAATAGCTTTACAACATAAATACATTTATGCATGACATGAATTTACAAACAGCAATGTTTTACAGCTGGTTTTGTCAGTCTCTTAAAAACTGTCCCTTGTCATCACGTCGGTGTAGGTGTGTGTGTTTTGTGTATATAATATATATAATATATAACTTTTTATTTTTCATTAAAAAATAAACAAACAATAAAGTCATACCCCCCTCCCTAAATAATAATAAAACAGCTGGTGTTGTGTATTCCCAGTACCAGGAAAAAAAAAAAAAGAAATGTAAAAGCCACATTGCGCTGGAGGTGCTTCCAGATGCTGGGAGGCTGATGACCAAGGATGACCTCAGCAAAACGGAGCAAGTTCCCAATCCTGAAACACAGAGGGGCCAAGGGACACTCAGCTGAGAAAGCCCAGCCTACAGCGCACTTCTAGAACCTTCCTCCCTTTCCCGCTGTAGCAGGAGGCAAAATGCCTCCACCTTTGCCCTACAGGCCCTGATGAAGGCCTTCCTGCAGAGGAAAAAGGGCCCTTCCACTCCGGGCCTCTCCAGGCCCTCATCCATCGCCTGCTGTGTCCTTGGCACTTCCTGCCCCAGCACAGGTGGAACCAGAAAGTCAGCCAGCCCTCCTCCCCCGCTGACTAAGTGCAGGCCTTGTCCTTGGCTCTCCGTGAGACACAGTGAGGGAAAGGGAATGGAAAATGAAGCCCCGCCACCCACCCCCGGCCCACCTCTATTTTTTGCTACAATACAAACCCTCCGTCAGGTGCTTTACGTGTCTGGGGGATGGCGGAGGGAAGGGGGAGAGAAGCATCTGAAGATTTGGGAAATCTGGACTCAAGTCCCAACTGAATATTACTTCCTGGATGGCCATGCATAGCTTTGAGTATCGCTTTCCTCACCCATAAAATGGGATAATAGCCACCTCCCAGGGCTGGCTTTAAGATTCAACAGCGGGCCACACACTGGGCATTGGCAGAGTGTCTGGGTCACAGCTGCCCATAAATAGCACTTCCTTCCCCAGCTGGCTTCTCCTCAGAAAGGGTCCCCTTCAGAATCAAAGGAAATGGTGTGTCACACTGGCCCTGGGGAAATGAGTGGTCGTGCTGGGTTTGCTGGCTTGTGAGTTGGCAGAGTCATTTGATGAGGGCTGCACCCAGTCTCTGCCAATGGGTGTGTGGGTGTTCGGGGGCCAGAGGAAGGCTTCCTCCTGAGACAGGGTGGTGCCCTTCCAGAGGACAGTCCTGGCAGAGGGACCCCGGGCCTCAAGGCCTTGATGAACTTCCTCAACCCCTTTCTCTGCCGTCCCACATGTTTAAACAGAGGACAGATGTCTGTGATGTCTCTGGGCCCCATTGGCAACGGGTTCATTCAGGCATCCTCCACACCTCATCGCTGCCATCAGCATTTTATAATCAAGGCTATAACCATCAGCGACAGTCATTATGGCAGCTGGTTAGAGCCAAAGTCAACTCCTGTATAGACAAATGGCCACAGCCTCAGAAGAGCTTTCATTAATGGGAAAACCCTAAGCTGTCTTTCTCTTTTAAGCCCAGACAGTGAGATACCCTGGGCATCTCCCCTAGGAGGTTGCAGGCAACAGGAAGGATGCTCTGCCTTCTCACGGGGCTGGGGGTGAGGGTGGGGTTGAGAAGGTTAAAGGTGGTGGAGGTGGGCATTCAGCTAAAAGAGAACTTCCAGGAGGTTGACAAGCTTCCCTGGTCAAAGGGGTCAGGAAGCATTAGCAACCTGGATTCCACCTGTGGAGTACCTCTCTCCGCGAATACCTGGTACCCACAGGCAGCCTCATCCAACAACAAGGGGTCTATGGGGACGTGCATGCCAGGCACTTTCTAGGACCTCATCTCCTGCTAACTCACAGAACAACCTCTGTTTGGATTCTGAAGTTTGAACTTGGTGCTTAATTCACAAATTGAAAATTGGACGCCTGTGGCTCCTCCGTCTCTTCATTGTTGAGACAGGAGAGAATAGAACAAACCCATCACAATGGTAGCTTCTAAAGGCTGGTCCACCAGTGCCAGAATCATGACAAGTCAAGATCTCAGACAAACGGAGCCCCTGCAGGAGGAGCACACAGCCTGGCCAAGTCTGGCTGCAGAGAGGAAGGACACCAGCTAAATGCTAGGGCAGGCGGGCGAGGAGTGCTCCTAAGCTGGGTGGGGCAGGTTTTCCGGGTCATTGACAGACATTTTAAAGAGCTCCTTTGGGCATCCTGCAGGCCCCAGTTCATCTTAGGCTAGTGTCCGGCCCTTAAGTTGCTCATGAGTTAATTTGGGGAGGTAAACAGGTTCACCAACAACCATAGCTCAGGTGAAAAAGTTTTCTGTGTAGTAAAAAAGGCTCAGGCATTGCACTGGAGACCTTCAAAGATGGGCGCTCTTGTCCTTTGGGGGAAGACAGTGTAGACATTGATAAGGCTTCTGGGATGAGAGAACACAGCTTGGCCTGCAGTGGGACAGAAAGACTGTGGGACAGGGAATGACAGCAGCTGGCTGCAGGCAAGGCTGGACACCAGGAGGTCAGGTTCGAAATCACTCGAATGTCAGTTCCAGAGGTTGGGATGTTGTTTCTCCATGGATACTGATGGGCAGCAGGAATGGAGGGGAGTGGAGAGAGGAGGGAAGGACATTTGCCGCTGTACCTTGCCAGGGGTGCAGCGCCCGGCCAGGGCTGAAGGTAGCACAGGGGTTTCCAGCCTGGTGGAGGCGGAGGAGGCCATACCAGAAACCCAGGTATGGAGCCTAGGCATGGTGGGGGGGGGGGGAGGAGGAGGGGGGGCGGGGCTCAGTTTGGGACATGTTGAGTTTCAGGTTGGGGCAAAAAAATAGATTATTTTAGTTTCTTTTTCCTTGCCCTAAAATAGTGCCACGAACACTGAGGTTCGATCCTGAAGTCACACGGATTGCTGCAGCGTCAGGACCCTGGACAGGCCAGTTTGCCCACGGCCACGGTTTAGAGAAGGGACAAGAATCAGAATGCTCTGGGGCAGAAATGCTCCCTGGTGATGCTAACAAATGGCTATTCTCCCTACCTTGAGGGGGCAGGTATCGCTCCAAGTCTGTCCCATCACAGAGACAACAGACCCAGGGAGCTGTCCTGACCACTGGGCTGCTTACTGCCCGGCACCATGATGCAGTGGCTAGCAGATCAACTTACCCTTGACTCGTATGTATGCCTTTCCTCCTCTGCTCCCACCAACCCAGGATCAGCCCTCAATTCCCCCAGCTGGAGAACTGGGGTCAGTGTTGCTGGTTGCCTTATGGCCCTGGGGTGGGTGGGACCACACACACCCCCCCCCCCGAGCTGTCTCTGTTTCTCCAGAGGGAGCCAGGTGGGTCCATCCATGCTGAGCCATTTCTGACCTTGCCAAAGTTCCCTGACCACTTTATCCCTCACTTTCTCCATCTGTAAAATGGGATGATAAATGGTGTTGGGGGCAAATGTCTAGCACACACACTCAATCTTGTGCCCAGATGGTCTGGCTGGGAGGCGGAAAGGTCCAGGGGATCAGAGAGGAGCCGGCCTGCGGGAGGGGGTGCAGGCTTGGTTCTGGGGGGCTTCACGGGAAGCTGGGTGTGCAAGAGCTCCCGGCGGCCGGGGTTGGTAGTACTCACCGCCGCCAGGGGTCGCCGCACTAACATCCCAGGCCGCTCATGGAGCCGATCCTGTCCAGCTTGAGGCCGAAGCAGCCCTTGGACAAACCCTTCTTGTTGCCTCCCTTGTATTTCCGCGCGTTGGGGTGCTCTTGCAGAAGACGGGCCCACGCCGCCCGAGACTTGGTGTCCACGCGCAGGTCCCGGAGCAGTCGCGACCGGTCGCCCTTGAGATTGGCGCCGCCACCCCCGGGAGTCTTGTCGCCCTTCTTCTGACCTCCTCCCGCAGCCTGGGGCTCGGCCACCTCCTCCCCTGGCGGAGTGCGCGGGACCTGTCAGAAAGAAAGAACGGGCAGGTGAAGGGACGCACCGCGGCAGCGCGGGGGGACTTTGCGGGGCCGCTGATGCTCCAGCCCGACACTCCGGCCAGCGCGGTTTGTCCTTTCGAGTCCTGAGCGCGCCCCCAGAGGTGCCGGACGGCTCGGCCCTGCATCCACCTGCCACGCGGCCGCCGATGTCCGCTCCTTCGGGGAGCCCCTTGCCCTCCTCTCCTTTGCCCCTTGCCGGGCTGACCACACTGAGGCAGAGGCTGCGCATTTGTCGATGCTCTCCCGAGTCCGGGCTTCGAGGGCTCCCCAGCTCTCACCCGCGCACGTCTCAGGGGAGGGAGAGAGCCGCCTTCCCGCCCCCTCTGCTCCCTCCGGCGGGCCACACCCTCCTAGACCCCCTAGCCCTACCACCGCCCCTCACAGTTCCGACGTCCCTGCGACAGCACCCACCTTCGGCGGCGCCCCGGGCTTGGCTTCGGAGGGCCGGAGCGAGAGTAGCGCGAGCAGCAGGGCGCAGGCCAGCAGCTGGGAGAGGTGCATGGTGCCCGTGGGGTGGCTGGGCGCAGACCGGCGGCAGCAAGGGTGCGCGGGCCGGCGGGCAGACGGGCAGACGGGCAGGCGAGCGCGGAGCAGGCTGGCCGGGCTGCGACGCGGGTGCGGGTCCGGGTCCCAGTGCTGCGCAGCGCCGGCTGGGTGCGCTCTGAGCCCGCGGCTCCGCTCGCGCCTTTATAATCCAACCTGCCGCTGATGTCATCCTCCCGCCCACAGGGCCGCCCGGGCCAATGGCACTCGCGCCGAGGGCCGGGAGGGGTCCGCGGGGGCTCCCCCTCTGCCCCCCCGCCTCATCCCACCCCGGAGGGATCCCGCGGCTCGGCGGGCTCTCTCCCGACTGCGCTCCAAGCTGCAAAGCGGCGCGCACAAGGGAACTCGAATTGCAGGGAGCGCGCTCTGGCATGCCAAGCGTTTGTGCGCCCGCTGCCCTGCGCACAAGGTTGGACCTCAGCACACGCTCTTCCTGGAAAGGATCAGTTTCCCTCTTTGCAAGTGCAAAGATAGGCTCAGAGGAATTAAGTAACTTGCCCAAAGTCACACAGCCAGAAAGTTGGCACAGCCCGAAATCCACGCAGATCTGCCTTGTTGCCAATCTCTTCCCGGGGCACCTGACAGGCGCGAGGCCTGGCGCTGCGGCTCCACCTTTCACCTGCTCGCCGGGACAGTAATTCAGATCGCACCGACGCCTTTAGCTTGGGGAGGCAGAGGATGGGGCCAGAGGTCCGGGAGGTAGGCACAGAGAGAGCGGGGTTTGCCCGGGGCCGCAGGGGAGAGCGCGAGTCCTTCACCGGACAGTGCGAGCTTTTCGCCTGCGGGTGTGTTTGGGAGCGAAACGCGAACGAGATGCGAGGGTTCATGCGTGTGTGCGGCAGCATCTTGGGCCCGCCGCTGTGGCTCTAAGTGCGCCCTCAGCCCAGGCCGGCCCTACAGAACGTCCCCGGGTCTGACCCGCCAGATGGCTTCCTTCTGCACCGACGGGTGCGCGCCTGACCTCGACTGCACCCACTCGAGGATCCGCAGCGTGTGGCTGTCCGCTCCAGTGGCCTGTGCACCTGCACAGTCTGGGGAGCGAGCTTCACCCAGCCCCGAGCCCAGTCTGGTTTCTGTGAGCCGTAACAGGTGGTCGCCTTCGCGTTTTCTGCCTCAGAGTGGTCCCTACCATAGTTGTCGGAACACGCCCAAGTATCGCTGCTGCTCACGACTTGCTCTCCTTGGGCAGGGCGTCTCGGTCCCTCGGGTTCTGAGGAGTCCTTCGGGATGGGCCGCGGAGGCAGAGAACCGTAAGAATTGAGTGAGATGCAGGAATCTATGACTGCACTGCCTCCGGAGCAGGGGACTCGGCTGGACAGCGGAGAGTAGGGGAGTGCTTGCGGACCCCAAGCACCAAGACTACCCTGAGGGCTGGAGGCACCTGGACGACCTTTTGCGAGGAAAGGAAGCTGAGCCCCCCGCGGGAACGCCACAGGAATCAAGAGGGGCCGGGAGAACCAAGTGTCATGCGGTGGATCCCACAGCAAAGCCTGAGCCCAGAGCCGGGACGCAATGCCAAACCATCTGCTTTCTCTTCCCCACCCTGGCATTCTGCGCGGGAAAGTGCAGGTCCCTTTGTTTAGGAAATAACCTACACCAGAGGCCTGAGTTTGGGGTAGCAGAATTTCCTGAACTCCAAGACGATCCAGACATCAGCAGGGCATCCTTTGTGTGAGTTGACTCATCACCTCCGGGCAGCCAGCCTGATTGCCTCCGCATGGTAACACCCATAGAGGGGCACCACTCTTTCATTTGAGGAGAAAGGAAGAGGTATAAGAAGGGAAAGAGGGAGGGAGCTCCAGGTGGACGATGGAAGTCCCCTCTCCTCTTTGTCTACTGGACGAAGAGGAATGTTACCCAATCTGGAACTTCTTTGAGACTTGCTTTGTTTATACAGGTTTAAGGAGCCAGGCAGATTGATTTTTTTTTAAATAAATAAATAAATTTATTTATTTATTTATTTATTTATTTATTTATTTATTTATTTATTTATGGCTGTGTTGGGTCTTCGCTGCTGCCCGCGGGCTTTCTCTAGTTGTGGAGACTGGGGGCTACTCTTTGTTGCGGTGTGCAGGCTTCTCATTGCGATGGCTTCTCTTGTTGCAGAGCACGGTCCTTAGAGCGAGCGGGCTTCAGTAGTTGTGGCACACGGGCTTCAGTACTTGTGGCTCGCGGGCTCTAGAGCGCAGGCTCAGTAGTTGTGGCGCAGGGGCTTAGTTGCTCCGCAGCATGTGGGATCTTCCTGGACCAGGGGTCGAACCCCTGTCTCCTGCACTGGCAGGCGGATTCTCAACCACTGTGCTACCAGGGAAGCCCCAGATTGATTCTTGAGCCAGGCACTGGACTGGTTTCCAGGGGGCAAGAGGTACATCCTCTGAAACCCCTTACTGAGAACAGGTTGGGAGCTTCCAGTGTCCCATGGGCACCTCCTTCTGTCCGAATATCTGTAGGCTGGTTCTTCCTGTCTTCTTGGTGACAGCTGGGTAACCATCTAGGTCTCCTCTCTCTTTGAGCTTTGAGACTAAATACAATAAACTGACCCCGCCCCAGTGTGGACAGAACCAACACCTGGGAATCTACCTCCCCTCTTTGGAAGAGGAATCTTCTGGTGAGCCCTCACTTCTGACCACTGGCCTGTGGTCATTTGGGGCAGATCAGATCCTGGAAGAGTTAACTGCGGCATGAGGCTTCCCTGGGGCAGACCATGGAGCAGCTCCTGCTTAGCCTGGGCTTGGGAGGTAGATGGGTAGAAGTGGGAGGATGATGCTGGAGGGACCTTCAGGGAAGGAGAGAACCAGCGCATGACCGCCTTGGCAACTGAAGGTTTCAACTCCTCCTTGGTTTCTTTGCCCAGGAAGCTGCAGAGAAGGCTCTCTCTCTCCCCTAGGCCTAGACTGGGGGCCCAGGTCACTTCTCCCTGCTTTCTGCTCATGAGGTTTGCTCCTTCCTGCTCTGGCCCCAGGGGCCAGGCCTGGGAAAGTTGGACCCACTGAGCCGCTGAACGTGAACTGTTTGTGGCACTTTATCGAACGCTCAGTGTGAAAACTCCTCCTAATGGCAAAGGAGAGAGAAAAGGCCACTGGGCCTCAGGAGCCTGGCAGTTCTGTAGGGAATCTTGTCATTTGTCAATTATCCATCCACTGATTCCCCAAGTATTCACTGAGCATCCGTGCAGCCTGTGGGGTTCCATCCTGGCAGGGAAGACACCCCTCCACCCAGGCAACAGGCACTAGCTTTGTAGGCCCAAAAGGACAATGGCAGGGAGGGAGGACAGCTCCCCCAGCTTGGGCTAGCAGGGCAGGCTTCCTGGAGAAGGAAAAGTCTGTGCTGAGCTGGGAAAGGAGACCCGGCAGGCAGGAGGAGAGAAAGGAGAGAGGAGGGAAACCCAGATGGAAAACAGAGTGATTCCCTTTGGGCTACTGGGAGGAACGCACCCAGGCTTAGTGGGATGCAGTAAAAGAAAACATGAGTGCCCAGAGCTAGGGAAAGAAGGGGGAGGGGCTTCAGGTAGGAGTGCCCAGAGGAGGCAAGAGTAGGTTGGGGGAGTAGGTTGACAGGTGAGGCCGAAGGAGGGTGATCAGTTGTCAGGGGACACAGAGAGGGAGTGGGAGAGAGAAGTCAGAGCCAGGCCGGTGTGCCAAACTCCAGGCATCAGAGAGTTGCACAGCTAGGACTTTCCCTCCTGGACCTCTGAAAGGACATGGAGAGAAAAGACTCTGTTCTTGTGGGCCCCTCTTCTCTTTTTCCCTTCCTCCACGAGGGCAAGGTAAGACTTTTGTGCCTACCACTGATGGGCCCTACTGGAGCAGAGTTGAGGTTCAGTCCACTACCAGGATCCTATAGGAGGTAAGAGTGGGCCTCGATGAGATGAGAAAAGTGCTCATAAGGCCTTTTTGGAGGCTGGGGAAGGGGTGGCTAAGACAGGATTGTCCACCTCCCCTCCCCGGGAGCAGGGAAACAAGCTCCCTGTGTAACAGCGCCCCCTCCTGGCCCTGCAGAGGATTCTCAGGCACACAGACGAGGGGAGGATTGCTCTGCTGTCCATCTGTTTTCTCCGCAATTATTTCATCCCAGGGGCCCCCTTCCAGCTGCATAACTTCCCAGAGAGGACACTGAACAGGCGGTGAGCAGATCTCATGGAGGCCGGCAGGGAAATTGCAGCGGGACCCTCGCCAATCTCATCACTGCTTGGAGCCTTCAGTTTCACCATCTGTATTTGGGAAAAAGCCTTCCCTGCCTCCTGGATAGGGGCAGATGAGTCAGGAGGCCCGACAAGAGGTTTCTGAGTCCTAGACGAAGGTAGGAGGAAGCAGCTGGGGCAGAAGAGGGATCTGAATGTCACTGCACAAGACACACTCCCAGGTGGGAGGGTCTAGCACTCCTGAGACTCCTCAGATCTGTTGGTGGTGGGGACCCACAGAGGATGCAGAGGCACAGCCTGGCCAGGTCTCCTTGAGCTTGGTACCTCTTCCAGGAGTCCTGCACCTGTCGGGCCTGGCTTTAGGAGAGGAGCCAGAGGCCAAGGAAGCATCATCCATCCTTCCCGGGACAGAAATTCCAGAAAACCTTAACTTCATCGTGCCATGAGGTCTTTGACCCCAGGACACTCCCACCTGATGAGCCAGCTGCCCTGCTTCTCCTTTCCCAGGGGCCCTGCCAGCACCTGCTCCAGATGGCCTCCAACCCCTCTGTCCTACGCAAGCGCATGACGTCAGAGTTTATCCCTCACCACCACCCTGCCTTTTTTTCCCTTTTCAAGAATAAAAGACAGACAGTCTCTACAGATAGGCTCAGTTCCCTGGGGGAAACGACTGCTCATTTCGTGACTATCAACAGGCAGGTGAGGGAGTAGAGGCTGAAGCTTAAGCCCTGAGAAAGTGATTAGGGAGGTGAAGGAGAGGGACCTTCCCAGCAAAAGATGGCTCCGCATCCCGACCTTAGCGTGGTGCACGCACCAGATGTTTGCAGAGGGAATGGATCTGCTGCCAGGCTCTGCGCCCTGGGGACTGAGCTTGCCTTGGCTGGGTTCTGGTAAAATATTGGCCATATGGAGCTTTTCCAAGCAGGGAGCTACTCCTTGCTGTCCTGGGAGGGGGGGGGGGTCCCTGCAGTGAGCCTACGCTCTTGGTATGTACTGGGAGGAGGCTGTCTATTGTCTGGTCTTAGAGACAGTGTTTCAGATTTGTTGGAGGTCACAGTCTTCAAGGAAGGGGGCTTCTCCCTGTGGACAGAAGCCACCCCAAGTGTCTTACAGAAGTCTCTTGACATTGCACTTTCACAGAAGGCACCATAGGACGGGCCTGCCACGAGCTAGGGCCACCAGGCAGCTCAAGGAGCCACGTCTTTGGATTTTCCAAGCCAGAAACTCCTCTGCAGATTTCTGCCCCAGGAGTGTGTGGCCACCAACTACCTTGTGGTGAGCAGTCAATTTCTAAAACGAGAATGACCAGAGAACACTAGCAAGAGAGCGTCATGACCAAGCCAGATGCTAACAGGGTTGGAGGAACATCCATTTTTGCAATCTGGTCTCTACAGGGATTAGAAAACACTTTTAAGCCCAAAGCCCATAAATTGTTTGAAAACCACCCCTGTGCCTGTGTGAATTGTTTCTGGGCCCAACGTGCAACATCACACAACAAACTTTTCTCCTGGATCGCCCAGGAAGGTCCCTGTGTCCCAGTGCAGGCTGGGCAAGAAGAAGAAGGGTCCTTCCCCACCAATGATGGCCTGTTTTGCCTTGTGGGTAAAATAATTTAAGAGAGGAGGCCCCAGCTTAGAGTTGAGCAGGGTTTAGGACTTCTGATCGAGTAGCTGATTTGGAGTCTTGGGGTCCTTGGATATGGTAAAAAGGGGAGACACGCCCTGTGTGTAGTGGATACAGGTCAGTGGGTTTTTGCTGCCTAGCTCTCAGCCCACTGCAGAAGCTGAGATGTCAAATGCTTGCTTGCCTAACCACCCCTACAGAACACATTGGTGTGTGACCTGGAGTCCCCCAGCCAGATGGGCCAGCCCTAGGTTTTAAATGAGGAGCCGTTGCTTCAGAGAATCCAGGGCCATGCAGAACACTCTTAGACACACTGCAAGAGCACTTCCTAGGGCACAGGGGCAGTGTGGTAGCATCCACTGTCCTGTGTCAGGGCTGTCACCGACACAGTGTTATCATAAATGTTGGTGGCAGGGCCGGCACTGAGGGCCTCGCTAGATCTGTTCTGCAGCTTGACTGGTCCTGGATGGGTTGTTGCCAGGCCTTCTCCACTACCCAATACCCCTTAAATAAATTCCTTTTCTACTTCACCCAGCCAGAGTCAGGCTTTTTTTTTTTTTTCAGAGTCAGGCTTTTTTGCTTACAAGTAAGTACCCTGAATGATCCCACAGTTACCCAGGCCCTGGTGCCCACAGCTTGACCTCTCCAAAATTTCATTCCTGGAATAACCAGTCTGCCAGAGCCTCGCTGCACCCTGACAGCTCCTGATGTGAGGGTGAGGACATCTGGAGACATCAGCCTTCTTCCTCCACCTTCAGTGATGGATACAAGGGCAAAGGGGACAACACATAGAGAAGACAATTAGGAAGGACTGAGCAGCTCCCCTGTGGAAACAGAAAGCAAATTGTCAGGACAACATTTGATGATTGGGTCCAGGCTGCCTGTGCTGGCCATGTTGTCTTGATGATAAAAATATCACGCTGACTCTATAGAATTAGACAGTCCCTGACCCGAGCTCACAGCCTGTGGGGGAGAGTTCACTTTGGTAAAATGAATGTGACATATGCTCATACATATTACTAAATTAAGCAAATATTTCTAACTTCAGCACCTTCTTACCCCATTAGATCCAAATGTGTTTCTCAAGCAGGAAAGGCTTCACGGAGCTAAGAGAAACACAAAGTGGTGAGTGATGTGTTATGAGAAAATCCAGAAAGCTGGGTGGTGGCTGAGCCAGGAAAGGCGGGTGGGAGGGCTGGGAGTCTGCATGCTGGGCTGGGAGAAGGGGCACCAGGCTTCAGAGAACAGTGCCCAGATCAAGGAACCCAGAGGCTGGAGTCCTGTACCTTCCTTTTACCCCTAGGGATCTTGACTCAGAGGGATTAAGCATCATACTCTGGTCATTCCGGCCCCATAGCTCCAGGTGCCAGACCCCGCGTGGACCGTGGGCGTGCCACCTTCTCTTTGCCCCTTGAGTTTTCATCTGGTGCCTCCCGCAGGGCAGCAGAGCAGCTGTCAGACTGGGGTGGTATGGCCAGGGCTGCTCACTGAGAACCCAGGTGTGTGACCCTTGGGACTGGTTTCTGAGCCCTGCTGGGGCAGGAGACCCGCCAAGGCAGCCTGGTTTCTGGCAGAAGGGCCTGGTTAGGACCTGAAATGATGTGGCATCTCTGGTGTGATGTCCCTGTGAGCACTAAGTCTCTTCCTGGGCTGGCTGATTCCCACGGGCCTGTCCTCCAGTTCAGCACAGACAGTGCGGGCCCCAGCCTTGGGGTCCCACAGCCCTAATACCAGTGGGGCTTCCTTCTCTCCCTCTGTCAGCTTCTCAGGGACCTCCCTGTCTGTCTCAGTCGCCCCAGCTCTCCGCACATCGCCTGCCACACAGTGGGTGCTCGGTAAGTGCACAGAGACTGGAGGCGGCCACCGTACTAAGCCTCAGGGGGCAGCAGGGACAGACACAGCCTCTGTCCTTGCAGAAGGAAGGAGCTGGCGAAACGACCAGCCGCCCCACTTCGCAGATGGGGCCGTGGAGGCCCCGACCGACTCCTGGCTCTGCCCTCAGCCCCACACGGGGCTCAGCAGGCTGCAGGGCCTAATGGGTGAGCTGGCTGGACTCCAGCGAGTCACGACGATCGGGCTGGGAGCGAGCACCCCGCTCCCCGCGAGCACATCTGCCGAGAGGAACAGCTGTCTCCACGCTGCGCCGCGCGGCTCCCGTGGGAATGTGCTGAGAGGCTTGGCCAAGACGAGGACGCGGCTCCTCCGCCGCCGGGGCCCATCTACGGGGTGGGGGGCTTCGAGTTCTGGGGCCTTTGTCATATCTGTCAGCGGCCATTTCTCTGCCACGGCACTGTCCCCTTTTCTCATTCTTTCCTGTTTAATTCCTGGGAGGTCTGGGAAAGACAGGCTTGGATGGGTGGGGAACACTGGTTTGGGGAGACGGAGAGCTCTAGCGACAGGACACCAGCCCTCCGTGTGTGTGCGGCCGTGGTGGGCGGCGTGCATCAGGTGGTCTGGGGCTGCAGCCGTCCAGCATGGGAGGTGGGCTGGGCCGGGCTTCTGACAGGGCAAGGCAGGGAGTCTCGTACATGGGAAAAGAGCCAGGCCAGGGAGACCCTGAGAGAAGGACCCCTGGGACCACCCTGGATTCCCGCAAGCTACGGGCTTGGGGGCTTGGCCCTCACACCTGAGCTCCATGATCGAATCAGCTGTGACCCACACGGAGAAGCCCTCCCCCACCAGCCGGGGTGGGTGGGTGAGGATGGGGGCGGGGCTAAAGCTGCCAGGGAAAAGGGGCCGAGAACCTGGGCCGGCGGGGCACAGCCTCCCTTTTTGCCTTCGGGTGGGGATCCTCACAGCTTTCAACTCCCCTCTCCCAGCATCTCCTCTGGTTGACACCCACCTGGGAGGCTGCTGGGTCCAGGGCTGCCGCAGAGTCAGAGACTGAGACAGAAACAGGACAGTGGCTCAGACGTGGACAGGGGTCTGCCTGGTCCCAGGGGCTGAGCAGTCCCCAGAACAAGGCAAGGCCATGATGGGGGGTTGGGAGGGCGGGCGACGCTTGGGTGGGAGGGCCTGTTCACCCCCAGGACTTCAGTCGAGCTCACACAGCTCTCTGTTCTGTGGGGAACCACAGAGCAGGAGTCAGGGCAGCCCCGTGTCTCCCCGGGGAGCAGGGCAGGGCCAGGAGGCTGGGAAAGGAGCTGCCCCTGGCAGTTATCTGACCTCAGGAGGACTTGCCCCGCGGCGATGAGCTCATGGGCACAGGGGCAGAGCTGGGTGGTGACAGGAAAGGAACGGCAAATGTTTGCTGGAGACCTGGAGGCGTGGGGCTTTCACAAGAGCTCATGCGATAAGACTCTCCCCAGGCCAGGTGCAGCGGGCAGCTGTGTCCTGCAGGCGGAGCCCCTGCTGCTTGCCCTGCCAGGCCTCTGCCCTTCACATCTGCTCTCGCTCGCTTGGAAATCTCGGCCTGAGGAACTCTCCAGAATCCAGCCTGGAGATGACCTGGGCAACATCGAGCTTATTTGGCTGGAATGATGAAGGTTCTTTTTTATTTTTATTTTTTAAATTAATTTTTATTGGAGTACAGTTGATTTACAATGTTATGTTAGTTTCTGCTGTACAGCAAAGGGAATCAGTTATACGTATACACATATCCATTCTATTTTAGATTCTTTTCCCATATAGGTCATTACAGAGTACTGAATAGAGTCCCCTGTGCTATATAGTAGGTTCTTATTAGTTATCTATTTTATATATAGTAGTGTGTATATGTCAATCCCAATTTCCCAATTTATCCCTCCCCCGCCCTTTCCTCCTTGGTAACCATAAGTTTGTTTTCTACGTCTGTGACTCCATTTCTGTTTTGTAAATAAGCTCATTTGTGAAGGTTCTTTTTTAAAATCAATCCTTTTTTAAAAAATAGAATATTGACCCAATGATACAGTGCAAGATCAACAGAAATGTCAAACCTACGGCAAGTGTACAAATACCTCTACCAATATCACATGACTTGTCTACTTCTCGCCTAGGCTTTCAGATCCTCCCGGCAAAATTCGTGCCTAGTTAGAATCAGTGTGCACTTAATATCTTGTGACCAGCTTTTTCATGTAATGTTATTTTGTATAACCTTTTCCATGGATCTAAGTAGTCTGCAATATTAGTAGTTCACAGGCAGGATTTGGGCTAAGTGTCGTGTGCTTACAAATTATACAGGTAAAAACATCTCGATACAAATAGGGTTTTTCTCTTTTCTCCCTCCCTCCCTTCCTTCTTTCCTTCCTTCCTTCTCTCCCTTCCTCTCTTGCTCTGTTTCTTCAATCAGAGGAACTGCTCGTTGAAAAGTCGGATGATGTGAGTGCACTGTGGTTTGGTAGCTCTTCACCTGCTCTGGGCCGATGGGTATGACCTGGAGTACATATTTAGGGTACTCTTGTCCAAGTCCTCTGCTAATGCTGCAGTTTTACTCGTATTTGCCAGAGACCTTCAGTGTTGCCTTGTCTCCCTCTAGTTTCTAAATAATTTTATCAGTTTCATAAATATTTTGATATTATTGTTCATATTTATCATGAAGTGTTCTTTCACTCCATTGCTTTTCTGTATGTTTATATTGCGATGTTTACAAATTTAAAAAATATAATCTATTCTCATAGCCTCCCATACTTTAATTATGTGCTTGTGTGGTTACTTGACTCAGACCTTTCTCCCCAGGGGCATCTGTTCTTAAAGGTGCCCCACTGCAACCCCAGCACCCAGCCCGAGGAAGTCCATTACAGAGGCTAAAGTGTGGGCCACGAAGTGGCTTTGATTCTTGTGAATTGGGTATTTTTACCTATATTGTGCAGATAGGCAACTGAGCTCACAGATGTTAAATATTTGAGTAAGCACCTCAGGTGGAACCGAAACTCAGAGGTCTGTTTGCTCTGAAACCCTCGCTTTGTCCTGACATCACTGTCTCAGTAGACTGGGTGAGCAAACACTTATATTCTTCTGTTGTGGGTTTATTTTTTTAATGGTTGTGTACGTGTATACATGTGTGTAGTTAACTTTAACCTGTCTGGAATGTTCTCTGGTAAATAGTATGAATAAGAGTTTGCTATTCACACGTTATTATTATCCATTTCCCGTATGAATGTAGTGATAATTTTTTTCATCATTTTATTTTCATGTGATTTGTTATATATTAAATGCAAATAAATGTGTTCACATCTGCTCTACCATAAAGCTTTGACAACCGCCACATATGTTCTATAGATTGGTTGGTACTTCCCTGGTTTTGCCTTCAAATTAAAAAAATTTCTGAAAACTTGCTTTTCCATATAAACGTTATTATTACATTATAAACTTGTATAAAATTAAATTTAATGTTAATTAGTTGTATTTTATTTTCATTTAAACTTTTCTTATGGAGTTTTAATTTTATTGCATTGTGGTCTGAGAATAGAACTTATAATATTTCTAAGATTTGAACTTTACTGAGATTTTCTTTGTACCTGTATATATGTTATTTTTATAAAGATTTAATGGGTACTTAAAAATAGGACGATTCTCTGTAGGGTACAAAGTTTAATATATCCAACTTTATTGACTAAATTTTCTATGTACTTTTATTTTTCGGCAACCGATTTGTGATAGACTACTAGGAGTGGATAAAACCCCCATTTATTTGATAAATGACGTTTCCATACTTGCTTGGCTATTATTGTTTGCTCTGTCCCTCTGCAGCCCCCCTTCTTTGGGGGAAATCTTCCTCTACTCCCACCCTGTGGTTTTATTGGGGTCTACCAATCTCAGTGACCTATCCCTTTGACCACAGACATAGGCGCATGGTTCAGATCTCACCAGGCCCAGGCCCCTGAGTTGGCCTATGACAGAAACCCAGCTCAAGCTGTAAGGGACTTTATTGTTTGCATAACTGGGAAGCCCAAGGAGGGTGGCTATTAGCTAATCACAGCCAGGCACAGTGATTTAAACGATGCCACATCTCTTTCTCCCCACAGCTCTCCTCTGCCTCTGTGTAATGACTGTATTCTCTCCCACTGTAGGGGACCTTTCTCCATGTGCTGGGGGATGGAGGCGAGGATGGAGACACCTTCAGATATCTTCCTCTGATATCTAGACCGAATGTTAGAAAAGAACCGCCTGGCCCCATTTGTCTGAGTCCCCAATCACTGTGGCCGGGAAGATGGTTTTTCATAGATTGGCCAGTTTTAGCTCAAGTGCACGTCTCTGGGGCCAAGAGGTGGGGTATGGAGATTGACAGCCCCAGAAGAACCCTGACAAATGAGGGAAGAATGGGTCTCCAAAGGAGATTTGATTACCATCACCAAATCAATGGGTAAGAGGTAACGGTAAGGGTAAGAGGTAGTGGGAATTGAAGAACAACGGTTTTCTACAACAGGTTGCATCCCCGTGGCTACATGATTGACTCGGGGCTGGGTATGTGGCCCAAGCCAGGCCCTTCAAAGAACTTCCAGGGATTTTTCCCTCTCTGGAGCTGGCAAGGAAGAAATCTCTTTGCTGTAGTGCATAAGGTGGTCAGCCTAGAGCTGCTTGTGGGGTTCAATCTCAGGGTTCCTGCTGCACTGAAGCTGGGAGAACCTGGGCAAATACCTGAGGGCAGTTGAACTTTCCACAGAAAGGAATTTGGTCCCCTCCAGACCAGGGGGTGGTAGGGGGTTGACTTCCCATAGTCACAGTTCTCCGAGTGGGCCTCAAACATGGTAATGTTTAAAAAATTATGAAAGTTCTTTATTATATTCTAACTTTTGAAAAATTAAAATAGTTTTTCTTTTTCCTGATTCATAGGTAACCTGTGCTGCATCACCAAGTTCACGTGTCAAGATTTTTCACGTCAAGGTAAGGTTGACCAGAAAATTCTTGAAATCTTTTTTTGTGTCCATTCCCTGAATCAGTCTGAAGAAATAAAGTATTACATGATCATTATAACACAGACAATATAAATGGTGAAAATGGATGTGTAAGCCACCACCCCGAAACAGGCACTGCTTACATTTCAGTTTGTACCCTTCCACATATTTTTCTATGTATATATACACATAAAGATGCAGATATTTTAATAATAAAATGCTTTTGAACCATAACACTGTTTTGTCGCCTCTTTTTCCACTTAACCACAATTCTTGAGCACGTTCTATGTGGCTGGTCCTGTCCCGAGCACTTGGATTGACTCATGTAATTCTCCTATCCTCTTCATTCCACGTAAATATATATAGGTGTATGTCATCGTTTTCTATGGCATTTTAATGTATGGAGGTCTCAGTTTACTTAGTCACTTTCTTAGTGTTGGATTTGTACGTTGTTTCCATATTTTTACCATTATAAATGCAAGAATATGACCACAGATGAGCTTAGATCTTGCAGTATATTGTGATTATCTTAACGGGGCCAGAGAATCAGACCCCAACCCAGTAGGCTGGAGGAAATACCCAGGTGCAGGGGCAGGAAGTGAAGAATGGGGAGGGTGGTGGAAAGATATCCTCTCTCTGAAGCTGATGGTTGGGTCAGTGGGGCCTGGCTTTGCTGTAAGGAGAGGCCGGGGCCAGTTCTGGAGAGGGGTGATGACTGCCCTTGGCCAAATGGAAGCAGGGGCTTCCAGTGAGTGACCCTGGCCTGGGGCTGGGCCTGCAGTGGCTGTTATGTTGCTGTCTGTGCCGTGCTGTCAGTCCAGTCACCGGCAGCTTCAGGCAGCCTGGCCTTTGCTCTGCTGGGGAAATTAGGAGGAGCCAGTCCTATGTTCTGGATTACGCAGTCAAAGGAAACTGTGTCCCTTCCCTCAAGGCCAGATCGGGGTAATGGGAGTGTTACTAGGTCAAAAAACATCCATTTAAAAAGGTTTCTGATACATATTGACCAACTTCTCTCCAAAAAGTTGTATATACTTACACCCTTCCCACCAGCAGTGTGAAAAGCCCTTTTCAGAACTCTCCCCAACACTGGGTGTTACAATCTTTTGCACCTTTGTTCATCTGGTGGTTAAGGAAAGACCATCCCAGGAGTTTTGCTGTGGTGGTGGCAAGTGTGGTTTTCTTTTTCCTTTCTTCTTCTTTAAATCTTCCCTCGGCTACAGGTAAGGTTGAACATCCTCTCATGAAGTCACTGGCCATTTGCAAAGTTTGGTCAATTTCCACTTCATATCCATTGCTCATTTTCCTACTGGAGTATTCTTTTACTCCTAACTGATTTGTAATGGCTCTTTATATATCAGGAACATTATGCCTTTGCTTCTCACATGTCAAAATGCTGTTTCTCAGTTTCTGCATTGACTTTTAAATACATGTGAATACCATATGGAAGTCTCAGATTTTTATATAGTCAAATCCATCATATTTTTTTAATGGTTTCTAGCTTTGGCGTCATTTTTAGAAAGGTCTATCTTTTCACCTCCCAAGATTAAATAAACATCACTCTTTTCCCTAGTACTTTTATGGAGTTTTGTATGTGTTGGTTTATGTGTACGTTTTTACTTCTAACCCATCTGGAATTTATTAAGGTGTGAGGTAGGGATCCAGCTTTATTTTTTAATATGGAAAATTTTAATGCAGGTGTTACCAATCGCCTACTACAATCATTTAAAAATTCCAAATAAAACATAAAACATCTAACTTTAGACAATTATTATTTCTTGATGAAACCTCCAGGCTAGTGTTATTTACAGAACACACTGCTAGACCCAGTAATTAAAATATTTGAATTCCTTTATTAAGTTGTTTAGCTACAAACCTGTCATCAGTTGAGAAAACTTTGTCCAGAAAGCATGATGTTTTAAAATTACTGATGTTTAGCCATCTCTTCCTGGCAGTACTTAGGTAGCAGCTCTCATCATTTACTAAGTCCATACTAACTCATGGCAGTCAGTCCACGTCACAGGAGGATGTGTAACTTTTCACTTTCTCTAGTGCAGTATTCTGTGGGTCGCAGTTGGGAGAGGTGAGCATCCAGCTTATCTAAAAGAGACATCAAGTCATTAAAATACAACTTAAAGACAAAGGAGGGCAGAATCCAACCGTTTTACTCCGCTTGAGATTATATCTGATCAATGTCTCTGTAACCAAAACAGCCTGGTCCAGGGACTTGCGGGTTAAGGAGCAAACTCCAGATCTGTGTGAGGAACTGGGCTCCTCTCTGAGCAACTGGGTTTAGATTCTGCCCCTGGAGCCGAAGCCAAGGAGACAGCATTAGTGAAGGGTGACAAACAATCGTATGCACCTGAAAACTCTTCACGGAGTGATGAAGAATACGAGAGGGCTCAGAGTGGCCAATTGACAGAGAGCCTGACTGCTCACAGTGGTCCAACTTTGGGTCACAGTGTACATTTGCTCTGCAACACTGACATGCAAGAAATGCTACATTTTTGGGACTTCCCTGGTGGTGCAGTGGTTAAGAATCTGCCTGCCAATGAAGGGGACACAGGTTCGAGCCCTGGTCTGGGAAGATCCCCCATGCCGCGGAGCAACTAAGCCTGTGCACCACAACTATTGAGCCTGCGCTCTAGAGCCCACGAGCCACAACTACTGAGCCTGTGTGCCACAACTACTAAGTCTGTGCTCTAGAGCCCATGCTCCACAACAAGAGAAACCACTGCAATGAGAAGCCCACACACCACAATGAAGAGTAGCCCCCACTCGCCGCAACTAGAGAAAGCCCACGCGCAGCATCGAAGACCCAACACAGCCAAAAATAAATAAATAAATAATTAAAAAGAGGGAAGTTTATAAAAAAAAAGAAAAGGTACATTTTTCTATTTTTCTAAATCAGTTTAAATGTGACTCAATCTTCAGTTATTCTACTGATAGGATGGTCTATTTCATCAGTTTTAGGAGTCACTTGTCTGCCCAAGCATCCTAGGGTGAGGGGCATTGGAGTCAGGTTCACGGCAACTCAGAGGGTTTAACTGGGAGAATTTAGTGAGGGGACTATTCACGATAAGGGGATTAATAGGGGATAGTGACGGAGAGCTGGAACATGACAGAGGGGCCTTTCAATAGTACTTGTAACCAGAGAAAGCAGTCACTGCCAGAACATGGCCGAGCAGGGCAGAGAATGAAGAGAATGGAATTGGGAGGTGAGACGGTAAGTGGAGAACAACCAGCACGAGGACTTACAGGAGTCCTGAAAGCAACCCCCAGCCTGAGGTCACACTGGGGTTTCTGTGCCCCAGTGTGGGGAATTGAGTCTTCCCAGGCAGGAGCTCACTCCCATCTCTGGTCATCCAAGCCTGCTGGCACCACGGGTGGGACCGGGGGGTTGGTTGTGTGTGAACAGGAAAGGCTGTGCTGCCTTGGGATGCTGGTGCTTTCCCTGGACACCCTGGCAACATGGAGAGGCAGGCTCTCCCTTCCCTTCTCATCTAAGGACCCCCGTGGGAGTGTTAATCGCCAAGATGGCAGCAGAGGTGGCAGAAATCAGGCACTAGTATAGGGACTTTGTTTCAGAGGCACTGCTGGGGCTCTCCCTGTGGCTGGAGCTGCAGTTGCACCGTGACCAGGAGAGCCAGGGACCTCGGGCGTTTGGGCTACAGGGCTGGAGGCACCAAAGCTAGTGAGTGAGGCTGAGGGTGGGAGTGGATGGGGTGGGGCCCTGAAGTGGTTAAGTCTTTTGTCCCTGAGGGACTGTCGGGATTTCTGCTTCCCCAGCAGGCAGCTGGAGGAGCTCCAGGAGGACAGATTCAGGGACATATCCAAGCACTACAGGAGGACCTGACATATTAGGGGATGTTTCACCTACATATCAACTGGCCTTCCTGCTGGCAAGGCAGGGAGGTCCCAAAACCAGGGTAATGTAGGCATGAATGTACATGTGATCTTACTTATCTGCCAAGCAGGCGAAGCCTATGGCTTTCCCATTACGTTGGTTTTGGTATGGTGAAAAATAATTGATGCTTCTTAGGGAAATAGGAATGGATTCATGAAGTCCATAAACGTACCTCCATAACATTGAAATTGAACAAAACCTGGAGATGTAATTGCCTTTTGAAAATTCACCTTATCTGGCGGAGAGCTTTGAGTTCAGCTAATCACAAGAAACCTCCTTTTTATGATATTGTCCCTATGAAAAACAGAGCTTCTCTCCAAATTTTTTATTATAAGTCAATGCCTTGGACAAGTTTACATCCCTGGAAAGGATAAATTCACTTGACATTTTGAAAAGTGTTCCAGAGGCAAAAAATCTCATTCTTCAGTGACTCTAACACGAAATTATAGAAATATTACAGGCATACACCTCAGAGATACTGTGGGTTTGGTTCCAGAGCACTATAATAAAGTGAATATTGTAATAAAGCTAGTCTAATGAATTTTTTGATTTCCCAGTGCACATAAAAGTTATGTTTATTCTATACTGTAGTCTATTAACTGTGCAATAGCATTATTTCTAATAAAATGTATATACCTTAATTTTAAAATAGTTTAATGCTAAAAAATGCTAAGCGTCATCTGAGCCTTCAGTGAGTTATAGTAGTGACATCAAAGACCACTGAACACAGACCCCTATAATACAACAATAATGAAAAAGTTAGTGATATTGTGACACCAAAATGTGACAGAGAAACACGAAGTTAGCAAATGCTATTGGAAAAATGGTGCCAATAGACTTGCTTGGTGCAGGGTTGCCACAAAACTTTAATTTGTAAAAAATGCAGTATCTGTGAAGCACAATAAAGTGAGGCCTAATAAAGTGAGGTGTGCTTGTATGTACTTTTTAATTTTGACACACTATACTTTAAAAAATTATATTTTTATTCTTTCTGGAATTTATTTGGGTTTAAAGTGAAGAATACAACTATTTTTCCCCAAATGGGTAGCCAGTTGTCTCAATACCATTTATTGAGTTTTGTAGCATAATCGTTAAGTTTTTCTCCCACCAGTTTAAACTTTTACTGTTCTCATGCTGAATTCTCATACATACTTATGTAAAGTTTTGGACTCTGTTTTATTGCTTTGCCTGCTTACTCCTGACCATATTGTTTTATTCACTGTGGCTTAAAAATATGTTCTAATATCTAGTAGGGCCTATCAGTCCCAAGATACTCTTCTTTTTCAGGAAATTCTTTATTCTTCTTCTATATTTATTTTCCAGAAGAACTTTAGAAAAATTTACCCAAGTCCACCAAATATCCTGCTATGATTTTATGGCATTTTCTTGAATTTACACATAAACTTAAGGCAATTTAACATCTTTTCAATATTTAGTTTTCCTATCCAGGGACAAGTTGTGCTTTTCCATTTTCCATAGCTTTCAAGTTTTCTCATATAGGTCTTACACATCTTTATTAAGTTATTCTTGATTTTTTATAGTTTTTGTGGCCATAACAAATGGGATTTAAAAAACAATGTTTTCTTGCTGTGGATTTTAAAAATTATGTTTTATTATCAGTTATTGCTGACATAAATAAAACTATTAATGTTTACATGTTAATTTAAAATTTGGACTAATAACTAAATATTCTTATTGTATTAATAGTTTTTCACTATTTTCTTGGTATTTTTTTTTGGTTGTTTTTTTGGAGGGTTGATATATGGTCATATCTTTTTTTTTAATATTTAAAATTTTATTTTATTTATTTTTTTACACAGCAGGTTCTTATTAGTCATCAATGTTATCCACATCAGTGTATACATGTCAATCCCAATCGCCCAATTCATCACACCACCACACCACCACCCCCCTGCAATATCTTGACGTATAATGATAATATAGTCTCCTGTTTTCCAATTCTTATTATTGGGTTTAGTGAAGTGATCATTTAAAGGAAATATAAAAGTGGCCCCATACAAAATGCATTTAAAAAAATAAAAAAAAAAACCCCTCCTATATGACAATAATAACCCATCAGCAAATACATCTAAAAAGCCCAATAATAATAGCTATATCAAAAATTAAACATAATTTAATGTTATGGGATATGAAGGAACACTGGACTACATGGAGAGCTGTATCACGTGTCCCCATGAGAAGATTTAGTATAATAAAGATGTTAATTCTGCCCTAAGTTCTGCATAAGTTTAACATGATTCCAAACAAAATCTCAGTATCTTTGTGATTGCTGAAAAATTGATTCCAAATTTTCTCAGGAACCATAAATTTATGAAAATGATCAAAAAGTTTTTTAAGAAGAAAAGTCTTAAGGCATAAATGTCCTCCTAGATACAAAAGTGTGTTATAAATTCTAATGAAGGATGTGTTACTGGTAAAGGACTAGATGGGTTGAAAAAAATAGAACAGGGGGTTCTGAGATGGACCAAATTTATAGAGGCAGGTCTCAACTATCTGGATCGGACAAATAGATTTAAAGCAATAATAATAGTGCATTGCTAAAAATTCCCATATATGAACTGGATAAAACAGGCACATATAAAGAAGGTATCTGTTATACCAGGTAACCATGGACACAGCCAGGTAACCATGGACACCTCCTGCTGCTGCCCTGGTGACTCCCTGCTCACCTCGCCAGTCTTACCGGTCACAGCACCTGGCTGTGAAGATGGACCCTTTGGGGCTCCCCCACAGCCAGTTCCAAGAGAAAGATCTAAAGATTTAAAGACTTAGATCCTGGGAGGCCTTTCTGGGGATGTACTGGGTACACAAGGCCATGGGATTTTCAGCTGAGATTTCACTAAGAACCCAGTTCTGGGTAGAGCTAGTCCAGCTCCTCTGATCCAGATAAAGTGTATCTATACTGTGCCTGGAGAGAAGGGAGGTAGGGTGGGCCCTCTGGGGCCTGGCTGCCTACACCTCCAGACATTGGGCTGGTGGGGAGACCTAGCTGGGGGTTGGGGGAAAGCTCTCAGCTTCCTCCAGAGGATGACTGGTATGGGGACAACCTGGTCACCTCACAGGTAGCAGTTCCCTGGTGGCAGAAGAAACCAAAGGCAGGAATGGAGGGAGAGACTGGCCTCCAGGCTGCAACTCCCCCAAACGCACCAGCTTCCCTGCCTTGGTCTCTTCCAAGAATCCCTCCATCTTCCGAAGGTGCCCCTCCCCAGAGTGTGTTTCCTTAGTGTGTTCTGTGACACAGAGAGAACACTTTGTTAAAAAATAAACCCACTGGGAATTCCCTGGCGGTCCAGCCGTTAGGACTCGGCAATTTCACTGGCAGGGCCTGGGTTCAATCCCTGGTTGGGGAGCTAAGATCCTGCAAGCTGAGAGGTGCAGCCAGAAAATAAATAAATTAATAAATAAAATAACCCCACGTCTGGATATGGGTATTTTCAGACTAAAAACTTGCTCTTCTCTGCAGACAGATGGCATAGCTGGTAGGGAAGATGTTGACCAGTATTTTCAAACAGATTTCAGTGACTGTTTTTCTTCAAGAAGAACAAAACTACGACACCTGAATAAGGTGAGTGAGTTCATTGTCTATCTTTTCTCCCCATGGTTGAACACATGCCATCCATAATGTTGAGACAAAAGTGCAAACGTTTTTACAGCATCTGACAAGATAACACTGGTGAATGTGATGTTTGAGGATTTAGTTAAAAATCCTCATGGAAAGTATGAGGCAGTGGAAAGCCCCAGGCTTCCACCTCATGGCTGTCTGCAGGGCCTGGCCCTGTGGACAGACCTCCTTGCAGTGGGAGGAGAGGACATGAAAGATTCTAGGTTGGCAGCCACAAAAATTGCCTGATCCAAAGCGGAGGAAACAAGAAGGGGGAACTAAGATGCAGACCTAAGAGGGGTGCTTGAACAGAGCTCTTGAGGACATGAAATCTGGCTTCACAGTGGTATGCACAGCACCCAGGCTTCTGCCGGTTACCTTATATATATCCTCTCAATGATGCATGAGGTGATTATCTTTATCCTCATTTCACAGATGAGGAAACTGAGACTTGACCAAGTGGTCTGCCCAAGGCCATGGCTGCCGGTGGTAGAGATGGGATTCAAATCTCTCTGAACAACTGTACCTGGTTGTCTTCACACAGAGCAGGCACCGTGAAAATGTCAATTGGATGGACGGATGGATGGATGATAGATATTGGGATGGAGGAAACTGGCGACAGACAGGGGAACTGGGTGCTGTTGGACAGGGATGGGGGGAGATTTATTCACTGGCTACTCTTTGGTATCTCTTGAATTTTTCACTAGATGAATGTATTACTTTTCAAAATAAATACAGAAAAATAACAAGGGTTTATAACTCCCTAGCAGAATAAAAGGCCACTTTTGAAAGATTAAGAATCAGCTTACCTTCAGTTTTCATTTTTTTCCAAAATATTCTAATCAGCAAGATGCCCTGGGTGCTGTTCCGTTCCTGTAAATTAAAAATAAATGAGACAGGGACTTCCCTGGTGGCACAGTGGTTAAGAATCTGCCTGCCAATGCAGGGGACACGGGTTCGATCCCTGGTCCGGGAAGATCCCACATGCCGTGGAGCAGCTAAGCCTGTGCGCCACAACTACTGAGGCTGTGCTCTAGAGCCCGTGAGCCACAACTACTGAGCCCACGTGCTGCAACTGCTGAAGCCCGCGTGCCTACAGCTCATGCTCCACAACAAGAGGAGCCACTGCAATAAGAAGCCTGTGCACCGCAGCAAGGAGTAGCCCCACCCCGCTCGCCGCAACTGGAGAGAGCCCACACACAGCAAAGAGGACCCAACACAGCCAAAAATAAATAAATAAAATAAATAAATTTAAAAAATAAATAAATGAGAAAAAAATGGACAGGAAATTGTTTATAGCAAGAATGACAGAAAATGGTTAATATTACACTTTAATAAGAGATTTTACAAGTTACTTGGATTGAAGGTCTTAATAGAGAATTGGATGAAGTCATGAAAAAAATATACTCAGAAGAAAATACATTTATAGCATCCAAGATAAGCCTCTAATAAGTAAAAATTAAATTGTTTATTATAACAAGTATTGGAAATAACCTATGAATCTAACAATATGCTGTAATTCTAGTCAAATAACTAATGGAAAATTCATGTGGGATATTACACATTTATTTAAATTGATGCTATAGAATTGTATTTGTTGACATGTTATGTGAATATTTTCAAGTTTTTGAAGTGAAAGAGTAACAAAACAATGTTAAAGTATATTCTACTGGAGGACTCACTTTTCAATTTCAAAACTTACTACAAAGCTACAGTAATCATGAAAATGTGGCACTGGTATAAAAGTAGACAAATCAATGGAATAGAATTGAGAGTCCAGAAATAAACCCATATATCTACGGTTAATTGATTTTGACAAGGATGCTAAGATCACTAAATGGGAAAAGAATAGTGTTTTGAAGATTGGGACAACTGGCTAACCACATTCAAAAGAGTGAAGTTAGACCCCTACCTCACACCACATACAAAAATTTATTCAAAATGGATCAAAGATCTAAACGTAAGTGCTAAAAGTATAAAACTCTCATAAGAAAACATAGGTATACATCTTCATGACCTTGTATCAGGCAACAGTTTCTTAGATATGATACATAAAGGACTAGCAACCGAAGGAAAAATAGATAATTTGGACTTCACCAAGCTTAAAACTTTTTTCATCAAAGGACATTAAGATAGTGAAAAGACAACACACCAAATGAGAGAAAATATTTGTAAATCATTTATTTGATAAGAGCCTAGAATCCAGAATACATAAAGAATTCTTACAACCCAACAATAAAAAGACAAATAACCCAAGTAAAAAAATGAGCAAAGGACTTGAATAGAAATTTCTCTGAAGAAGATATGCATATGGTCAATAAATATCATCACTAGCCATTAGGGAAATGCAAAATTAAAACTACAATAAGATGCCACTTTACTAGATACTACTCCACTAGAATGGCTATATTTAAAAAATGGAAAATAACAAATGTTGTCAAAGTTGTGGAGAAATTGGAACCCTCATACATTGTTGGTGGAAATGTAAAATGGCACTGTTATGATATGACCCAGCACATATGACCAGGCACTTTTACAACTATATATATACCTAAAAGAATTGAAAACATATGTTCATGCAAAAACTTGTACTTGAATGTTCATAGCAGCATTATTCACAATAGCCAAAAAGTGGAAAGAACCCAAATGTCCAGCAACTGATGAACAGATAAACAAAATGTGACATATATGTTATATATATGAATATTATTTAACCATAAAAAGGAATGAATTAGTGACTCACGTTACAATGTGGATGAATCTTGAAAACATTATGCTAAGACAAAGAAGCCAGTCATAAGGGGTCACGTACTGTATGATTCCTTTTATATAAAATGTCCAGAATAGGGAAATCCATAGAAACAGAAAGTAGATTGGTGATTGCCTAGGGCTGGAAGGATGGGAGGGAAATGGGGAGTGCTAATGGTATGGGATTTCTTTATGGTGTGGTGAAGATGTTTTAAAATTTATTGTGGTGATGACTGTACAACATTGTGACTATACTATAAACCACTAAATTGTGTACTTTAAAATGGTGAATTTTATGTTATGTGAATTATACTTCAGTTTAAAAATTTTTTTTTTTTTTTTTGCGGTACGCGGGCTTCTCACTGCTGTGGCCTCTCCCATTGTGGAGCACAGGCTCCGGACGCGCAGGCTCAGCGGCCATGGCTCACGGGCCCAGCCGCTTCGCGGCATGCGGGATCTTCCCGGATCGGGGCACGAACCCATGTCCCCTGCATCGGCAGGCAGACTCTCAACCACTGCGCCACCAGGGAAGCCCAGTTTAAAAATTTTTTAAAAGTATATTCCAATCCAAATCCAAATGTATGCCTACCTACCCATGTATGTATGTCTGTATGTATATATGTATGTACTACGTATCCAACTACCTACCAATCTACAATCTATCTAACTTTAGGTAGTGGAACTACTCATATATTTTTAGTTACTTCTTCATGTGAACATTTATAATTTGTATAACAAAGAAAAAAATAAAAGAAAACCCTAAAATAAACATGGAAAATACTAAGATACAATTTGTAAAAGAAGGGATGTAAGAGTTGCCCATTATACAACTCTGCAACATAAGAATATGGTACCAGTAATAGAATAAAATGAAAATACATGTGCAAAAGTGGTAAAATTATGTACGAGGCAAAAACTTTAAAACTTTTTTGTATTGTAATCTTTATCTTTACAGGTAGGCAGGAAGTGAACGTATTTGCCTTACAAAATGAATTGAGTTTTTGTTTATTTACTTGCTGTTGAAAATGTTAATGACAACAATATCAAGTCTAGGTGCTTTTTTCAAAAAATTCACTCAGTCATTCTACAAATCTTCATTGAATAGGTTTTCTATATTTCTTATGAACCTTCCCTTTTGCTAATCTTTTCCTGTTGTTCTGAATTTTCTTCTTGTGTTGGTTTTATTCAAAATTGTTAATTCCTTTTAATTTTAAAATTTATTTGATTTTAGCTTTGAATCGTATTTCCTAATAACTGAAACATTTTTGTGTTTATATAGTCTTTAGATTTTTGTTTCTCTTGTATTTTCTTGGGTATTTAATTTGCTATACTAGTAGTCTGTAAATATTATATTAGTTCATTTTTAATCTGTTTTGCATATTAAGCAGATATTCTCTTATCTAATTAATTTATTTGATTTCATATTTGTTACTGTTCCTTTTAAAATTTGTTGTATCTTTAAAAAAATTTAGGTGTAGATTTAGTTGATAATTTTTCCCTTTTTCTTTTTACCATAAGCATGAAAGATACCAGAGTTCCTTCAATACAGCTTTAACTGTGTACCCGTATCTCTTTTTTGTTTGTCTTTAACATAACATCCCCATATTTGGTGTTGCCTTTTCAATTTAATCGTTCCATCACAGAACTTTCTTCTATTCTTGCCTGGTCATGTGCATATAGGTGATGTATGGGCTTTCTCTCCAATTTTATCATATGGAAGTCTGAGGAAGTATGTGTAAAATCTTTGCTTTGCTATTGTGAATATCTTTATCTTCAAAATTGCAATTAATTTTTGTGAAAGCTTAATGTACATTTGAGAAAGCTCTCTATTTCTCAATTTTCCCTTTTTGGATCAGTTCCTTTAATCACCCTTTTGTAGAAGAGAAATGGAGGCCCCTGAGGTGTAGGGACTTGCTGACAATCCCTCAGTGGGGCTGGGTTAGAGCCTGTGTTTGGGGCCAATGAATGGAGTATTGTGGAGAGTTTATGCCAGCAAGCTCCAACAGCACCCTTCTTTGCTGGTGCCCCATTCTGTGGAAAAGCTAAAGAGCAGGACTGCCTTAGGCCAAACAGATTGTTTTGTTGGCACTTTCCCTGCAGCCTTCCTGCTGCACACAGCATTATACTAGCCTGCTGTCCTTGGACTTTTCTTTGGCTTTGCCTGAAGAAGGGGTTCTTTCCTAGGATGCTAGCTTCTCATGTAAACAATCCTCCAGTGGGTCCTGCCACTGGTGTTCAGGGCATGCCCAGATATGCAGGAATCCTGGGATGAACGTAACTCATTCAGTCAAGCTGGGGCCTACTATTCTTGCTTTTGTGTAAGCATGATTTATCTGAGCCAGGCTTTTAAATTATTCTATCTCCCTTTTCTTTAAAAAACAAGATTCATAGGTGTGGATTTTGTCTTTTTAATCCAGTCTATGATTCTGTTTTTTAAATAGGAGAATTTAGTCCATTTACACGTAATCTTATAATTGTTCTAACTGTGTTACTCTGTATTCTTCTCAGTTAATAAAATTCTTTGTTTTCTCTTTAATATAGGATTTCTATTGGACGCTGTGTTTTTTGATTCATTTAAGTGAGATCAAATGTAACAATTTCCTAGTGTTTTACTATATTTTCATTTATCCAACAAAAAGCAGACTGCACACATTTCTTTATATCTGTTCTAATTCAAAAATGTTCTTTCTTATAAATAGATTCAGAATTATTTTTGTCATTCTCTTACCTTCTTCAAGTCCTCCTAGGTCAAATCCTCTTGGTCTGATTTTGGCATTCTGAAAAGTTAAATATTTAAAAATACAGTTATCACATTTAACGGCAACTATACTTTATATCATTGTTTTTCAGACTAGGGTATACATATCTGTGGAGATGGGCTATACAGTGCATAAAATTATCAGTTCTCCCTTCATTGAAATTTTGCTACCCTCCCCTCCAATAAGAGCACGTGTGTGTGCACGTGTGCGCACACACACACACACACACAGCCCCTAAGGAAGGTGTATACCTGAGTAGCCATAATTCTACTGGGTGATTCTGTTTCCCTTGCTTAGCTGATTGGCTCCAGCAGACCCCTAACCCAATTCATAGGCTGGCCTGAGCCAATCAATCAGATGTTTTCTCTCTAGAACTCTAGAATGCAGAGACTCAATCAGGGTTGGGCGTTGGAAAAGGAGAAACAGACTCTTCACTGAAATTATTCCCCACCCCCACCCCATACATGAGTCCTTGGAGGAGTATATCTGAAAACAAATATTGAGGTTTGGTTAAGAAGAGAAAGTGCCGAAGAGAACTTTGGTAGGCTACAGAGTCTGCGCCGAGAGGAAGAATAAAAGTTGCTTCTGGCAGTTAGGACCATCATCTACAAGATACTTGGTTATTTTATACTCCTAAGAGTGACTACTGTATAGGATAACTTCTTGTTAAACAATATTAGCAAACACATGTATTTACTATGTGCCAGGCACTGTTCTAGGTGCTTTACATATATTGACTCATTTAAATCTCACAGAAACCTTATGAGATGCTATCATAATCACCCACATTCTATAGGTGAGGAGAACGGAGACCCAGAGAGGTTGAGTAACTTGCCCAAGGTCACACTGTGGGTAACTGGAGGAGTTGGATTTGAACCCAGCAGTTTGGTTCCCCACGTCTTAAGTGCTACTCCACATTGCTGCTGTATTGGAGCTGCAATTTGAGAGCGCCTTTTCTGTTATTCCAGCTTCATATGAGGCTGGTATCTGGCAGGAGACAAGGCACAGAAGAAAAGTAAAATTCTGTCCTATAAAGACCTCCCTCTGGAGTAAATTCTCCAACAAAACAAAGTATAAGCATTCTGGATTTGGTGAGTTAAATATGATCCTTTATTTTCTCATTTAAAGTGTAATAATTGTTAGATAACATTTGCAGTTGCTGAGCTGTATGTATACTTCAAGTTAAAAACCAGAAAAATATGCAAGATGGAAGATCAGAGAAATAAAAATTAAAATAAGATGATAAGAGAGTATAAAAATTAAGACAAATTTAAAGCTAAGGATGTGGAAATAAAAATTTAGAAAAAATAGCATTGTAAGTGAGAGAATTTTCTAAAATTCACATTTAAAGTAGCATATGTGAAATAAAAAAGAAACAAAAGGGCAAAGAACTAGAAAAAAATTTTAAATTAAACCGAAAACAGTTAAGACTAATATGTTGATGGAATCCTGATTCAATAAAGATTAAAAATATTTAAAAAGATGAAAATTTAAATAAGAGCTAGTAGATAAAAGAGAAATCAAGGTAAAGGCTAACACCTATGAGGCAAAAAAGTGGGAATATTCTAGAAGGATTTGTTTTTTAAAAGTTAGGATAAAAATAATACTATGAAGATAGAAGGATGAGAGAAATGTAAGTTTTAAAACTAAGTTTAAGATTCCTAGTTGGAAATAGTGGTCTGGGTGGGTCTAGTTGCTGCAGTTGAGGAGGCCAAGAACAATTGATATGGTGTTGATGAGACATATTTTCTGCTCACCCACAGCCCTCTCAGCCCACAGTACTCTGCCTGCACAGGTATGGGCTTTATAATGCACCCAACATCTGATCTAGGGCCTTCCAAAGTCACACCCCCGGGCCAGCAAGCACTCTTTCCCTTGAGTTGTTGGAATTTGTTCAATTCTACCTTAGGTTTTTCTTTAACCTATTTAATAGTCCTTTCATTATGTTGTACTTCCTTTAAGGCAAAATTAGCATGGGAAAGGCAATCAAAACATGTTGTTGAATGAATTTATTTCATCTTATCTCCTTGAAGTTTTTGTGCTGTTTGGTCATTACACTGTTCACACACACACACACACACACTGCCTTTATCACCTTGCTTCATCTTTGAGGTTGTAATACTTCTTACTGAACCCGAGTTGCTTGGTTATCTGCTCTTTTCACCGTAACTGGTGGCAGTGGAATTGGGTGGGGGGAATGACACGGTCTACAGGACTTGTTCTTGGACTGGGCTGTTTAGGGTGAGAGTCTGGTGATGGGGGACAGTGGAGTCAAGGGTGACTCCTGGGTGTCTGGCTTTGTGACTGGGTGGATGTTAGTACCCAGGAAGCTCAAGTTGGAGATGGTGGTGGTTAGGAATCAGCGTTGGTATGGAAAGCTCTGGGGCAACCAAAACTTAGATTTCAGACACAGTTCCTCCTAATGCCAAAATGGAATTCTCCTGGAGGCAGCAGGTGGCTCAATTCCTATAAGAACAGGGCATGGTAACTCCAGTCCTCCACTCATATCTTGGGTTTTGGGGGCATTCCTCAGTCATTAATTGGCATCCGTCATCCAGAGACCAGTCAGACAAAGCACATCACCTGGAAACTTCCATGCCCATACCACCCTTGAAGTACAGAGTTCACCCACAATTCCCTGCAGTTCTCTAAGAATATGCCCTTCATAGCAATGATAAATTTCTATTTCTTGAGGCACCATTGAAATGTCCCAGAAGCCTAGCCAAGGTGAGCCTAATGCATCACCTTGGCCCTTCAGCAGAACACAGTTCTTTAGAATATTTGCTCTATTCAAGGCTGCCAGGAGAACGTGGGGTAGACTTTATCTGTTATACTTCATGTATTTGGGGTTTCCTTTTTCTAGGTTACAAGTTAATTTTGTCCCTTCTGTTCACAAAACAGTTAACTTTCCTTTACCAAATTGTAATCATTTTCTGGTCCTGCCTTGCTGACGTTACTCCTAGGCCCCTTTGGCTGATATGCCAGGTGTTCTAAACTCTTCAGCCACACATTTTGAATTTCATGGTTTCCTTCCATGGATGTATGGTCACATCCATTGTGGATGGATTTATTAGGCTCTCAGAGAAGAATAATATTTCTCTTTTGGGGGGAGCTTATTGTAATACTTGTGATAATGGAAATGGACTGGAATTATGGAGATATGCTTGTGGGGCAAGCCTCTCATCTCAACTCACTCCAGCATGTGCCGCGGTTATCCCTTGGCCCATATGAGGAAGTGTAGGGCCCACTTCACTTAGAGGACATGGGGATATGTCCACCTAGACCTGCAGTGTTCACACTGGCTGACACTGCACTTTCTGCCAGCAGTCCAATCTCAGTGGGATCTCTCTGTTCAATTTATGTACAAAAATTGTCCTTCCTCTTCTATTCCTGCTTCTAACTATTTTTGGCTTCATCTCCCATTTCTGGCCCTGAAAGCCCAGCTACTATGTTTTCAATCCTTTGTCCTTTTCTTCTTCTGGATCTTCCCATC